>NW_024498351.1:16363155-16874214 GCF_017590055.1 Onychostruthus taczanowskii | reverse complement strand
GATAAAGGCTGTCACCCCACGACATGGCTAAATATCACTGGGTTTTATAATTCTTAAAACTAAAGATATACTAATGCATAGCTAGAAACAAAATAATGTGTATATAGCTAGAGTTAAGCTTTGGCCTTAGCATAAGTGAAGCATTTATTTAATATCTGTTCAAAGCAGCTAATTATTGCCAATAAAACAGAAATTAAGGGAATGTTATTTCCCCAGCTGGAATGATAATTACAATTTGTTTTCCTTATAAGTTCCTGATAATCAAATCAGGATTAGTAGTACTAAACTATTATTATGCACAAAAATATTAATGTATAAAAATGCATTTCCATTAATGTAAAAGTAGATTTCCATTTGAGTTAATGAAAAATTGTAATTTGGAAATTATTAGGTTTGATTGTGTGTTATTAATTTAATTTCATTAAACATTTATCTTAATATAGATATTAAGTATAATATTTTATATATTAAGTATCTATTTAGTACTGTAAAAAAGAAGTCAGTTTATAAGTGCAGATATCATTTCTCTTAAGAGTTCAAGTGCTTTCCTTGTTTGATATAATTTGACTTTTATTCCTGAAAGAAAGGAATATCTGGAATGGGCTTAGTATGAATGAGAGGATAATATTGTACTCCATAAGTTCGTTAAGAGTTCAGATTAATGTAAAGGACATTATTTTTCAGGGAAATGGTCAATTTCTTAAAAATCTTGGAGATGATATTTAGTTTTATAACTCAGTAGAGATATTCTCCATTAAAATAAGCATCATTTCAATAAAATATTTCCAAGTGAAGAGGAAAGGGGTCTAATAATGCACTGAAAAGTATACAAAATTCAACAATGACAAAGTTTGAAATACTTAAGGGCTTGAATCTCCCACTCAAGTGAAATTTCATGTTGTAGAAAGAACCCTGGAAGTCCTCTTGGACAAGGTGAATTTGAGCCAGCAATATGCCCTTGTAGCAAAGAAGGGCAGCTGCATCCCAGAGGTGTCCTTAGGAAGACCATTACCACCAGGTAGAGGGAGGTGTTTCTTCCCCTCCACTTAACGTTGATGAGGCACATCTGGAGGCCCATTCTGGGCTCCACACAAAAGAAAGAAATGCATTTACCAGACGAGCTGTGAAGATGTTTAAGGGATAGGAGCATCTGTCATATGAAGAGAGGCTGAGAGAGATGAGACTGCTCAGCCTGAAGACAAGAACGCTCCAGGGGAAACTTAATCACATCTGACAGGTGGCAGTAAAGAAGACAAGGGACAGTGTCTTCTCAGTGGTACTCAGTAAAAGAGCAAGAAGTAATAGCAAAACCAGAATACAACAAAATTCATTTATGCATTAAGAAAAAACACTTTTTCTTAATGAATTTTGGATTCTTACTACCACGTTTGCAGACATGGAACAGGAGATATGGGATATTTTCCCCTTCCACTAGGTGTAGAGAGCTCATCATTTACAAACCTCAGAAGAATTTTTAAATCTGTTGAAGACACAATTTTTCAATGTGTTGGATGCATCTCTAATCATTAGCCAAAAAAAAAGAGTCCTCTATGAATTTGGCATAGAAAGTTGTCAAAAAATAAAAATTGGCCTTCAGTGTGACATAGACGATTTTGGTCTCAGCCATAATTAAGTCATTAACAGCGGTCATTTAGGATAATAAATATTTTTGCTTATTAAGACAAAGTGCCCAGAGGTTTTCAGGAGCAAAAATTATAGGGTTTTTTTACTGGATCATTGTGCAGAATATTGAATTCTTGAATAGTGGGTCAAAAATTGAGAGATATTTTACTTTAACCCAACTACTTGATGTAATAATTTCAAGGGGTTTTTTGTTTTTTCTCTTTAAGAAATATTTTCTCTTCAGAGGTTTTTTTTTAAAACTGGTTTAAAACTAGTGTCTTTAATACGCATCCCAACTACTTCATACCATCTTGCTGTTTGATTTGTCAAATTTCATATCTGTTCTGTGCTTTTATTTGTTGTTTTGGCAACTACTTTTCACAATGTATATAGCAGCTAATTTTATCTTTGAAACATTCAATTTAATTTTAGTTTGATTTGGCTTTCATCCAGCTACAGTTGTCAGGGATAATACAAATCCCAACACAGTAATGTTAACGGATTTAGATTTGTCCCACAAATATTCTATCGTCTTAAGTGGATTTGTTTCATTTATCCTCTCTACATCCTCTTCTTCCTTAGCTTTGGATCAGACTTGGAGAATGGAGGAAGGATGTGTGTGTATATATATATATATATGTATATGAGTAACTGGTCCCTGAACCTCAACAACCTCATTTTGCTATCAGTTGCTCAACAGTTTGTTTTATTTTAATAAGAGCTTGATTTACTGTTAAAGAGGATCTTGCACCTGGTTCAAGTTTTTCTCACTAAAACAGGAGGACTGTGAACAACACTCAGTCTCTGCGAGACACAAAACAGCAGAATTATACTTATGTAGTTGGTTTCTCCTACTGTTATTTGCAATTAGGTCTTAAAAGTTTTAATCAAATTGTGCTTCTATTTAAAGTACTTCCTGCCATGGCAAATTACTGGTAAAATTCAGAAGCTTTTATGTTTCAATCTAAAAACATAATAGGCGTTACTAGTAGAATGGTACTGGCACACTTGGTATTGAAAATCAGATAGGAAGCAAAGGTTGTTTTGAAAGAGAAAAAAAAATAGAAACACATTTCAATATATTAAACAACTGCACCCAGTTTTTTAGAATTTAAGCCATTTTTATTTCAAATCATTTTTGATTTTACTGCATGTCAAAATTTTAATGAGCTCCTCTAAATTTTTCAAATTGCTGGCAACTGAATGACTTGCTTCTCATACTTGCAAGTAAATTCTTGTCCCATTTTGTAACTAAAAATTGCATGTGATGAAATTTTCTGTGTAATGTAAAGAAATTACCTTTATTATAGATGCCAGTCATTGTCTGAAAAGCTAATATTCATCTTCAGTTAATACCTTGCTTTACCATCTTTTCTATGCTTGAAAAAAATGCACACTATAAATTAGTTAATTATTCTGATAATTCATTGCTGTACTTTTTGCATTGCAAGTTACATTCTGCAGGAAATGTATTTTATTTTTATTTAATTCCTGGCATTCAACTTGTTTGTGTGTCTAATTCTTTCCAATATACTTAGAGACAAATGCTGAATAAAACAAGTCTCATCTGCCTGCATTTGCTTTTTTTTTTTTTTTGTTGTTAATTCCATACCTTATAATGAAGCTATTTCATGCCAAAGTATAACATCAACTGTCTCCACTGCTAAGTAAAAAAGACATTAAATGTGTCTACTTTCTAGAGAATTAATCTGTCCCATTTTACCTAGAAGGAGAAAAGATTGCCAATGTAGTAAATTTAATCCACACAAAATCATTTAAATGAGTTCTTCATTTCAGGTGAGAATTATTTTTGATCATCTAAAGATGCCCTTAATTTATAATATTCTATTTGATAATTTTTAGACACATATTAAATGCAGTATAAAATATTTATCAATATACTAACATCTAATTTCTAATGAACTACTAATTCCTGAATTTTTTAAAAATACAATACCTTTACATTGGAGGTTTCTTCTCTTGATCCCAAGAATGGGAATGCTCTGACAATTTCAAATTATCCTTTGCTTCACAAATATAATTTCAAATATGTTTCAAGTATTCTACCAGGCTTTTTTCCAAATTACTGATAGAAATGCTTTCCTGGCATTTGTGGTGTGAGTTTTTAATCTTTTTTTGATATCTATTGAGCATATTACACCCGGAAATGAAAGTATATAATGGTTCTTCTTTAAACATAAGAATTTGATATGTTTCACTACATTTCCCAAAGTAGTGCTTCTTCCCAAAAAAAGCCTATGAAAATTCCCTATGCTAGCACATAGCACAAGAAATGCCTGAAGTTTTTATAAGAGAGATTTACTCATCCCAGAAACTTCTGACAGCAAAAATCCTTAGTAGGCCTGATGCCTGAAATATCTCAAGGGTGCGTCAAAATCAACTTGTGTTTCTGGGTTCAGTTTCTTTCTTTGTTTGCAGGGTCACTGAAATATAGAATGGTTTGGATTGGAAGGGACCTTAAGGACCATCAAGTTCCAACCCTCCTTCCCCTCCATCAGCTTGCTGAGGGCCCCATCCAACTGGAATGCTTCCAGGAGTGGTGCTTCTCTGGGAGCGCTTCCCAGTATCTCACCACCCTTACTGTAAAGAATTTCTTTCTAATATCTAATCTATACCTACCCTTTTTCAGTCTAAAGCCATTACCTATTGTCCTATCATTAAATGTCCTTGTAAAAAGTCCCTCTCCAACTCTCTTCCAGGTGCCCTTTAGGTGCGAAGGCTGCCATAAGGTCTCCTTGGAGCTTCCTCTCCTCCAGGCTGAACAGCCCCTGATTTTAGCCTGCCATCATAGGAGAGGTGTTTCATCTCTCCCATTATCTTGGTGGCTTCCTCTGGACTCACTCCAACAGTTCCTTATCCTTCCTGTGCTGGGGCCTCCAGAGCTGGATTCTTCACTTCTGGTGGGCTCTCACCAGAGCACAGCAGAGCAGAGCAGAGCAGAGCAGAGCAGAGCAGCAGAGTCCCCTGCCTGGTCCTGCTGGTCACACTGCTTTGGATGCAGCCCAGGACACGATTGGCTTCCTGAGCTGGGAGTGCCCATGGCTGGGTCGTGTCATTATCCAAGTGTCTCTTACAATAAGAAGTGGATCCATCCCTCTGCAGATGTAGCAGATTATCTATGAATTATTCAGTACCAAAATACATGTGACAATTGTCTTCTGTTATGAAATATACATAATTCATAAGACATCTGTTCTATGTTTTCACATTTAAGAGGTACAAAGTGCACAACAGAAAATGGTGTGAAATGGATACATAGGAATGCTTTATTTCATATCACTTTTTCTCTCAGGCTGTTCAACAAGGGCTAAGGAAAAAGCCATGTACCAATTTATTCTATATATATATTTCTTTGTTTTGATATAAAATTAATTTCTAGTATTCTCTTTTTGATCATAATCTCAACAGAATTAATCAAGAATGGATACCATGGGTCCATTTAGTAGAAAACAGAATGCAAAGTATCTGCCAACCATGCTAGATATAAATCCCTTATGCATATAAAGCAAGTAGTTTTTCTTACATGTGGGTTTGCAAGCATATGTATTGCAGGCATATATTTGTGTCTGTGTATATATATGTATAGATACTTTGTATCACAATGAAAATAAGGAGCAATTTCACTGAACACTTTTTTTTGTCAGCTAGTGCTTAGGAGTACCACACCTACAAGTCTTCAGAAGCAAACAAAACCACTTGGCATTCAGAACTTTCTAGTTCAGGGTGCAATTAAATTGCACAATAAACAAAAAAAGAACATTAAATGGTCTCTGATCTCATAACTACTATTCAATGAGAAATATTCACATTCCAGGAAAGCTCATTTTTCAAATACTGCCTCTGTCTTGAATAGGATACTGAATTGAAACCTCATTACAGTGGAGCATAACTCTATCAAATTGTAGCACTTTGCTTCCATGATTTCAGAGCACTTAATTTAACTTTGCTACTGAAACTTAAATGGCTTTCTGGGAAAAAAATACTCAAGTTATGAAAAAAATTTATTGAAGAAAACTTTGTACTGAAACACAGAAGAAAATAAAAATTTTGCTGATTTTAGTGGAGTTAAAATGGAACAAGAAAAACGTTTATATCATCTCCAAAAAGAAAGCCCATCTCAGTTCATCATAAATTTTTATCCAAAAAAATGCCTATTTTCTAAGCCAAATGTATTGAAAATTTATTACTTACTCCTAGAACTCAGTCTTTAAACACAAGATACTGAGAACATGAAAACAAACACAAAACCAGTCAAAGGTATATTTCTTGATATAAATCTAATGCTTATCATTACACAAGAAAATTAATCTCAGTGCATATGAAAATATAGTTTGTTGTCTTCTTGATTTAGACTAAACTTAACATAAAGTATTCTGAAAGGTTTGATAGATACTCATGGTCATTAACATGGAGATTAACATCTCACTGCCATACTGGAAACAGACTGAAGTCCTCAGTCACATTATTTGTCAGTTCTTGCTGCAGGTGAGTGGGCCGCCTGTGTAATCAACTTACAGTCTCGTCCTTGAAAGAACTGTTAGACTCAAGCAATCTAAGACTGGCAACTTGTCACTTCCTATCCAGTTGAACACCTAGAGATTCAGAGGCACTTCAGAAAATAGGTGTAGATGTTACTCCCATTACTATTTAGAGTTCTGAGCACTTTAAAGCTAAGGTTCAAATCTTCCTTGAACTATGGGATGGAAAAAATTAGAGATGGTAAAAGATCTTGTTTTTCAAGAACCTGAATTAATGTTCCATAAATGCAGAGAACCATGCAGATAAGAAAAGTGAGTCCATGACCTTAACATGGAAAAGGAAATCTCAAGTACTTCAGGCAATGGACACAAAGCCTTTCTTGTTCTTAATCAAATCTTATGGTAAAATAGACCAGGTGTTAAGTGCTAGAAGTAAGATCCTAATAAAGCTCCAGTATGGGCCTGGCAATGCAGACTCTTGGCTGACCCCGGCTGCTGCCCCTTGGCTGGCATGGCTCCCTGCTGGGGGCAGGGAATTGCACCCCAGCCTGTGAGATTCCTTCTGCGCTGGATGTGCCAGCGGCAGCAGCCGGCCGATCCCGTGGCACTGGACAGAAAGCCTCATGGAGTTAGGATCAAGGATGGCAGAGACCTACGTGCTAGTCTGTTGTGCAGAGCAGATCATGGCTTTGAGCAAGAAAGATCAGAGACCTGACTCTAAGGTTCCTATATTGCAAGCCACTATCCACTGCTATGCTTTCTTCAAAGCAAATATTCCAAACTGTTCACTGATGTGTAGAGAACTATTCAAGCAGTAATAACAGAAGCGATTTCTTGGGTAGTTATATTTAGTATAGGAAAATAGAAATTTTGGCATAATATCTCCCGTATTCTGAAGCCTTAAACTTCCAAAGGGACTCAAAGTGTCTTTAGAAATAGATTCACGAAACTAAGTTTGAATAGTTCTTTTCTTTTGAGGGAAGTATGTGGTGCTCAAAGCAGGCCAATTTCTGGTTCTGTCAGGCATATTTTGATTATCAATGCCAGCAGGCATTCATGAGGAACATAAATGCAGATAAAAAGCTTCCAAGAAGAGGAAATTTGTCTTAGGACCTACCACAAGGTGATCCATGTAACCAAAGAGTAAGGTTTATTTAGACTAAGATCATAAGTGGCATAAGAATGAAAAAACCTTAGTGAGACTGGATGCAGTCAAAGCTTTCTAAAAGGAGTTTGAAACAGTTAAAGGAGGAAAAATTTGATTGTGTTGGGATAGTTCCAGGAGAAGTGAGATCCTTCCATAGAAACAAGACCCATATGACCTTGTGAAGCCAATAAGTTTTGATGAGAAGGCTGTTACCCTGCACTAGATTATTCATACAGCAGCAACAATCAGAATTATTGAACTTCAATATGAAAAATCTGTTATTCTTGAAGTACTAAAGAAAATCCTTTCCCCAATTAAATTCATTGCAGTACTGTAATTCTGGGAAGGTCATCACCTCAAAAAAACCCAAAGTCTTTAATGAGAATCCTGAACATACATTCACTCCAGAATAATTTAATGTTTTACAACTGAACCTACAGTGTATTCTTAAAGATTTAGCAATCTTAACACTATAATGTAAATTCTTACCTTTTAAGATTTTGCTGAATTATTTAAGATTAATTTACAAATAGAACCTCTTTCTGAATAACCAAGAAAGCAATGAGTGAGAGCTTAACAATTTATTTAAAAGGTTTGCTTTTTTTCCAAAAGTCTTTCCAAGACCAGTGAGTTCTCTGTACAAATGAGGATGTTTAAGATGTAGAATTATGCTAAATTCAGTTACACTATGAGTTAGAAGGATCTGAGAGAGAACAGTCTGACAAATAAGAGAAAAAAGCAGAAAACCAAACTAATTACTATGTTTCTAGGAGGTTTAAAGAGAATTATAAAAGCCAGAAAATTTTAATAAAGCAATTGACAGCTGGTAGCTTTTTTTTAACTACTCACTGCACCACTATATTGACATCACCTATTGTTATATGATCAGTGGTGTATTATTACAGATCTACTCATCAATTTGGTATACTTTGAACATTTAGCAACAGACAGGCTGTTAATTTAAAAATCCCCCAGAATGCTGGGGGATTTCTTATCACAGCGTAGCAACAAGTTATTCGGTGTTGCCTTCATGCTACACTGATAGTTCTTTCAGTTATGCTTATAAATAAAGTGTGGTTTTTTGATCATTGAAAACTGTTGAATACTTTAAGATTTGTGACAAGTTCTGAATACCTAACAGCTGCTGCACCTTTTCTGATTTTGTTCCTGTCACTGATGCTACACACATGCTACATTAATTGCATACCTTCCTCAACTGATCAGAGGACACCCTTTGAAATTCACTCGCCTTTTAAGAGTAATAATTTGAAATGTGGAAATCATATTTAAAAGAAAATGCAATAACACAAATGTTTATGAAAATTTGAATATATTGCACCCAACTGACATTACATTCAGATACATTTGGCTCCCATTGTGAAGACAGAAAAGATGAGACAGAAGAGCAAAACAATCTCTGGACACATTATCACTTGCTCTTGTCCCCTGACCTGGCTTAGAGCCACTCTAGCTCAGTGAGCAAGCCTTTGCTCTGTGTCCCCATTCTCCTTTTCCCTTACATAAAATGAAAGGAGATAAGGAGAATGGAACTAGCAACCTGAGCTTTAGTAGTGATAGGAAGGAGCTTAAGCTGAACGTTTAATACTTTTCTTAGAGCATAAAATAATGCCAGAGAAAAGGAGTGAGCCCATGCTCTAAAAAAAGTAGCCCTTTTTTTGCATAGCCAGTGGAAAAAAACCACAATATCTCTGTTACTGAAATAATTAGCTCACTATGTACAAATTACAATGTGTCATTTCCAGAAGTCCATAAATATTCCTGATCTTTACAAATAAAATCCTGCTTTGGATTGCTACTTTACAGAATAGGGAAAAGAGAGGGTATCCTGTTTCCCATGCTGAGAGGTCTATTCAATTTGTAAAGGATGCCATGTGTTTCTTCACCTTTCAGAATGCCTTACAGGTAGGGGTTATGGGGAATGCAAGAATAGATATTATTACTTCTTTAAAGTGCTATAAAAAGCAAACACTGCCTCCTTCCAAAACAAAATAAAAACTAAAATACTCATTATTTAACTTTTCACCAAGCATTTTATGAGATAAATGTTAGATCATAAATTTCAGGTCTAATTTCACCTCTTTTCTTCTCCTCATTATAGTAAAAGTGAGTATAACAGGGGAGTAGCAGAAAAAATCTCATTACAGCCTATTTGGTTTAGGTCAACTAAGAACTATTATGGTTACTGTACCTTGCTGGATCATTGAGGAGCTCACCTTCTGTAGCTACTTTTAATTTGCACTGTTTGGTTTTCAGACATAGAACTGCAGTGCTGTACTACAATAAGATGTACTCTCCCCCACATCTTTAACCTGCAGATGAAGACACTAATTTGTAATTACTATCTACTTTCAGTAGAATTTTTCAGTAATATATTTTATGGTATTTCACAGTAAGCCTGGTGCACTTGTCCTTCACTGTAACAGTACTGATTTGAACATCCCTGCTTAACAGCTTTCTATGTAAAAGGCAACACTTTATAGAACTTGAGAATAAGGACTTACATAAGGACACAATAGAATGGAAGTTTAACAAAAATCTGACCTTGATAAGCACTCACTATCATATTTTCATCTGTGGGATGAGCAGACTAATATCAGGTGCAGTATATAGCTCCTCATTCTAGACTTTGTTCTAAACTACCCCATAGAGAAATGAACTCACGTGTTTCAAGAGTCCATCAATTTCACTCTAATGGGAGTTTTGTCTTGAACTGGGTGAGGCAAACCCAGCAGTAGCTGCAAACATCAATGTTTAAGGGAAAAAAATGCCAAATAAACAGAGCTTGAAATGAAAAATATGATGAGTTTCTAATAAGCTTACAGAGATTCCAAATTGCAGTTTATTTTGACAAAGCTGAAAATAATTACCTGCTTAATTGTCTTCACATGAAACAGTCTTTGCAAGGTGTTCTGATACTACTGTGAACAGTCTTGTGAGCATTTAGAAAGATATATTTAAATGTGTGTTTATTGGATTGCAACATTATCATCTGTTAATGAAATGTCATAATGTCATAAAATGATAAACAGAACATAAGAAACATATTTATTAGGATAATAGCACAGCAGAAAGTAATAACTTTTCCACCATCTTCCAGTAACTAATGTTCAATCCATTTGCAAGAAGCAAAGCTGCATTTCTTCCTTTTTAATGCTATCACACATAACTTGAAAAGGGAAAAATGGTAATCAATGACTACCTGATCTGCAAATCAGGCTCTGCCAAAAGACATTTTTTCACTAGTGACTAAAATAGACTATGAAAGAATCTGCTAATTTAATCCTTGTTCTGCGCCTGTATTATGCTGTCACCTCTTTTGGCCCTTGTATACTCCACTAGAAAAGACTGAATTACTATAAAACAGCTCTAAAATATGCCATAGCTATTTTTGAACACAAAACCAAGAGTACCTGAAATGCTGTTCTCAAAACAAAGACTGTCTCAAAACATAGCACAAAGACCATGTTGAGGTATGAAATGGAGTGACAGAGGTAGAACGAATGCTTAAAAAGACTTTGCATTTTTTTTCTAGTAGAATTATAATTTTTCATGCCAGAAGCAAGGCATAAATAAAATATTAAGTCATTTGTATAACAAAATAGTGCAGGCCATTCCAATTAGAGATAGGTTTACACAGTAGCCAAAAGCACAGGCTTGACCAGTAATTGTTTATGAGTTCTTATGGTTGTTTTCATCCAGGGACAATCTTACAAGTCACAAAAACTGGAATTGTTTAATTCATCATCAAATTAAAAGGCCTTTCAAAATTTGTATTAATCTCAAGTTATGGACATTAGCAAAAAATGTTTCTAATCGTGCCTTATATTATTTTTTTTCCAATTATTAGTCTACAAACAAAGAGCCACAAATCACTTTTTTACCAGTGTGGATATGCCGCAAGAAAAATAGAAGCTGCAATAAGCATATAAATTATGGAAAGCCTCAGAGTCCAAGTGTGCACACATAGCAGACTGTTCCATATATTCTGAAAAAGCCCAGCTTGTGTTAGCTACTGATTTTTGTGAGTAAGAATGGAAGGAATATAGTTGTACACATCACAAATTTAGCCCCACAATAGTATTTCATTTAAAAAAAAGTCTTTCTTCACCTTTCTTGTGCCCTATCCCAATGTAAAAAGAACACAGTAACCGAAAAGAAGTGCAAAAAAATTAGCACAGGGTACGTGGCATGACCCATTATACATAATAGAACATTCTTAGTTTTAAAACCAAAAAAAAACTGAGGCAAGTGTCTATAAAAATCTAGTTCAGTGCAAATTATGTACACAGTGCTTGTGGATTAGGCTGCCCTAATTTACAGTGCTTCAGTGAAGTTTCAGAAAATATTTTTGCCTTTCTCTCTTTCTCATTTGTATTTACAAAAAAAGAGACTATAAAAGATCCTTGCTATGGAATCAGGACAACAAAAGGACAAAGAGGTGGAATTCAGAAGTTGTCTACAAGCAATGTCTGAGAAATACAGCACATAATGAATGGCAAGTCAACTTGACATGGCTCCAGTTGTGCAGAAAGGTATTCAGCTGAGATCAGGACAACCCAGTTTATTTTCTGGATTTTAACACTATTGTAATATATTATTCCTGTTATAAAATTCTCCAATGGCAAAGGAAGCAGTGATAACAATGACAATTTTGTATTCCAGGTGAGCTGCAGCAACTGCCTTTCTGTAGACTAATATTTTTTTTTCCACAAGACCTCATAAAGGCTTTGCTTTAAACAGCTGACATTTTAACTAAAGTCTGTTGTGATCAAATGTCAAAAAGAGCTGAAACTGAAAAGAGTCATTACAGTAAGATTGTTACCAACTGATTAATAGGCACCTACTTATAGCTTAGTTATTAGTCCATTCTATTGTACTCTTATTTATCAAGTCAGAGAAATATGTTGCAATTCCAATTTAAATGTAGAGCTTACTGCATTAAATAATATGAAAAATAATAAGAAAAGTATGGATTAAACATATGGTATAAACAATTAGTATGATATAAACAATAAGAAAACTATGGATTAAATATTAGAAAATAAATTAATTAATGAAAAGCGAGGGGAATGAAAAAGTCATAGAATTTCAGTAGCCTTGTTTATAAAAGACAGGATGGTGTAGCTGTATATAATGTGTCCAAGTGCCAAATTAATCTGTAGGAATGCTATTGTGTAAAATAAAAACTGAAGCTGATGGATGTGATATAAAAAAAGCTGTTGTCTTTTTAGTGTTTTAAAATTTCTTTCAAAGAAATCTGTACCACTGCAGTTGTTTTAAGTACATTTGACTGCAGAGATGGTCTCATCACCTCAATAGTTCACTATTTTCTGAGTAAAATTAATTCAAATATACAAAGTGGAAAGACCTTTTATTTGGAATTTACTTTAAGTGATCTCTGAAGCCTATGCAGGTTGTGAAGGAAGGCACAATAAACCTTTTCTTAGTAGCTGCTTAAAAAGTCCCTAGGGTTTCTGCTACAACATTGTCTAACCTTTAGCTAAAGGCCCCATTCTGTTGATTGAATTCTTTGTCTGGTCTCATCCCTACGCCTAGATGGCATAGGCTTTATTTTGCAGTTGTGCATGATGGAAATGAGTACAGTTGAAAGAAAAAATACTAACCTATGTATCCTCTTTGGGAATAATTAAAAATTAATTTATCTACAATTATTTCAGTTTCTTTTATTGCATTTTACAGACCATTGAAGAATATTTCAGTCAAATAAGTTTCTTCACTGCTTTTTTTTTTAAATCACAATATAATTCTTATTACATACTTTCTGAAACTCTTAGGTCTGGACATAAATTATTTCAATATATGTTTTGCTTTGAAAAAGTTAGCTTTTGGTTTCTGGCCCATCACTGAATTCTCTGATGACAGTGTACTCAGCTCATACTTGAAAAAAGAACGAGTGTCACTTTAGTGTTTCTGGCAGAATTACTAGGGATAATGTCTGTGCTCCACAGGGCTTGTGCACCTGCTCCCAGTGTGACTGGAGAACATTCTGTGAAAGGCTGTTGAGCTCTGTGAGGGCAGCCAGCTTCAGAGCTACAGGAACACAACATGTGATCAAATTCCAAATTCATCAAGATTCCTGACAATACTCACAGAAAGAAAAGCTGTACCACAGAACACACCAACGTGTTCAGGTCATGTGTGGGTGTACACGTTTGTGAAGGCACACAAAGCACATTGGAGTATTTGCATCAAAATCCTGCACATGGTTCAGATGTTTGTATTAATATAAACATTCAAACTACAATTAGAAATTAAGGATTTCTCTGATATACATCCCGCATTTTTCTGAGCAGTTCTATAGATGTTTTTGTATTTTTGGGGAGGAACCCCAAATCATTTAATTTATGTGAGACACCACAGTGCCTCAAAAATGGCACACTCATGCATAGGGGTTCCAGCTTTCCACCTGTATCTCTTGACTATTCCTGGCAAAGGTAAGCACAGAACATGGAGAGCAATTTCCTGTTCATTGGACCAACACATACAGATATTTTGTAGGATTATAGTGCAATTCAACTTCAGGTAGTTGCTACATGTCAGAAGATTCTCAGGTAGGATCTTATATTTATGATATTTTAATAAACATAGGATGGCAGGGAGCAGCCAGTAATCTAGGGCAAGGTCCAAGGAATCACAAAGAGAATAACAGTCAGAAGTTCCCATGAAAAAAAGCCAAGTTCTGTGGAGATGTCCAAGAAGCCTTTCCTTATCATGACACACCATATCGTGACATTTGGGTTGACAAATCACAACAATCCTGTGGCAAGTAAATGGCTTTTTCTTGGTCTGTGAAGTGGAGAAAAACAAAAGAAATTGTAATTAATTACTGACAGACTGCATTAAAACTTTTGTGAACTAAGAGTATCCTCAAAGGTCCCATTAGGCTTTCTTTGAATGAGGACAGTGAAATCAGCAATACATTATTGACAGAAATAACAGCAGTGCAACAGAAATGCAAAGACAATTAATTTTATTAACAAAATCATTCTCTTCACATATGTGGTATATTTCAAGAAAGATACTCCCTCGGGGTTTCTGTTAAAATTATGTATATATAACATTCACACACCCCTACAAATTTAGGTTTTATATTGTAAGATGAATATAAATCTTCTTTATCGTCTGTGTATCTTATGTACATGACTAGAAATAAGACAAGGGAAACTGATAGAGTGCTGAGTCTGTCTCAAGTGTCCATGGGGCACAAATGAATAAGTTCATAATATTCTCAATAGTTCTGGACAAATAATTTAATCCGTAAAATTATTCTACAATATTTCAAAATCAGTGTCTCTATATGTGTTGTACTTGTGCTGTAACTGGAAAGAGAACAGAATCCACAGGCATCCTCATCACCACTACCCTGCATGCTGACATTTCTTTCATGTAGCACAAGATAAATATTTGCAATGCATGTGAAAATAAAATATAACAGAAAAAAATTATGGAGACATGGCAGGTGTAAAAATATGCCAAGGTCTCTCCAGTCCTCCATCATTTTCTCCTCTTTTATTTGGAAAGCTTTCATCTGTCCCGTTTCTCTGTCTTGGTTGTTTAATCTGGTTGCACATAGCCTGTCTGGTCCAATTCTTGATATTCACTGTTTTTTTTCTTACTTCATTTCTTTCTTCAGAATTAAGTGTTCCCTATAGGTACCAAGAGAGAGCAAGCTCAGGAAGAAAAGAGTATTTCAAGCAACTCACAGCAGGGAGTCAAGAGCCAGGTCTTCATGCTTATGTAGCCTTACAGGATAGAATATGTCTGAATATAGTTGGTGATGAGAAAGGATATATATAAAACAAGACAGGTCAGGAGTGCAAATCCTTTCAATCTGAAAAGTCTCTTTTTATAGTCCACTTTGACCACTCTGATAGGCATTGCAAGGACTTTCGGCTTTCAGTTAAGTTAAAACCTAACATTGTCTTGGAAATATTAAACTTATTGTATCCACATAAAAAGTTTGGAACATGGACACAAAAAACAAAGTCTCACAATCTAATGTAGTAGGAATCAGGAAAACTATCTAAAAGTCTGCAACATAATGATTGGGCTGGGTTGGTGAAGTCTGGAGGTGGGAACAAAAAAAAATAACAAAAGTAGATGAATATCATATAAGGTTGTTCTTTTATTTACTTAATTCAAGACATCAGTGAATGAGAAACTCAAAGTGAATTTTGAATTAGATAGGATTATCTCCTGCTTATTGCAACATAAAACAGTCATGCTTTTATAGTTCAGGTGATCAAAGAAAAACATGAGAAACAGCAGCAGTAGTAGTAGAGCATATGTTTGTAGTAACATAATATATACAACTATGAGAAAAAATGAAAAACATCCTAAAAGTATCGTCCTAGACTTAACTAAAACCTCAAATATAAGTCAACAAAATCAGGTACAATAATTGTTAAAGAAAACCTGTATCTTTAAAAATACTGGTAAAGCAGTTGCTACCTCATCACTGAAGGATAGCTATTTTACAAGAAAGAGAAATTGTGTCCAGCCCAGACTGTGGAAGTGACTCAAGCAGGAATAATATTTAACAAGTTTGTATCATCTTGTATGCAATGATATCAAAATTGTGGTATATATTGTAGGAATTCTAAATCAAAATTAATCCTACTTAAAACATTTTTTTATTCTGTATATTTACTTAAAACATTTTTAAATTCTGTATATTTGCCTTCTCCCAGTTTTAAATTATTTTCAGCATTTTAAAATGTTTTTAAATTGCAGCAAGCTCAATTCCATGAATTTTGAATAAAAATAAAGAATAATTATTATAAAAGTATCTATATGTTGTAGTTACCTACAGTAGAATCAATCCAAGCTACGCCATATTGAATTGATTCACATCACCAAATTAAGAAATCAATAACTCTATCTGTGATTAAAATTGATTACAAAACCTTATCATTTTACCTGAAAATTGAAAAAAAGAGGAAGGCAACAACTTCCATCTGTAGATTTCTAATCCCCTAATTGTAGGCTTTCTAATTTAATTATCAAATGGTACAAGGAAAAAATATACTTGATACCTTTGATAATTAACTCTTCATAGTTTATTGCTACCAGGCAAAACCATCACCACATTTAAAAACTTCTTTTGTTATCATAAGACGTGTAATCAAACAGCAGACTTAAAAAGTATTTGCTTCTCCATTCAAAAGCATCATATCATGGCCTATTGTTGGGGTATTCTCTTCAGCCTCTTGACAGATCTAGATTTTGACCTCACAGATGAAAGAAGGCAGAATCTGACCACAAGAAGGGTCGCCCAGCACCCTTTTCTTGCAGTAAATCCAATTCAAAAAATCTCATTCTCATCTTCTACAGCTGGTAGTCAGAGGCCCAGGGTAAACCTGCAGCCCATCAATTCATTGAAACTCTGGTGAAAACTAATCACTGCAACTTGATTGTCTTCCTAGCTGACCTGCAGATCTGGAAATAACAAACAACTTTCACAACTGAAAAATAAAGGATATTTAAATTACGAGAACACGCAGGAACCTTTGTATGTGAAACAGGTCTTACAGAGTTCTCATACTTCCCAAAAAATGTTATTAAGTTCACCTCTCATGTTCTATAAACACTGGAGTGTGTGTGATAGCATTTACACACAGCAGGGATAAAATAAACAGAAGAAACCTATTTAGTCACACACAAAAGGAGGAAGACCACTCTGTATATTTTGCCATTTTCTAACATCAAGATGTGGTAAACACCTTTACCAATTGCTTCATCAAGGAAATCTGACCGTGACAGGGCATTATCTGTAAGGGTAAAATAACCCTTTGCCCTTTTGCCTCTGTCACGGTCTCATACATATCACATCAGCTGCTCCAACAGGAGGATGTGCCACGAGGTCAAGCCTCTGCTGAGCTGAATGGACATTGTCAGCAACTATTTGTGACCATCCCAAACCAAAAAACAGCCATTATTCCCCTGATCCCAGCCCTCAGTTAGATTAAGGCCACTGTGTCACTGCCTTCTCTGTGCGCCAACTACTTTCTTGTTTCTCCAGACAGACAGTTAGGAAATGATAATATGCGCACCTCAAAGAGAGCAAATATAGCCTGTGCACAACTATGCATACTCCAGCAATACCTATACAAAAAACTACCAACTTCAGGCTCCAATTACAGTAATCCACACAAAGCATAGGAGCTGAAAGCATGGTTAAATTAGGCACACAGACCAGCAAACCAGTCCAGTGGACTGAGAAAATATTATAGTAATGGGTTATATGTAAGGAGAGGCATGTATGAGTGATGGATATATAAGGCCTATAAACAAAAAATGTTTGGTGTTAGGACTTTTGGGACCTGTACTAAAATCAGAATATATTCTTTAAAACAGTGGTGAGAAAATATAGGCTGTCATACCTACTTTTTAAGTAAAATTTAGTTTTGCATGGACGTCAACTTAATACCTTACCAAATAAAACAATGAAGATATATACAGCTTCTCTGCTAGAATAATTGCCATTCTCATTCCTAAATAAATATTATGAAGGCATTTGTTTTCAAAAATTATGTTTTCATGTTATTTTGATGTATTTTAAATGATGTTTTTCCCATTCAAAGGGTTTAGGAGAAGCACAGCTTTTTCAACAAATAATGCCATTTAGACTTTTCTGAGGGAAGTCTCTTTTTCATATCAGTTGCTGCCCAGCCACTCCAGCTATTACTACCCAAAGGTCATGCCCAGAAAACAGGGGAATGACCTCAGTTTCTTCCAGCAGCCCCATTCTGCTCACCTCAGCCAGAAACTGCATTTCAAAAAAAGAAAAGATAGAGCAATTTTCAAGCTGAGATGTCATTAGACTAGAAAGAAAATTTCCCAACACCATCAGAGGCATAGCATAGCCCTAAAGGAGAATATGCATAAATGGGAAAACATGCCAATAATTGCATTTGAAGATGGTGTAGGGTGAACTGAATACCTCCACTGCTAAGACTGGAACTGGTGTAAACACTAAACATGCAGGTGAAGAAATCTTACTGACAAATATGTGACAGAAAATTATAATTAATTTACCTGTACAATTATTCAATAATTGTCTATTCAAAGAGCATCCATTCTTTTGATTTCTGAGTGATCCCTGGCCACCTTCCAGATTACTACTAGCAGTAGTCAGGTTGGACTTCCTTTTGAAAAACAAGTGGAAATACTTGGGAGTAATTTTGTTTTGTTTTTAATTGAAAAATTTTATGGCATTTTCTTAGATTTTTTATGGAGTTCATTCTCTGTACCAGCACTTTTTCATCAAAGGCATTGTTTCATATTCATGATTCTTGAAACAAGTTAATAGACCTATAGCGTTTGTGTTCTGCAGTAAGGTCTTCAAATTAAATTCATGTGAATATTTTGCTCCTCCATGCAACCATGTCTTTGTACATATAAAAGGAATCAGTTACTTAATTTCCCTATCAGAAAAGAAGGTATTAGAACTAAACAATTTTTTTTTTCCTCAGGAGAGAACTTTTGAGCTATTTAGTTCATGCTAAATTATTACAAAATTTATCATATGTGACCTGGCAATTTTAAGTGATACAGCAATAAAAATCACTGGCATTTTCTAATGTTTAATCAATTTGTCAAATGAAAGAACATAAAACTGAATTATGAGCACAGCAATGAGAGAAAATATACAAAATTCTCCTCCAGTGAACAATGAACAAGATATAAGTGGAGGTTCTTAATGCTTCCCTCTGAACTAGATGGCAAATGGATTTCTGCAGAGCTCTATTCCTCATGCATCTGTATCTTTATATCTATTCCATGTTTTCTTTAAGAGACTGAGTGGTGAATTCCTGAAATTTGGATTAGAAATAGAGAACTGAACTTTATAAATTGGAGATATGTCCTAAAAAATAATTGGATGTTATTTAGCTGAGACAAGTAGAAGTTACTAAGGGACGGCCATCTACATAAATACTTAGTGTGAAATAATGGGGTGGGAAAAAACACTCTGAGAGATTTATATAATGGTTATCTTAAGATAGTAGTTACCTTAACAAGCAGCAGAACATGAGCCAGTGGAGAAATGTTTTTGCAATCGGCCAACTAAACCTTGGTTTCTCATATATAAATGAAAAATAAGTGTAAGAACCTTTTGATTTAGACATCACTAATAAGGACAAAGTGGAAAAACTTTGTGTCCAGCTTGGGGAAATATATTTCAAGAAATTTGAAAGGAAGTCCAGAGGAGAGTCACAAATATGGGAGGTTTTTAAAGCATTATTTGCTACAAAATATTGAATGATGAGAAAAAAGGGTTTAATTTGAAGGAGAGAAACTGAGATACAAATGTAAAACCAACAAAATAAATACTCACCTAAATAAAAATTTCATGAAAGGGGAAGAAATTAACCTAATATATACATGTTAATATGAAAAACAGCAATTGGCTTAAATTATAAAGAACAAGATATTAACAAAACACCTTAATAACAGCAGTAAGGTAAAGGCTGGGTCACACCTTTTGAGAAAGCTGTGGTATTTCCAGTGCTGGAGGTGTTTAAGACTAGACTGCACAGATGTCTCTCAGACTCTACCTGCATGTAATTGGCCCTGCCCTGCAGAAGATGAATGGACACTGACTGAATAACCTCTTGAATTCCCTTCCAGCAATATTATGATCTAACCACCTGTAATTCTCACTGCATTTAAATCAGTGCCAGAACATTTAATAACCTCCCTTCTTTTTTCTCCATTATGACCAGTTACAAGAAAAGCTAATAATAGCTTACTCTCGAGTTTAAAAGGCAATGAAACAATTGCAACCTCCTCTCACAAACCACTCCAGACAGAACTGATGAGCAGACTTCTGCATGCCTGTGCTCAGACTCCAATGTAAAATGTAAAAGGGTGTGTCTTTTTCTTGGCAGTGTTTGAAGTAGTGTTGAATGTTCAGCATTTAAGCAGTAAGAAGATCCTTCACACTTCCTCTAACAGAATCAGTGAGCTAAAAGCACTTTGAAAGGTAGAGCTTTAGCTGCAACCTCCTCATTGAATTCCATACTAGGAGTTTGCGTTCTACTAAGAAGGAAAAGCTCAACACTTTTTTTTTTTTTTTCATGCTATCTGAAAGCTAATTCTGATATTAAGGAAATATTCCATCAAGATACTTGTGTGTCTGTGTGTATTTATACACAAACATTATTACAGATACCAAGTTTTTACCTTAGAAAATAAAGACACCATTAAAGTAAATAAGTTTTCCTGCAATTACTATCCCAGAAAATATGAAGAAGTTCTGAAGACTTTCCACTGTCTGTAAGGAAAACCCATACACACCATGATTCTTTAGAGTAGAATTCTCCATCTTCCTGTTTACTTCACTATGATTTTGTGTGCTCTCCACTGGGAAAAGCCTCACAGCTAATGTGACAAATAGTGCAGCAGAAATGTTTGTGGTTTATGAGAATCATTTCCAGATCACCCATCTTGTACATATGACTGGAAAATGAACGGTAGTTTGGTAGGAGCTGGGCTACAAAGGCAATGTCTGAAATGTGGTTCTGTAACTTTAAACCAATGAATATTACTGCAAGTAGAAAATTTTCATTTGCCTAATACCTTTCCCCTATAGATTAGTAACTATTTCACAAAAGAAGGACAATTCATCAATTTCAGTAGGTGAGAAAGCTGAGAAGATAAGTAAATAGACAAATAGATCAAAGAAGAAAAGTAAATAGCCACAAGTCACCCTGTGGACCCAAGACTAAGCCAGAAAAAATACACAGCTCTTCTGAGTCTCTTTGCTTTAGCTGTTTGACCATACTGAATGCAGTAGCCACCACTTAATCACACAGGCATTTTAAAATTATCTACTTAAATTAAGATCCTTGTTGAGTAAGAAAAACCTTTAGTAGAAAAGGAAGTCCTGTGGAACACCAGTCACTACTCATGTGCTATGCTTTCCAGTTAACATTTCAGTAGGATTAATAAAGGCTTTCAGAAAACTAAAGGCCTTAATTAATTATGAATTTCATTCACAATTCAGCTAGGAGTAATTAATATCCTGGGAATTCTTCCTGCTCTCTTGGAATACAAGCATCAAAAAAATGGCAATATTCCTACCCTGATTATTCATACTGCTTGGCAAAAATAACAGAAAGCACTTTCCTAACCTGCAAAGACAGGATGCTCAAGGTAGCTAAACGGAGAAGATACTTGAACTTAAACCACACTAAATAACAAAAGTGGAGGACAAAAGCAAAATTCTGTTGTGAAGAAGTTTGTTGCCAACTAACCTATCCAAAAGGATTTGTCCTCATCTGAGATTCAGAAGCAGGAAGATGACCATGAAAATTTTATTTTTGAAAAACAAAATGAAAAATTAAGAGCTTCTTTTCAGAAATATTATATTCAGGGTTTTTTTTAATTTGCTTCATAGATTGGCTTGCAAAGACCGATCCTTGTTTATAGCAATGCATAAGGCCATAGGGTAAATGAATAAACTGCCAGATTTCAAAACCAGATATTGAAACTCCTGCTTTTGGCAAATTTTATGTTCATATGAAAGCAATGTAATTCATTTAAAATAATGTCATGTAACATGAGGAACAACTTGGCATAAATTTATTAATATTGGGCTCACATTAAGGACCTACACATCTGGTTCTGTGAAATCTGGAACCCGTTTGTATAAGAAGTCTGCTTCAAAAAGGATTCCACCCTTCTTTTATATGCTATTATGGTTCCCTACCTCCAGCTCACCAAATTTTTTTTCTTAGCTTATTCATGACTGATACAAAGAAAAATTATATATAACTTATTTTTAGCAACTCTACCAATAAGGGGATTATTAAAAGCAAACCATAGAAATCAAAATACTTTCCTTTTAATTAAGCCTCGCTGAGAATAAGCCTTCTTTTTTTTTTTTTTTTGTACTCTCATTTTGGAATTCCATAAACATCATTTTTGAATGCTAGAAATTAGGTATTTAGGTGACCCTCTGGATTTCAATTCCACAGTGTTTGAAATGTTGATTGGTCAGAGATTGGACTCAATGATATTACAGGTCTTTTGCAACGTAAATGATTCCATGATTTTATAAAGAGCAAAATGGTTTTTAGGTTTTTTCTTTTTTTTTTAATTTTCCCTTGAATTGTAATTTATCAGTTGCCAGGTTTAAGGAAAGTTTTCAGAAACAACATATTCAAAACCTTACTTTCTCATTTTATTTATAGGTAGGACTGGATTCAGATTCCATCAGTTTAAGCAGACATAAATCATTCTTCCCAACTCAACTTGGGAAAAATCAGTAACTGTACAGTTTTAATTTCATAAGTTAATTTGAAAAGCTATTACTTTAACTATGTTTCCATTTAGATAATCTCATTATTTGTTTAATCAATTCTCAAAACCAAAAAAAAATGTTTCAAACTAAAGAAAAAGCTTTGCTGTCTATTAATCATGAGACTTCTTTATAAAAATAATGGTTTATATTAAACATGAAAATAAATTTTTAGTCAAAATATTTTTAAACAACTCAAAAAATTATCATTTGAATTACTGTGAAACATTACAAATGTGTAAACTCACTTATATTTCATATGGAAGAACAAAGGGGAACAATGTTGTTTACTGTCAGGCATTTCACTTGAAACAGAATGCAAAAGCCACCAAAGGGATGTAGTTTCTGCTGCCACAATTTACTTTAAACAAAAAAAATAATTACAGTTATTGAAACCAGAGAAAAGAAATTTCTGAATAAATTGTTTGGTCCATTATGCTAATCAGTCATCCCTCTCTGCATCATTATAGTTTAGCTTTCATAGCTATTAATAGAAGAAACTGCTGGAACGAAACAGAAAGGTATACAACTGTATTATTATAGCAACTAATTTATAAAATTTAGCTCATGAATAAAGCATCAAATAAATGTTTTCATAATTAGTTTTTCTTTTCATGAAAAATGAAAAACAATCACAAGCACATTTGTTTGTTTTTTCTATTTTAAGGTGCATTACTGAAGTCCTAAATTGAATGTTAGAATTTCTCCAGAGAAAATTGGTAAGAATGTTCCATCTTCATCACTTTTTCAATAAGCAAATTAACAAGTGTTGAATTTGGAGAATAACGCCAAAACAGTGTCTTCAAGTCTTTCAATTTACTTTCAGTCACGCTCAGCATAGTTCTGTATTCATCTCCCATTCACTTAGTGAATATTCATTTTTCACAGGAACTATTATCAGAGAAATAAAAAGAGAAAAGACAAAGACAGATTGTCATCTGTTCTGTGCTCTTTTGCACCTCTTGAGCAGTGTACCAGTGAGAGAAAATAGCAGCAATTGGCTAAATGTAGCTGCTTTTAATGCCTCTGCCAAACTACAGTGCAGTGCATTACAGGAGAGGAAAGCAGACATGCAGTGGATGCTCTTCTCTCACTATTTTTTAGTGGTTTATTATCTATTGCAAACTGAAGCTACCTGGCACAGCTTAGAGTGGCTCAGAGGCCATTCATTTTTATTGTGGGTATGGAGTGATTGCAATCATTCACATGAAGCAGAGACTTGCCCCTGGATCCCAAAAGCTCCAGCCTCTTAGTCCAAAAAAAATCGGGCTTAAGTTCATGTTTCACTCTTCACTTTCATTTCATTCACATTAGTGGTAGTATATATGTTCACAGTAAAACCAAAGACAAGGTTTCCTCCAAAGATTGTATCTATTGAAATGACTAAATAAGCCAGGTAAGAATGTGAGCATGCATTTTGCAGCTCAGACCAAGCAGAAGCATGTTGTTGTGTTATGTCAACAATTAGTGCAGGTGGTGGACACTGTTCTCAGTCTTGGAGACTCAGGTATGGAACCAGTTTACAAGGGCTCTTGCACAAGTTAAAGCTAGTCCTCTATAAAAATAAAATGAAGATAAAAATAATTGTAAAAAGCTGTTGAACTGTCCTCTCTTACTTAAAAAGTTTTTTTTTTTGTTTTGCCTTAGAAGAGTTTTCTGACTCATGATCAGTTTGGTACAGCATTGCTAATGTGTTTACAAAATACAAGACAAAAGAAACTGGAGAGAATGAGAGAAATTTTTAAAAACATACATTTGTCAACCATGTGTAGCATAGAACACTTTTTCATTTCAAAACCCTTTACCAGAGCCCTAACACAAAGGCATTTGATGACTCAGCCATGGTTTGCAGCTCTTTTCAACTGATTCTGTGCATGCTCACACAATTACACACATGAGCGTGATAAAATACAATTTAATCTAAAATCATCACTCAGTCATTAAATCATTCAGTAGTTTAATATATTCAGGAATGATGCTGTGGGCTAAGCTGGTGTAGCCAAGACTCAAAGCATTAAAGTTATTATAAAATTCCATGGGTTTGGTTTTTTTTTTTCCTTAAACTACGATCCCTTCTTGAGACTCAGGGAGCTTGTGATTATTTTGTACATGTCTAAAGCCTAATTCTGACCAATCCTAATTATTTCATGCAGATCAGGTGCTCAGTATAAGATACTGTTCAAAGTCAAGTCATAAAAGAAACTTGTAAGAATATATGTTGCTAGTAAAGATGTTTGAGTCCTCTGTGGACATTTGGCAAATGGAAAATCATAAAAGCAGTTTTATTTTGGAGTAAACATTTGATGTATAAATGAGAGAAATATCATCATTATCCTAAAAGATTATATAGCACTTAAAATATGGTCATTACTTTCTAAGGAAACAAATCCTTTCTTTTCCCCTTAAGTCTTGAATTCTTTGCTGGAACTGAAAAAGCAGGTAATGGGATACGTTCTGCACAGAAGCATAAACCATAAAAATGTGTTCTACCTTTAATTAACATTAAATACCTCTGTCTTATTTGGGTTGGAGTACTGTACCCCTTTTTTTTTTTTTCTTATGGTCATCAACATTTAACTTTAAAATAGCTGAGGGAATGGATAAGTGTTTCTGCTAATGTAGACAGATAAAACCTCTGAAGGATGGTAAATCAAGATTTAAAAAAACCTGACCACATACTCTCAGAATTCAGGATTCTAACTGTTTTAAAATTGCTGTAAGTTTTTAATTCATTCCAGAATTTGAATTATTGATTTTAGAATTATAAACCTTATGAAAGTTGCATGCAGTACAAATAATTCCGGGCACAACAGGAGAAAATATGAAATGGTAATGTTTGAAGTGAGAATCAAACATTCAATTATTCCATAAAATCTAACTATTGCCTACTGAGGCAGCTGTTGATAAATTGGAATATTGTTTTAATTCATCATGTGAGTTTTAATAGAAAATGTGACAAAAAGTGAAAATAACTGTTTAAATTATATTGTTACTTGTCAGTAATTAAAGTACGGTAGTTAGCTAATGTACATGTGTAGAAATTGCTACATTTCTAATCTAATTGATTTTATGACCTTTCCTGTGAAATATAAAAAAAGCTGATTCCATTTCTCCAGAAAAACTGAGGAAGTAGTCCACAAGGACACTGAAACTACTTTTAACTACTTTGCAAGCTGATTAGTGCTATAATATCATTCCCTGAATTATTGCTATTGTGCAATGTTGTACATGAATCTGTATGATCTCACAATGATTTGTTTTGTTCCAAAACACATTTTCAGGAATTGTTCATAAGGTCAAGACTTCTTCCAAAATCCTCCCAATTATTAAATTTAAATTCTTTTTCTGAGCAGAAATAATGATTCTATAGAATAGGAAATGTCTTAATCTGCCTTACAATAATCCTGCCATATAAAAATAAATTTTCCAAACCCAAATTCTTTTACTATAAAGGGCTTTAATCTAAATTCCTTGTTTTCTCTCTTTCCAATTATATTCCTCACCAACTTGCTTTAAACATGAATAATGCAATAATGTAAAAATATACCCCCTGGTCAGAAACTTACATCATTTCCAGCATAGACATTTATAGGCAATTATAATACCAATGTAATTACATACAGAATCATGTGAACTCTGACAACCCACTGAATGGTATTCCCCTGTAGGTTACACATTAAGCAAATCAAAGTGTTTATTAGAACAAAAAGTTTCTTTTGGTAACTGAATCCACCTTCCACTGTCTGTGAGCACTCCTCTTAAAAATCCAGAACTACCAAGGCATGTTACTAAAGCAGTTTGTGTAAGCACCCTAACAAGTCCCAAGAAAAAGAGCATGGGAAAACTAAGACAATCACAAACCCAGAACATTTATAGAGTCCAGAGTCACATTCTTTTTTCTCAGTCAAAGAACTGAAAGCGTTTTCCAATTAAACTGATCAGGGCAGCTGCCAAGGTAAAATATGACTTTGGAATCTTGAAAATTATTTATGTTCAGTTGTCAAAAAGTTTCTTATTTTAGTGTCCCCTGTCATTTTGGTAAAGGTTCTTACAAAGGGCCATTGCTCATTTTCAGCACAAGAAAGTTAATAGTGTTCTTGATCAAAAATGAAAAAAAAGTCAGAAAATATTGCAAAAACAATGAAAAATCACTGTTCAAGATGCCATCTTTCCTTATAAATGACATTTGAAAAAATATGGGTATTAAAAAAAAAGTTGTAAAACACATCAAGATTGCATACAGAGGTGTATTTACTGTGATGATGACAATGAATAAGCAAATAACTACAAGGTTTTTTTGTCAGTATTTAGAGCGTCCAAATCAAAATGACAAGGTAGAGCCTATCTGTGTTCTGCATCTAGTCCCAGATTCAGCCAAATTAGAAATCAAGGTGTAAAATTACCTAATTGACAGAGAGGACTGATAAAAAAAAAAAAAAGCAGAAAAAAAAGACATTAAGAAGCAGACATGGCAATTGTCAGGTTTTCTATATTTAATCTTACATTTCACTCACAACATTTTATTAATATTTTCATATTTTCTGTCACCCCTTATGACCCATGCACTTGTAGATCACACTCATTTGCAGGCAGGCATAACCCCTTTTGAATTTATACATTTAATTGTTTCATTGCATACAGCTTCAAATCTTGAAAATCACTTTGGTATTTAGTCAGTCATGTCACTGTGTGTGACAAATGACCAGTGCTTACAGCTAGTCTCACTGGGGATGTAACAGGCAGTGATAGTGAGAAAATTTGTGCAAGTTATGACTTAGAGTAACTTGTATCTACTGATAGCAGATTTGAAAAAAAAAACCCAAACCCATAAGATGTATCCTGGACAAATGGCACCACTGGATCTTTTTTATGCTTCTACAGACATAACAAACCAATTACAGTTTTTAGGCAGGGAAACTAACATGTGCAGGTAGAAAATTCCCTCCTGGTATACGGTAGGGCATTGAAAATACAGGTAAACCAGTGCAAAATGGCAATGCAGAACAGCTGGGATCTAACAGGGTTCAGCTGATTTGGCTCTGTACAAAGCACAGGCCATAGAAATGTGTTCCTAAGCTGAATTCAAACATTCAGCTTTAACAGTGACCAACGAAGTGAATGAACCTTGAGAACATTTGTTCATCACAATAAAGTAAAAAGTGGCTTTTATGAATATAATTGTCTATACAAGTGAATTCTTGTACAAAACTTTGGTTAAATAAACTAGCAAGACTTTTGACGTGTATTTTTTTCATTATTGATGAGACAGTCTAAGTTACTTTTGTATTCAATCTATCAACTTTTGTTTAAACTTTATGAAGATATATTGCATGCACATCTCAATACAAAATTAAGTTGGGGAAATGCTCTAATATATTTCAAAATTTCACACTTAATTAGGCTTTTTGAGAAATTATAGCCCTTTTTAAATCTCAGGGGGTAAAAGATTATATTTTTCAGTAACAGACAGGAAGACGGATGAACTGACTAAGACCTGATTTCTTACGGAAACAAGTATAAAAGATCACTGGATTTTGACTTCCAATTTCAAATTCTTTTCTCTGGGTATAAATCATGAAAAGCATTAAAGACACTAAAAGAAAATAGTATTCTTCAACACAGTTTTGAACAAATTGCTGTATCAACTGCCTGTAGATCAGATGTCAAATGTGTGCTTTCTTTGCAATCCATGCTGATAATTTGTTTACTACTTTTCTGCTTCTTTTTCATCCTTATTAGCAAAAAAGGTCTGAATGGCCTTCACATATAGACAAGTTAACACTTCCTAATTTATCTTTTAAACATTTCCATGTACAGCCCCTACTCATTAGCATAGCTTTGTCTATTTCTATTCATGTAAATAAAACTATCTAGTTTTCTAGATCAGTCCCAAAAGCATTCCCTTTACTTCAGTTTCCCGCTGATCAAAGAATACATGATGAGTGGGATAAGCAGAGACCTTGAAAATAGAATATTTACTGAGCTCTTTTTTGTCTACAAAAAAAAATTTTAATGTTCAGCATTAAAGGTAAGGCCACTGGAGATTTGCCTACACCGTGCTGAATAAATACAAGGCATGTTTGGGTTTGTTCCCTTGTGCCCTAAACTTTTTCCTCCCACCCCTAAAGTAGTTCCCTACAGCAAATTGGCTCCATCAACATGTTTCTCTCTCTTTTGACTTACATGGCAACACTCCAATATTTACTTGGTCATTCTCCAGTGAAGTACAACATCTTTTGGTACTAAAGACTCTGAAGATTATAATTGATTTCAAACAACACTACCACACATACACTGAGTTTGCAAGGATCTTCCAAGACATCTTGAGACTTAGTGGAGAAGCCTTGATTTGTTCAAGGCAGCACTGAAGTATGAAGTTCATTATGTCACAGTCTATTTGAACTTCAATTAAATTTGAATCTACGGACATCCTTGGCTTGGGACTAGTACATAGCGGAACAATTGCTATCTTTTCCCATCAGGAGGGAAGTAATCATTGCAGTAACTCATTTGTGCTGGTGACTTCTTTAAATTTCAATATGAATATGAATCTAATTAGGGGCCTAACACAGATATTCTCCCGTGTTAACATTGCTCTGACATTGTTATTAAAAAAAAAAAAAAAAAAGAGTGATGCAAGAACTTCAGAAGCCTTGGGGTTTGGAAAAGCTTCAAAAACCAGCAAATACACAGGCAGTTAAAGAAAGAAACAAAGAGAATCCCACAATATCCTATGATCTTCCCTCCCATCCCAGATGCTTGCCACCAGAGAGCTTCTTATCTCTATCATCCTCCACATGGGGACAATCCAAAGCTGTTTCTTTGTAGAACAAGAGAAGTTGCAACACAGATGCTTTTTGTGCTTCTGTTGTCTGCCTAACCTCTCCTCTCCTCGTTCTCTCAGTTGCTGCTCCTTGCTGTATAGCAGTTGTGGGTTGACCTATAGGCAATTTGATAATAACAGACTGTTCTTTAAGAAACTTTATCGATCACACTGTAAAATAAAGTGGAATGCTGTACAGCATCTAACTTTATTAATTTCATCTTAAATGACTGTTTTAGTATTTGTCAGTCTCTGCCAGTTTAGCCTTCCACTTTGCTGAGCAAACAAATGGCTACCAAATGTCAGTTCTCTCTGCTCATGTTTGAGAGACATGAAGTAAAAACAGAGAAACAGAGCAGAAATTTAAGGTGAATTTTAATTTTAAAGGTTTTCTAAAAATTTGACAGTAAGAGCACTTTTTTTCCCTTTTTTTGTGTGTCTGTGTGTGTGCGCGCAAAAGTAAAAGCAGATTCTTAGATACTGTGGCACAAATGGACCTGCTGTATCCAGGAGTTCTCTTAAATAAATCATATATACGTGTGTATGTATATATATATATATGTGTGTGTGTGTGTGTGTGTGTGTGTATATATATATATAGAGAGAGAGAGAGAGAGATAGATAAAGCAGATCCACTCTGTTTGGCTGTAGTGTGGCATGTTCTGTCAAATATCTTTGTTTGGGTGTAGAAACACACAAAAAATGTCCATGAAAACTATTCTGCATGAGAGTCTGAGATGATGTATATAGCTGTAACCAAAGTTAGTCACTTTTCAAAATTGTAATTGTATATAAGAGGGCTGTTGTACTGAGTATATCATTAAAAACAGACTAAAATAGTAGCAGAACAGCTACCATGAAAAATTCATGTTGCAAAATTAACCTATCCATTTTAACAATATGTAATCATGCATAAGAGAAGGTTTCTTTTAGGAATGTAGAATGACTCAATGTTAAATTATATGATGGCTGAAAGCATTTAGGACTGTTCAGAATCTAAAACATTAAAACAAGGTCTGAAAAAATCAGCTCTGGAACTCTCTCTCTCTATATATAGAGTTACATATATATTTTTGCTTACTGAGAATGCTTATATGGGAAGCTCTTATTCTACTCTTAGCAGCAGGAAATAAGAAAAGATATTCTCAGCTTTTGAATTTCAACTTGAAAATTCCGCTATGAGAAAATCATGGGGAAAAATCCCGAAGGACATGGTTAGTGTGCTAGCTTTGCTTTAAGCAGCCTGCCCAGTGTTTTCCTTACTTTGATGGTTAACTAAACACTAGAGATTTATTGTTGGCTATTTTAAGAGTCCTTCAGTTTTTGAGAGCTGCAGAACCAATTGATTTCACAAGAGTAACAGCATATCAGTACAAAAAAAGAGAACAACATCAAGCAATTGTCACTCTTGTACAAAAATTATAATAAAAAAATTGTCTATGCTTTCTCTTCTTAAAGAGGGAGGGAGGAAGGAGGGAAGGAGGGAAGGAGGGAAGGAAGGAAGGAAGGAAGGAAGGAAGGAAGGAAGGAAGGAAGGAAGGAAGGAAGGAAGGAAGGAAGGAAGGAAGGTCAGCAATAGAGATTCTGTATGGTCCCCACACCTAAATATAAGAATGAGAATTGCCGAACTTAATTGCCCTGAGAGGGCGATAATTTCTGCCACAATGTACAAATTAATAGCTTTTTCCCAAGAATATAAGAACAGAAGTCTAGCACAAATACAGAATGTACAAAAATATTAATGACAGACATTTTAGCAACTACTATGACTTTAAGAAAATATTTTAATTACTACTTGTATGTGATAAAAATAGAATGATCTACCAAGAAAAGTAATGAACTTATTAGGCAAATGAATCTCTGTTAAAGAATGCGTTGACTTCCCAGAACAAGGAACTGGCAGATTTCTGAGCACCAACTCTTTAGTTTCTCAATGCAGTCATGATTTCCAAAAAACCACAAATTCTCCTTTCTCAGAGATGTAGCTAAAGTATATCAGAAGATTTTTCTGTTGACTTCAATAGTTATTGGATGAAAACTAATGAGCTACTGACAAGGCCCCAGACAAATTCTGTTACATATTTGCAGTCTTGGCCTGAGCTTGCCCTGGTACCACTGACTACAATCAGAATGAATCTGCTAGCCAAAAGAATAATTTTGTTTAAAGCAGAAAAAGACCACAGTAATAAAAATACCAGACATATAAAAAATCCTGCATGTCACCAGTCATGAATTTAAAGAAGATCCTCTATTCCTTTTAAGTGATAGTTTTCTGACTATTAGATGAAAAAGATTATCATAAGAAATTTATATATTTTTTTTTACCTGCTCAAAAATCTGAAAAGTTTAACTACTGAGTATTTTCTCTTTAAGAAACCTTAAGTCATGCCTTCTTTAGAAGTCCATTATGAGACTTAGACTTTCAGAATTAAATTAATTTTGAATGGAAGGCAAAAATTTCATGTGACACCTTGTTTCCATGGTTTGTCCTTTCTAATAGAGTACCATCTGTGTTTTATTTATCTACATATATGGAATCCATCTTTCTAAGCAGTGAATTAAACTTTAGGGTAATATACTACTTTCAAGTTATTTATCATCTCCTTAAGTATAAATTTCAAAAACAATGAGAAAAACCATACACTGAAGCATTTTACTGAGTCTGGGAAATATATTTCATATACAAAATCTTATAAAATGAAATAATTTTTTTCCCACACATATTCTGAAATAGTCATGCTAATCTTTGTCTATTTTTATGCATGTTTCTTCTAGAAAAAATGTTTTGGAAGTATTCTTAGAAACAGAATGCAAAAAGAATACAATCATAGCTAGGGTAAGATTTTTTTTTTTTTTAATGTATAAATATACCTGTGGTTTTTACAGTATTTATTCTGCTCTGTAAATCACCAAGCAGTATGAATTTAGTGGAAAGACTTTTTTAGGTAAATAACTACATTTTTTCTCCTAGATTACAGAATAATTTTGGTTCCATACAGAGCAATACAAACTGTTACTGGCATGTCCTCTTTAATTTTTAAAACAAAGCATCACCTCCTTTTCTTCTTGAAGACAAGAGATAAAGAAACAGTAAGTATCTCACATTAAAAATTAATACCATGTTTGACAACTGTTTTGTGCTCAAATTAACAAAGAAATTTCTGTGATACTCTGCTGTTCATTTTTGCAGAAGTATTTTATTTGTGTGGTCTTTCATGGCTGTGGGAAATATGAAACAAAGCTATAAAAAAAGAAGAGGAGGAGGATTCTTCTGAGGATATTTAACCACAAACATATTATATTTTCCTACAAAAAAAAAAGAATAGTGAAGCAGTGCATCTTGAATGGATCTACTCTTTGAAACATGAATATAAGTAATTAAACATATTCCAATCTTTTATATTTATATATATATACGTATATATATGTATATATGTATATATAGTCACAAATAATGTATTCTCTAGTATAGTTCACAGAGATTAATTCTCAGAGAAGAGACTTACCAACCAGCCTGAGGAAAAGAAAAATCAAATTGCTCTTATATCAAAATTTTATAATAAGAAAAACAATCTGCACACCAAAAACAACCTTCCAATACCTTTGACCAAAATCAAAATTTAAAGGGATTCTTAGAGCCAAAAATAAAATCATTTTCTCAGTCTATTTATTTTTAGGTGTGATTACACAAGGGAAGTTGGGCACACAATGGAAAACCTTTTGCCATCACATTATCAGACTCTGAAGAATAAAAATATCTGACAGGATTCAGTGACTATGTGCGCATTCACAGTCATTAGACTTACCTTGACTTTGTGACATTTAGATGGCAAGAAAGTTGTTTGCAAGAATGTCTGAGAAGTTAATTCCTTCTGTTAGAGCCTGTATTTTTTGCTGCTTCCTCTCTGTACACTAAAAGGTGCTCCGTTTTTCAAATAAATTTTTGAGATCTCAGTACACGTATGAAAATCTGATCAGGATACAAGTAGAGTGTGTGGCTGAGTGCGTAGTTACATCTGCACGTGTGTTAGTTCACGCATTACTGACAAGCAAAGTAGAAAGCTTTCCATGTTTCAGACAGCTCTTTTGTTAAGGGACTTTCTTCATCTTTTGAGGTCTTTCCTGTATTTGACACTCACCACTGCCAAATCCTTAGCTAGAACTTCTGTTCAGAGTAAACTTCTCCATCTGGCACTAGACTCCAGCAAAAGCTGTGATTGATTCCCTAACACTAATGCATTTAATTATTCCAAAACTCAAGTCTGGAGAGGATAATTTGTGGACAGGTCTATACAGCCAAATACCTTACTTGAGCATAAGCCATCAAAAGCTATATCCTAGACGATGTCAATTTATTTAGAATTAGGAGAGACATAATTAAAATTAAGAACTTCAGTTCACAAATATTTGATGCCATACTTTTTTCCAGGGCCCTGTCAATAAAAGTTTCTATAAATGGAGGGAGCTACAACCAGAGCCAGGCAGAAGCTGCACTTCCAGAGTACAATAGAAGAATGGTCAAACTTTTGTGCTTGAGGTTTTTCTAGACCAACCATAATGCTTTCCTGGAAACTGGTCAACCAAAGAGTTTATTTTCCGTTTTCTCTTTTTTCTTCCAGTTCCTCATCTACTCACAGCCAATGTAAAAAACCCTAAATATGTCAACATATTAATGAAACACAGTTCAGTCAAAGTTTTCATGGCTTTTTTTCCTTTCATATTGTTTGATTTAATTGTTTCAGACTTTAAGAATATTAGTGAGGATTATTTCAAATATTTATTTTTACATTAAGAATGATTCACAATATGGATAGCCCTTACTATTAGCATTACTCATACCTTCTTAATAACTGGAGTTACTGCTTGCCTTGAAACTCCACCCATTCCCTCCTTGGCTTGGCTTGGAATGCAATTAAGTGTATTTCAGGCATCACGACACTGCTTTCAGATTGAATTGTTACATGAATCATCACACAGTAGGACCAGTTACTGCTGCAAATTCAGGATGTAGAACTATTAGTGACATAAATGGGAGCAGAGTGGAACTGAGGTTCATTAATTAGAAAGGAGAAAAGAAGAAATAAATTTGTACCTAAATAAAGAGACCTCAAAATGAGATAAAAATGTCAATCATGTCACTATTTCCAAGAAAAAAATATTACTTATTTGTTATTAAAACATTTTAAATAAAAGATATATTAGAAAAGGTGTTCTATTTGCAAAATAAAAGAGAATGTTTTATTTTAGATTAAAAAAAAAGAACTTGAGTGACCTTCATCTTCCCCAAGAAAATAAAAAATTAATCTTTTCTTGACAGAAATGAACCTTCTGGTACTTTTTTTTTTTCATTTTAGCCAGAGAATCACAGAAAAAATAATCAGTTTGTCAAAAACCTCCACGTAGAAGATTCCCTACTGCTGTTTGTAAGTTTTTCAAAAGCTTAGTTCTTACCCACTTTTGTAAAATATTTTGGGATCCTCAGCTCAAAGGCATTGCATAATTGCAAAGCATTACTGCGTTTATGCTGTTACCCTCAGGATATGAAACATAAGAAATTTTTGTGGCCTATGATTTCACTCTATATACTGGTCTGCCTTAGCTATTTCTATTGTTGTTTGCAGCTGTAGGAACTGGAGCACAGTTGTATTTTTTTAAAGATGAAAACTGTTAAATATTTTACTTTGAGGGACCTTTCTCAGTTTGAGACAGCCATTTTCCTTTACAGTCTTCTAGAGGCTTGTATATGGGAGCTTCTGAACAATTAGCTTAAGTTATGCTCCATAAATATTCAACAAATTTGCCCCTCCAGTAAAACCACGTTGATGATCTGCTTTCATGAGTTGTTAATCACATTCCACCCCTGCTGTGAGGGCCTGAATCAGCCATTCAGTACACATACAGTTAGTTTACAGATCTGGGGGTGAAAGCTGGTGAGCAGAAGGGTCAACAAGGGGCGTTTATCCAGAAGTGGAATAGCCAACATGGATTGCATTACTCTGCAACGTAAGGAGAAGAAAGCTGCATGAGTTTTGCAAGCAGTTTTTCATTGAAGACAAACACTAATGATCCAAACTCCAAAGATTGCCTTTGCTTTGTCCCTTCAGTAAAGAGCGTGCATAGAAAGCAAAAGGCTGGGTTTATTAATAAAATTTAAAAGCTTTTTTCCATATTTTAGGTAAAGAAATGAGACTCGCTGATTTCTCTGGGTTCTGACATAGTTTTCACATAACCCTTCAGTTTTAGTTAATGGTTAAAGAAATTAAAAATGAAAATCAATTTTGTGTGCAGGAAAGGGCTGATGAAGCATACTAGATGTATGAAGCTGGGTCAGTCTGCACAATGAAGAGTGATTTCTACTCAAGTGGGTTTACATGTATATTGTCAATCAGCATCAGGTTTAGGTTCACACAAACCCTGAGCACAGTGGGGACCACAAAGTCCTTCATTCCCACCTGCTAAGTTTTCTTATATTATTCATGAAAGTTTTTTCTCACATTTCTAAAAAGAAATGTTGCTCTCCATTTTCTGTGATTGACAGGTTCCTCTAATATGAGGAATTGCTACACTAAGGAATACTTTTGCTGAGGAAGTATCTGGTAGATTACCTACCATTACCTGTTTCAGTCTTCATAGAGAGCAATAGTGAGTCACTTTTAATTTTTTCTCTGCCTAGCAGGACCAGAGCAATTAAAGTAATAATTTCCTTAATTCTTTATTTTTGGAGTGGTTTTCCCCTAATCAGGTCTATTGAAAAAAGAAAGTTTCGTTGGTCTGTGTGAAAAATAATCCTACTGCTCTTGCAAGTACACTGCTGCTGCCAGGCTACAATACTAGTCTCCAAACACTATGATGCTATCTAGTGTTTGGATAAAGGATCTGTCAAATATAGTCAGCCATTTTTCAAGTAGTATTTCAAAGGATTTTGTTTACCCATTTCATTCAGGCACAGGACAGGGACCCATGTAGCTCTAGATCAAGGTGCGAATACTTGGTGCTTTTCACTGGAAGTGTGACCTGTAATGGAAGCACCGGTCATTACACCTACTTTTGTTGCTTTGTTAACTCACAAAACTCACCTTCATGATCGACAGCACTGCTCTATACTGAGATGTATGGATACTGTTGTATACTGTATGTATATGTTGTATACTGAGACTCCATGAGGAATGGATTCCAGAACCACCCTGAGAGGGACAGATGATCCTTGTAGAAGTGTCTTCCTACACAGGAAGCAACAAGTGGAACTTATGTGGAACTCTCTGACAATGAGCTTGCTTTCCCCCTTAAACTTTCACCAATGTTCAGCTCAAAAATAAAAAATCTGTTGTGATTCAGTGAGACCCATGAAAGACTGAGCTTATCTGGGACTCAACAGCCACTACAGCCTGTACAAGATTTAAGTGTCTACTTAAGCAGGACTATGAGAAATGAGTGTCAGCCACTCAGCCAGTGAATCAGGCACCTCCATTGGTTTAGATAAATGCACTGAAACATGTTGATTGATTTGTGAAAAATAATATTAGGTGGCTTTTTTTATAACTGAATTTTCTGCTAAACAAAGTAACTATTTACTTAAAATAAATGGGGGAGGGGTGTTTTAAAAGTATTTACTGAATATTTTTATTCACAGCTGCAGAAGCTTTGTTTCTATTCTGTGATAGAAGAAAACACTGCTACATAGAAACCTTTAGATTTTACAAACATAATTTACCATTAATTTTCACAAAGTGATTTGCAATGGCTGCTTTAAAAAATTGTCACATAGCAGTATTTTAACAGTTATTGGATCCAGCAAGGAACTGGGGGAAGTGCTACAAAAGAAATATAAATAAAGTTAAAAGAAAGCACAAATATGAGCAATTTGCAGTTTTCCAATATTCACTAATACAGTGTTTTACAAACTGCACATTCTAAGCCTGCATTTGTTAAAATGCTTAATCAATTTGAAGTATTTTTCTCTGACAATGGTTTGAGCAAGTTAATTTATTTCTTTATTCTGAACCCAATTTAACAGATCATAGCTCCTACCCAGTTAATTCACTGACAGCAAAAGTTCCTACTTTCAATAATGTGATCCCCTTCTGAATTCACAGCAACTCCTGTTGCCTTACAGAAACCACTGCCATCCCTGCCAAATGCAGCCAGTAGTAACAGATACAGCCAGCTATAATTTCTGTATTCAGACAAAAAAAAATCCATTTAGGATTTAAGGATTTATTTGTTTGAGTTAGCCAAGTTTACTTGTTTGTGGGGTTTTTTGCTTCCTTCTCCTGTGTGAAGCGCTAGGCTAGGCACCCAAATTGAATGGTTCTTTGAATGCTCCTTAGCCTGACTGAGAGCATGGGCTGCATTTTCACTGCTGTGGGCTCCTACAGAAAGAGCACATTGAGTAAAATACTCCTGTGTTCACTGTCCTTTACTGCATTCCCTAAACTTCCTCCTCTGTGGCTTCAAAGGCAAGTCACGTTCTCCCAGCAAGGTTCAGACTTGTGTTGAACACAGCAAAACAAAAGATATGATCCTAAAGATATGATCTTAAAGATATAGAATAAAGGTTATGACCCCAAAAGTCCCAGCAACTTACAGGGCAAACTCATTTACACCAGGAGAGGGTAACTCAAGAAAAGCTTCCAGTACTTGCTTTCTTCCTGGGGGGTTAACAAATGCATCGATTCTCCTGGTTGATTCTACAGCAAAGTCAGAGCTACGAATATTTCTTCTAAATCACTGAACTTGACCATCTTTGTAACATGAGAGTCAGCAGGTCTGGTGCATTAGTTTTGAAATACGCAGCCTGGGCAAATAGCAATGAAAAACAGATGTGCCAAAAGAGGAGAAGGTGCTCATTTCAGGTTTCGTGCAGTTTGCCAGATAATATGAATTACACATTTTTTTGAGTGTGAATGGGTCTATTTGGTTCTGCAAGGCCTTACTATTAATGAAATTAGTGGTCTGTAAAGACCTTTGGCTGTAAACACACCTGAATCAGATTTGGTCCTGAGCTGCTCTTTTGTCAGCCTAAACCAGACTTCTTTGTAAGATTTCATCTTGGTGTTTCACTGCCTTCTACTAAATGAAGCAAAGCAGAAAATTAGGTGCCCCAGCACTTCCCAGGATGCAAGTGTTTGCTGTCTTTTTTTGATTGCACGAGGCGGGTACTTCTACCTGTTGCTCAGCCTGTCATTTATTCTGCTTCTATTTGGAAAGTTTCTGTTGGGTTATACCTTGGTCTGATATGCAGGTGGGAATGTTTGTAGAACCTTGCTGGGGAAGATAGTGACTATGAAAGCTCTGCTGTAAAATGATGGTCATATACTTCCTGGCAAGATAGTGATTGTTTTATAAAACCTGCATAATGATTTTCAGCCAGCATCAAGAATGGAGAATGTGAAAAGATTGTAAGAAGTGAGTGTAACTGGAATTTTCATTATAGCTTGCAACGTTCTTTTCAAGTCCTAACTTAGCTACTGGAAGTGTTTGCAAATTGCACTGCTTTTAAATGTTGCTATTTAAATCAATAACTTTAACGTTGCCAACTTCTACACAAAATGAATAGTGTGCAACTAAAACAAGTAAGATAATTTTTATAACTTAAAAAGAGGTACAAGCTTGGGTTCAGGTTTAGCACTCAACGTGCTAAAAACAATACCAACAATATTCAAAAACTAAGTACAAAAAAGGATGAAATTTCTGGGGAAAAAAGAGCTTTTCCTTGTTGTGTTATATTTGCTATGTACAGATGGCAATGCTTTGAGAACACTCACATCTTGTTTGATATCCACTACATTTGTGTCTGTAAAGGGATTTTTGTATATATTATCAACCTACTTTGTATTTAAGAGATGCCTTTTTGAACTCAATTCTACCTAATAATATCTCTCAAGAGATTTTCATTGAGGGATGATTATGCGTTGTATACATACAGAAGATATCTTCTAATAGCTATTTGAATTAAATAAAATTGACATTTAATTTCTAAAATCCCCCATTTATTTGCTGGTGGAATAGTTTTTCTTTCTTGCACTAAAAAAGGCTGCTGTTTTGTCTGTTTATAGGCACTAAAACTGTCAGCGTGGTGAAAACTGTACTGTGTTGGAGCTTCACTGAGCATCTTTTTCTCTATTTTCATTTTTGTCAGCTGCAATATAAGGCTGTGAGTCTTTTTCAGCTCTGAAAAATATACAATATTTAGTTCAACACACATTCTAACTAAACAACTTTTTTCATTTTGGATAATTATATTATTGTAACACAGTAATATTGTATTGTCTAAGGAGTCGCTTATTTTTCTAAACTGTGGTTTTTTCACATATTTATGAAATACTTCTGAGATTTCTGAAGTTGCATTGAGGAAAAAAAAAGCTATCATACTCCATGCAGTTTATCTTGTCTGGACCTCTAAAAATCCTTGCCCCTTTTTACAGCCTGTGGAACTCTTTCTTATGTGTAGAAGAGAGTTCATATTGGAAGTAGAAGCGATTACAAAGAAATATTTCTATTTGTTGGCTATCATTGTTGAAGTTCTTGATATCATAGAAAAGGGGTATAGATATTAGCAAAGTAAAGAGCTATTTTTTTCCCTCTTGCTTGTTTCTATGCAGCCACTTTTAGTGGCTCTTAAAATATTCATGATTCCCACACAAAATGCAAGCTGTAAGAGGGACGATTTTCTGATTGCTTAATCACATGGACTAGACAAACACTTAGATTGTATCAATTCTTCAAGCAAGACGTCATTATAATTAAAATAGCAGCCCTCGGTTTTTTTAGGATTTTAAGTCTTCTTGTAGATTACCATTTGAAAACTACCATTCTCAAAGGCCAATTAAATTGCACTATTACTGCATTTCACAGCTAAATAATACCACAGCTAATGTAAAACTGCTTCTGAAGACCTCAAAAGGTGCCTTTAAAGCAAAGATTCAGTGCCTAAACACGTTCCCTCAGAAAAAAACTTCTGCCTTCTGGCAAAGAAATGTATATCTGTAGCAGTAATGAAGGAACTGCATATATTACATACCAGGTAGCAAGTTACTTTATTATTTGCTTTATGAATACTTTCTTCTTTTAATTTAATTCTTTTTTTAAATTTCATTTAAAGTTGCATGCAACTTAATTTTATGCACAAATCTTGATTTTCTTGTTGTTGTTGGATTTTAGTTTGTTTGCTTTTTGTGGGTTTGGGGTTTTTGGGGGGGTTTGTTGGGTTTTTGGGGTTTTTTTTGTTCTAAAACTAAAGTCATACTGCCAGTTTATCGAAAGGTGAGATTTCATTTTTTGTTAAAAATTTATAGAACAGCCTTGGAATTCAACATTTGGGATATCTGCTTCTCTCTTTAGGTTCCTATTCATAAAACTTAAACTGAATCACCACTTACAACCGGAAAGCAACAAGGCCTAAAACATAACTCACAGGTCAATATTGAAGAGTAATGTAGAACAGTTTCCTGCAAAAAGATACAAGACCGAAATAAGCATTAGGTGCAGTTCTCATTAGGTTAAGCAGCTATGGAGGTAATGATTCACAAAGAAAAGCTGACACTTGTTTTCCATTTTATTGTCTTTTACTGCCTATCTGCAGTAACATATTACAAGTTTTTTGATTAAATAAACTGGTGGTGACCTTTGGTATACATCACATTGCAGTGGTTTATCGCAGCTCAACAGAAACCATTCACAGGCACAGCTCCTAGGAATGGTTATCCCAGTTCCTACTGTGGAAGTTCTGGGGTACATTACACCCCTAAGGCTGCACAGCCATCAGCTGTGCAGTGGGACCCACTGCAAATCACCAGCAGGTTCCTCTTCTCTTCAGACCCCTCTTTTCTGCCTATGCTTCAGCCTTCCTCTCTGCACTCTTCCCAGTTCTGACTCCAATACTGGTCACACTTGTCTTAGTTCTTGCATCTGCTACACACCTACTTGGAAAAGTGTGCTAACAGCACATCCAAACTGTTGACCTTCTCAATAGCTCTTTTATCTCAAATTCTTGGCGGCTTTGATATTCTATATTCAGAATCACAGCCAATCAGATAAAAAATATAGTGTTTGTATTTTTTTAGGATGATTCATAGGGACACCATGGGTGTGAAATTTCACTTAAAGAAAAATAAATTTTCACTTGTATTCCTTTTGGAGGCTATGTCATAAAAGAGCTCAAGATTCTTAAGGAGTAGAATTAGCTAAGCTTAAGAACAGACAAGATGGAAGAAAATTTCTCTGTGATATAATTTCAGAGTAGTCCAGTTTTTATGACACTGGAGTTTTTTCTCATACCAGATTTTTTTCTGCTAGCAGTTTTTTTCCTTAACTTTTATACTTAGCACAGCTGAATCATACTTAACATAGCTGAATCAGAATCCCTGGCATGGGAGAAGTGATCACGATCCTAGAAACGTGTATGAACCTCCACAGCACATAACATGCTACAGACTCATAAAAGACATCTGCTACCAGTCAGTTTTTTGAAGCCTGACTCACAAATACCCTAATATTCTATCAAAATTAATGACAGTTTGAAACAGATTATTGTTTAATCCTAGGTGTACTACAAAATAGTCTTCTAGCCTCACAGTCCTCTTCTCCTTCTATTTCATCTGCTTCACTTCTGCTCTTCTTCTGCTCTTAATTCCATTCTTTCTTTTTTTCTTTTCTTTTTTTTTTTTTTTTTTGCAAAACATATTTTCTGTGTTAATTTTTCTTTTTTTGTGTCTGCTCCAATTTTCAACTTCACTCTATTTCCCCTTTCTCTTCCCATATCTCTTTTAAGGGTTACCTTAGTTGGCTATCAGACAACACCACTTCTCCCAGCAGCATTATCTCTGCAACACTAAGATTGAGCCACTTTCAAAGAAAGCAGTCTTCTTTTTGATAATCCTTGACATGTACCTCATAAATCTTACTCATTCCTATGAAGATTTCCCAGAATTTTGACCAAATATTTGCATACAATATATAAATACTAAATAAGCAAATAATCTATCATTTAGTTACAGCCTGTCTCAAAATCCAAATAAGTTTTCTTCGTCACCTGGAGTTAGTAGATCAATTTTTTTTCCCAGACAAACATTTAGACTACCAGTTTCCACCCTCTCTTTATCCAAGATAATTTCTCTCAAAAAAAGGTGCTCAAAGTAGTGACCTCATGGGTAGGAAATACAGGATATTCTGCAGAAGAATGGCTGCTCAGTAAGAAAGACTCCAACCTTTTAGCTGTCAAGGGCTGCCCTGCCCTATCAGATTATTGCCTCAAGAAGTTTCCGTGTTTCATAGCAAAACAGAGATCGACTTCCCCACTGGGTTTTCCCAGCTAAATTAATTACCAAATAAACAAAAATAGAAACAATATACACAAAACAAGTGGAACGTTGCAATTTGTTCTAATTTTATTCCCTGCATGTTTTGTGTTGCAGGCTTCTCACACCATCTCCCAAACTGTCCTCTGCTGAGGAAAAACCAGTGGTCCCAGGTGCTTGCACAGGCATCTCAGGTCCTTCATGAGCAAACTACTCACAGAAAGGTTCTGCATCTTATGAAAGACAAAAGTGTATCATTCATCAAAAAATGTTTGCTTTGGCTAAATAAGATTGCAAATGATAATTCAACCTGTAGAGTACATGATGGGGTGATTTGTAGAACACATAAACTGACAAGGCACTCATCAGTAAGTTAGGGAAGAGATTCACATCACTGTTCGAACTTAGCCACCTCAAAAGTCCTGAATGGGTTGCAAAATCTTTCATTTTGTACCTGAAAGGTACACAGAAAAAGTGATTTCTCCACTTCATGTGGGAATTCAATGGGTCAAGGCATTAAGCCATTAAAATGTGCACACTTGCTGCAGTGCTTTTTAAACACCACAGCTCTCCATTGCATTTAGGAAAGCTTGTATGCAAGATGCATATTTGGTAACAATGATATTCAGATGGATTTTTAGTTTTCTGAAGTATCCTTAATAACAGGTATGTATTACTGTCGGTGACATTTGATTACCCTTTATTTGCTTTTCTTCATAAAACAGTGTTTTGAAAAGGCTTGGTTTCTATGCAATATTTCATATACATACATTTTACTAAAACATGTATTTTGACAAATACATAATTTGCGGCAACTGCCTAAAAATATCTTCTATCCTGAAAAATCTTTCATTTTAATATATTCCTGATGGTTCTTTATTGGCTTATCATTGTAAAGTATTACAGCCTTATGTCTTTCTCTTTTTTTCATACTTTGGATTTCTTATTCAACTTTAATATTCCTCTAAGCTCAAAATTATTAATCATTTTAATTAGGGGACACACTACTAGATACTATAATAAATGTAATATGTATTTCCAGGGGCCAACAGAAAAGTAGTGCTCACCAAAGTGTAAAAACTTTGGACAGTCTCTGTTCTCAGTAGTTTTTCTCAGACTGATCAGATAAACACAAAAAAAACAAAGTATGACATGCAAGTAGACCAGCCATCGCACTATTAATTTCAACCTGGTTCATAAAGAATGCAGACATACATATGCAGTCAGTAGTAAGAACTGAAGTTTAATGAAGAGAAAACAGAAGGAAATGTGAGCACAGGGAAGTGAACAGAGAAGGCAAAGACAGAAGTGACAGGCGAAAGGAGGGGAGAAGGATAGGACAAATTACCAGTCCCTTGGTGACCCGACAAAAAAACAAAAAGACCAGTCTAAAAAGATTCCCAGAGATCTGGTGCATTTCCACACATGGATAGTAGTATTTCATCTGATGTAGGAAATCCACATTCAGTCAAACAGAATCCTTTATGTAATATGCACTTTCCTTCTTGGCCTGAGAGATTACACAAACTCCACACAGATGGTAACAGAATGCTTAAACAGCAGCAACCTGGGAGCAGGGCTGTTAAAACTCTTCTCTAGTACACACAACATATTGCCAAGCAATGCCAAGGGGATGCAGCACAATTCTGGGGCCTGGCTGGACTCTTTGACCCCTGTCCCAGTGATTCTAGCCATTTGGGTAGCACAAAAAGATGTTGCCCCTGGTAGCTATCTGGAGAAGTACAGGAGAATCCGAGAGATTTGTTCCACCTGCCCCGTTCCATCTCAGTGGAATAGGTTTGCTGGCAGTGAGCCATTACCTGGCCCTTGTCAATCCCAGATAAGTCTGTGATTTAAAGACAGAAGCTTTTCCCTTTCTCAAATCCTGCATCAGCTTTTGGCTCTGCCCAGGCAGCTGACTTTAATACTGCTTAAAAGACATCTGTTTTCTAAGGCTTATCTAGTTCAGTAGAAGTTTTGCTGGTTTTATATTGATACCAAGTAGAGCTCCTTGGGATAGCTTTCATGTTGTGAAACAGTAATTTGTATTTGCAACTGCTGTTTACCTCTGTGCAGAGATCAATATCTGCTGTATTTTTCCCTCTTAATTCACAAAATATGAGTTTAGAATGCAATCTTTTATTACCTATTCCTTGTAACAAATCAATGTTCATATGTAATATCAGTCTCCCTTATTCAGGCTTAAAATCTGTGCCTTTGTAGGCTTTTTTTTCCTTCCAGTCAAATAGATAAAACTCTGAAGTTGCTTTATTAGGAGGATGTAACACAGTTTGTAGCAGCAATCCAGACTTTTCTTTGGATGGTCCAACTATCCTTTTCTGTAATAAGAAAATAGAATACAATATATGCAATAGCAAGCTGGATTTAAATTTCAAAGTAATGACCCTAACTGATCTGATAAAAAATTTGCAACTCTCTCCAAATTTCAGGTAAAACTAAAGATGTTATCAAAGAGCTAGAAAGTTATTAAGTCCTTAATACCCTAGAGATTTGTTAATTGTTCAATCATCAGATCATAACCTTTTTACAATTTGAATAAATATCAAATTATCATCATTTATGTAATTTTTACTTCCTTTTTTTTTAAAAAAAAAAAGACTATTGTAACTCAGTTTCTTGGATATCATATTTATTCACGGTATTTCCTGGTTAAATGAGTATTAAAAATGGGCGTGGAAAAAAAAGTTTTAGGAATCATGGGATAATAGCAAAGGCCACTTGAGGGTGGCTTTGAGAGATGTGTGATAACTTACTGAAATCCTTGCCACTGTGCTTTTTTTTTTGCCAGCCAGTGTATTCCATTCCCTGGTGTTTGACACATAAAAATATTATAAGAAAGCAAATGTATTGGACACAGACCTCTTTGAAGAAGATAGCTAGCACCAATCAGATGAAATGTTTCTAGTGATCAGTAGGCAACTCCTGAGGCCACATTGCAGACTGTAGATGATTTTGGGGCTGACTGTCAAGTAACCATTTCCCCTCACAGCTGCAGCAATTCATACCTGTTATTAATAAAAGACAGACATCCCAAACAGAGTTTTTCACTAATTTTCTTTCTGTTTCTTCTAACTTAGCCTATTAATATCCTAAATGCTGGGGTAGAATTTAGCTTCTCCAGCACCATCCGCAGAACATTTGTAATTCATAAAGGAAGCCACAAATGCAAATTTGGGTCTGTATCCTGAACTTAAACCATCAAGAGTTTTTGTTGATAAATAATGCCACTGATAAGAGCAGATCCATGTTAATTTGCTTAGCCTTTCTAAGGCACTTTGGGTGATATTCCTCTCGCCTAACTTCAGGCATTGAAATCTTATTTTACTATATTCCTTCCTTGTGGAACTAAATAGATGAACTGTACGTTGGAGGCACTAATCTCTCTCAAATGACTCATAACATGACACTGACTTTACATGTTGATTCAACCACATACAATTATTTGACATGATCTACTAGATCACAAATATAGACTATGTATAATTGTTACCCACTTGATGGATGGATTAGTTGAGATTGATCTCACTACTGGAATCTACTGGTGGATTCTACTACAACTAATATGTCATCAATATAGAATATACATATAAATCTTATCCATTTGATGGAAAGATTCTCCATAGATGCTTTGCAAAACAAAACAAAAACAAACAAAAATAGCCCTGCAATAAGACAGCAAACAGTCTCTTGATTAAGTCAGTTTTGTCAGCGAAATTTCTTGCCATAAAATTTGAACAGCACAATGTGATGTCTTTCACAGAATAGCTGCTTCATCTAGTTGACACAGGAAGACTTTTAGACAGAGGAAAATATCTCAAGGAATATCAAGAGAATTCAAAAAAATACATTCCCTTTACGCATGTGTATGTTTGGCACATTTTTGATCTTTTTTTTTTGAACAAACATGATTGTTCGAAATGCAATTTTCTCAGCTTCATGACAAGAAAAATACTGTATATAATTACATGTTAGAAGCAAAGGAGGTTTTCAATTGATTTAATTTATTTATATCTCTCTTAATCCTATTTCATCCATTCAGTTTTATCACCTTTCAGTCTCTGCTGCTGTCTGTTATCACTCCAGACCTGAACCTCCCACTGTCTGGTTATAACCACTGTAGTCTTTTTATTTCTGGCACTTAGGTGATCCTATCCTCAAAACTTTTATTCTCCACTGAATGCAATCTGACCACTTAACTTTTGTATATCTATTCCTTTACTCCACTGTCTCTTTTCACCAGGATATTGAATATCTCGTGTTTGCCTCTTCACTTTGACTATATGCTTCTTGCTTTCTGTGGACTGAAGTAGGTCCAAGGCAGACAAATAACCAGTAATTTATGTACCATTTTCAGTGTTTGCTTTAGATATGGTATTATCTGATAACAAATAGAGTGACATTTATTGGGGTTTTTTATTCACAGGTTTTTCTCTCATCTCATGGAGATAGCTGTCTTCATGACAGAGTAGTAACTTGTCACTATATCATCCCGGGATTCAATATCAAAGCCTTGCACGGATCAGCTTTCAGAGCAGGCTGAATCTGATGTCAGGTACATTTTGATAGGTCACAGATTACTTCATCTAACCTGATGCTGCTAGTGGCAAGCTCAAAATGAGACTGTGCTGCACCTTCCTGAATAGTCATACTGTGTGCACAAAACCTTTGTCCTTTTCATTCACAAACATCAGAACGCCCTGGAGAGGAAAAAAAAAAAAACCAAAAAACAACCAACCAAGCACAGATAGCGAACTATGTACTTCTGGTACCGAAAGAATGGAAAAATAGAATACTGGCCATTGGTCCTGTGCAAAAAAATCCACCAGGCAAAAAGGAACAGAGAGTAATATTTTTGGATTTTTATCATTTGGGGAAAATGTGATTTCATTTTACACTCCTAGGAGTAGAAATAAGAGTAATTTAAGAAAAAAATGTGGCTCATAATTTCTCATAAACTTCAGCAGAGCTTCAGAAAACACAACGCATTTTCTGTGCAATTATTACAGCATTCCTCAGCGAAATTCTCCCTCAGGAATCTTCATTTTTCAATGGAACACAGTTAAGATGATATTTACATAAAAAAAGCAAAACTTTTCAGAGTTATTTTGCAGGAATTATCCAACCCTCCAGATGTAACTTAAAATGTTTGGAAAGTACTGAAATAAGCAATTCTAGACATGTCTTCTTGGAAATATTTAGAATTAGAAAATTATACACCTGAAGTCTTTAACCAGTGAAGTACCCTTCTACCTGGTTTTAGGGAATTCTTTTAGTCTGTCTTCTCTCCCTTCTGTCTTTCTCCTAAGGGCAGATTGCAATGTCAGGACCAGGAAAACAACATTATTCAGAATAGCCAATTAAGTCTTAATTGTTAAATATGATAAACTGAATAATCTCAAAATATAGATGTTTCAAAGTAGGTTAAAATTAAGCTAAAGGAGCATATGATGACTAACGGAGAAAGCGAAGGTCAGCTAGGTCCAGATGGTTCATTTGATAAACCACTCACAAACATGAAGGTGTTCTTACAGCTCTAAGAGTACAAGAAAGATCATCTGCATAAATAAACTGAACAATAGATTGACATGTGCAGAAAAAAAATAGGTTCTTATGTTTATTTTAGGTTCTTAGCTTATTTTGCTAAAGTTTGGAAAGCAGTTGTTATTGAGGAAACTCAGTCAGTGAATTACTGTAACCCAATGTAACAGAGGTAAGCAAAGCTCATCACACCAGGTGTTACTTGCATGAAGTCTCCACACCTCAATTTCCTCTTTAAGATGTGAAGAGGAGTGTCTTGGGGCATTCAATCAAATATTTTCACATTTTATACCAATTACCCATACATTTTAGGCACACATTCAAACACTTGATCATTGTAATTATTGTACATTCCATGTCTCTGAAACATGCCAGATTTGTAATTGCAAGGAAGAAAATTATCTTGAGACGTGCTCTAACAAAACAATGAAAATAACCTAGGAACAATGCCCTTTTTGTTCTGCCTACAGTATTTTCCTGCTGTCTATACAAAGGCACAATAAACATTTAATCTGAGTTAGAAGAAAAAGCTTCCTGCTGTCTAGATACCTTAAAATCCAAAAAGAAAACTTGCCGTGTAAGATATCTTTGTATGCAACAGAATTCACTGCTAAATTTACTCTTAATCTGGAACATAAACCTATCCTCCATCCTTTTGTGCAGTAATCTCTCTGAAAACAATCCTACAAGGGGCAAAAACATGACAAGAGTGAGGTAACTGGTCTGCAATGCAGTTTGAAAATCAAGTCCTAACAGCACCAAAAAAAAAAAAAAAATCCTCACTGTGCTGGCATACAAAATACCAAGCTGAGTCACATTTTAAAACTAAATTCCAGAGATGCCTACAATTGACATAGCTGAGCAGTTCATAATGCTTGGCTCACACCTTGCTTATACAGCTAGATTATGATCCAAAATGATATAATTTCCTGCATATGTTCTCCAAGGAAATCTACTTGAGACATTGTCAGAGTGTATCTACCACCCATTCAGCTTTCAAGTTCATCTCAGCAAGTAACTGCATCTTTTAAAACATGACATTTCTTCACTATGAAGAGCTGTAAAACTCTAACAGAGCTCATTACTTAGCCAGTTTCAGCGGTATGGGGTTTTATTTTTATTTATATGAATACAATTAGAAAAGGAATAGGAAAGTATGGAAAAACACCCAAACTGGAGGAAATTAGTGCCTAGGACAGTTCTGAAGAGGCCTTCCTCCTTCAGCAGGTTTTAGAAATTTTTCAGTTCTTTAAGGAGTCAGTTATTGCTGCATCCAGATCATTCACTTTTAAAGTCTGGTGCCTGGTCTACCAGGTTGCAGTGCCATGTTCTGTCTTAGACCCATAATAATGTCTGGAAATTTTTTTAATAAGTGGTGTAGGTTTTCATTTCTTGAGTCAATAAGGAAGTATTAAACCAAGATTTCTGTATTTCTAGACGAATCCTCTGACCATAAAACTCTTCATAGTACTGTATTTCTTTGAGACTCGGACTTGTCTTCAGGAGAGGCGTCAGGTTGACTCAGGGGCAGCATTAAGAACTCAGACACCTACCCAGTTGTTTAACACTCAGCAACTACATGTACAGCATGTTATTCTAAATGTCACTCTTACCTTACCTGGGAATTGCCTGTCATCTCTGGTTTCTAATAGAGAATCCTTGCTTGGGAAGAAGACCATAAAAGAACCAAGTAGTACATTTATTTGAATTGATCTTTTAATATTCATTACTTTGATCTTCCAGTGTTTGCAAAACGATTTGCAAGTCACTTTCTTTGCTAGTATTAATAAAATGTTATTTTCTTAGTAACAGGTTAGCTTTTTTGGTGCTGCTCTGAGAAAGCTGCATGCCTGACTTCCTGCAGCAGTAGAAGCTTGCGTGGGTCATCCACAAAGTGCATAAGTATTTTCAGATTATTATAATCTTACCAAGGAATTTCCTGTTTTTTAAAAGGTTCTAAATTTTCCCAGTGGTTGTCCTGGAAAGAATGAAATTGTCTTACCTATAGCTGTCACTCAAAAGAAATGTCATATTTATTGTTCATTTTAATATAATTTATGAGACTTGTGGATAAGTGCTATGCTGATAATTCTGCAAATACAACTCTTCAAATCAAAACTGGAACAGAACACCACTTTCCTATAAAATACCTGCACATAATACAATTGGCAACTGAATTGGATACAGTGGTAATGAAATCTGTGGCCCAACGTCCTTCAAGCCTCTGTTGTGTTATTACCCCAAAGGGTGTACCACAGACAAGAACATGCAAAATGTGTTCCCCTCAGATGAAGCAAAGGGGATCCAACCTTGCTGAAAATTGCTTTTTGCTCGCTGTTATAGAGTTTTCTTAACACAAAATACTGCCATGTGCATAATAATATTTTGGATCATAATGTTTGTTTATACTAATATTTTTATCACTTCTGATGCAGAATAGAAGAGTTTGCCTATGCCAAAAGGTATTTTAGATGTATTTCTTGTAAGGCTATTTCAGTAATCAAAACACTGTCTAATTAGATATATTTTATTACTTCTGCTCCCTGTTGTTCGAGTAACTGAGATATCCTTCACTAGAAGTGAAACCCTGAAAGATTATCAACTTTGTGGCACTACAACCATAGCAGTGGGAGAGTAGTGCCTCTATACTTACCCATACAATATTTGTTTAATTAATGGCTTAAGGGTAGTTTGTTACTTATCAGCCTTTTCTGCTGGTGAGAACCAGGCTGTTTTCATGTCATTATCCATTTCAACCTGTACAGAGTAACTGTTAAAAGTTTTGAACATTTTTCATTGCAGTATTGCTACAGCATTCAGACTCCCACTTCTGAATTAAAAGGTGACAAAATCAGAAGGTTTCCTCCAAAAAAAAAGTGCTTCCAACAGTTTAGGGAAGGTGGGAAATAAAGGAACTGCAAATACTAAAATAAGGAGAGTGAAGACATTAGAGTATGGAACTTCTTTTTGCATAGATTTGAGTGTTACTTGTTCCACAGGACTGCAGCTGAAATGGAAGTGAGTCTACATCAAAGCCAAATTGGAAATCAATTCAATAAAAAGTAATGAAAGATGCGATTATACCTCTGTTTCTGATGCGCATCTGTCCCATGCCTGATTCTGCTGAAAATTCTTATCCCAGAAAAAGCTTCTATGGGAACATTTTGTAAGAATTAAAGTTCTTTTTGTTTCGCAGTTTTGAAAAGCTCCACCCAGATCTATTTGAGATTCTTCTCTGGCTGGGAAGATCCCTACAACCAACTTTATCCTTTTGAGTGATTCTGTGTTCCAAAGGAACCTATTGTCCCCTGTTCCAGATCTTAATTTTCCAGCTCAGCAAGGCAGATTAATCTGTTGCAAGCTATTAAGTTGGGTTGTTTGGTTTTTTTTTTTTCTGTTAATAACTTTTATTACTCCATTCTCTTTTTTCCTAAACTGAAACCAATCCATTCTTCATTGAATTCCCATGTGAATGAGTAATATTAATTATTCACTGTTGTCCATGGACAGGGATACACATGAAACATGTAGTGTAAAAAAAAAACCACCCACAGAAGATCTTGGCTCATTTATACCCCAACATGCAAGAAGGAGCGATGTATTTGAGCAATCATGATTTGGAAGTTTTACACAAAATCACCAAGTTATTGTTCTCTGTAACTAAAACATTATTTCTGCTTTTATTTTTGCCTGAATTGCTGTGTGAAAACATTTTGAATGCATTGCATGAGGTAATTTCAAGTGAAAACCTCTTCCCCCTCTTCTATAGAGTGTGGCTTTCAATGGCTCATTTTATGCTTCTTATGTTACATAAGCACAAATCATAAAAAAGGAACAGAATATAAATTTAAAGGAAGCTATTTTCCTGTGGTTTGTCTTCATTAGCATGTCACTTAACAATAAAGAAGTTATTTCTCCTTTATCTGATTTGCTCTCCTTTTCCCTTTCTTTTCACAGTTTCTTTTTAAATTTTGAAACAACTAGTCCACATATCCTCACAATAAGCAATATTTCTGGATTTTTTTTCTGTCTATATAATATAGGACAGATATGGAAAGTGTATGGGGAGCCAAGTTCCTCTGGCTTTGCTCTGTGCCATTTCACAAGGCATACTGCTTTTACAAGAGGTGCTTTGTCAAAACATGTCTTAAAGGACTAAATTACCTTCTCATTGTTCAACAGGTATAACAGGATTCAAATTTCTTTTCAGAAGTAAAAGCTGTTCTCATATATAGTACTTCATGTCACGAACCAAAAGTGCAAAGCCTTAGGAAAAAAAATCTTCTTAATTAAAATTGCCATCTCAAAAACTTCATACTATCACAACATCTCCAATTAGATTTTTAGCAAATTGAAACTGATAAAATAAACAGATTGCATGATAGTGATGAGCAAAGCACTGAGTAGAATTTAGTCACTGAGTTGAACATATGTGAATCACTGAAGGTAAAACTTCAAAGATATTTAATCAGAAAAAGATTATGTCAAGGGTAAGTATGAATAGCATCTCTTCAGTATATTTTGAGCAAGTGTGAAAACAAACAATAATATTCATATGTGGAAACTGGTTTTAGAGCAGTTTACTAGAACATTGTTGCTGGGGTTTTTGTCTATAAATTATTATGCATAAATGTAATTTATTAAAATAAATATTGTTCTTTTATTTAAAAAACAAACAAACAGCTCAATTTTCTTTTGGAATGTACAGCTAGGTTCTGCAAATAATAAAATTGCAGAATATTGCAAGTTATTGCATCATTAATCCCTGTATAACCATTTAAATATTGTGGTCATAATTGCTTTAATAATGTTTTCCCATACTGTCTTAATGATTTGCAATAGTTCCATATTCCTGGAAATGCTAATCTACCATGCAAGCAAAGGGGAGAGAAATTTGTACAACCAATGCAAAACTGAATCTTGGCAAAAAAACCCCAAAACGCATTCATTACGTACTAATTGTAGTTTATTCCATCATACTCATTTCTGACTTGTGTTTAACAGCAGGATTACTGAGCAAATCTCAAGTGTTCCATTTCCAGTCCTACCCTGTGGGCACTCACAAGCGTTCTTTCCAGGAATGAGAACGGGCTGAGCCCCCATTTTGTGCAGTCTAGAATCTTCCGTGATCTAGAAAGTATTAGGATTTCCAACAGGATATTTCTGTCAAATAATAAGTAGAAAGTAAAAGAAAATCCATTGGTCTATTTTTCTTCTGTTCATTCACCAGATGTGAAGAACAATGCCTCTGAAAGGACTTTTTCTTTTCTCCTGGACACAACTGAAAACCTGTTGGTGCTGAGCAACCTAAGAAGTGAGTATGGAAAATGATTAATGCAAACATTCTCAAAAGTCTCACTCTCTGCATTAAAATATTATGTACTTTCCAGTTCTCAGGCAATATGCCATCTGCAGAAAAGTTTGCCACCTTTTCCACTTTATTTATAATTTCTTCTGAACTGTAAAACCATGATTTATAGAATAGGGGGAAAAGGATTCCTTTCTTATTTCATATTACCCCTACAGCTCATATACCACTGTCTTGAAAACATCTGTGGTGTAAGCAGCTGTATAATATACCAGAGGGTTTTTCTTCCTGTGAAAGTGAATGATTTGACCTCAGAGTTAAATTTTCCATATTTCCATTAATGTAACAATAGATAGTAGATACAGATGCAATTAAACTGAGGCCTGTGATCTATCATCAGCCATTTCAAGTTTTGTAAATGGTTTTTACTCTGCTGCTTTTGGTTTGTGTTTCTCAGTCTGTTTTAAAAAGAAGAGTTCATTTATTTTCTGGGATAACAAACAAGACAATAAGAAAATGAATCATTATCCATGTTCTGGAAGCATTTTATTGTTCCTATTATTCTCTTTAAATTGTGTTTTAAATGTTCAGGATACGTCTATATGTATATTATTTCTTACAAACAGAATAGAGCTAAGAAAAGATTAATTAATGGCTAATAATAATGATAGTACTGGAAAAAAGACTGAGCAAGTGATAAGCTGAACTAAAGTCCTACTTGACCAAAAGTAGACTGCATTTTTTACTTCTGAAAACAGTAATTGCAGTGTTTGAAGTGTTTTGAGCACAAACACCACAGGCTATCTTAAATTATCTATCTATCTTAAATTTCTTCTGGGCTAAGTTGGCTTCAGTGATACTTTCCCTAATTTATAAGTCTTAAGTATAAAGTGACAGGTAAGTCACTTGCAGAATGCTTGCTCTTCTTTGCATTGTCACACAGGCTGCTTGGAAAATCATAAACCCCTGGAAGAGGAACAGCAACGACAGTTTAAAGGGAAAGTTGTAACAAACGTCATCATGGCTAGGTGGATCACTGCAGGATGTTTACAACCCATAACTCGTCCTCAGTTTTACACTGGAAATCAGTTAAAATGCTGCTAATATAAATAAAAGTCATAAATAGTCTGCTAAAGGGTGAAATACCATGTATTTGTTTAACCAGTTCAAATTCCCAAATTCCTGGGATCACCAGATGAGACAATATTTGTACATGTGCAGATGGAAGGACTGATTCTCCACTGCCTTCCACTGGCACATTTGTAAAAATTTGAGTGCAGCTTCTGTTTTGACAAGTCCTTCACCTTAACCAGGCTTTGGTCCTCTTATATTTTCGGCCTGGTAAAACAGCTGGCCGTCTGCCAATGTTGCTTGAACCACCCCCACCTCTGACACTCACAGATTCACAGATTTGGTGGGAATGGTAGTGAGCTTGTTAGGCTCATTTGACGAAATTGTTTTGAACAGATGTCTTGATTAGTTGCTTATAATATTAAATTAGCATTTTTTATGCTAATGGATTTTTTAAAGTAATTGATCCAGAGTGTCTTCAGGAATACGGAAGTGAGAAGGAATGGAATGAAATTGTCCCACTTACAGATTAATTTTTAAACTCCTTTCAGGGAGTCATATCTCCAGTGGAAATTTAAAGCAAAAAGCTAATTTACAGTTTCATGCACAGTGCAAAAATTTCCTTTCATTTCCAGAATAAAGCAAAAATAAATAAGATGGTTGCAGAACTATTCAAGGATGCTTGACATTTTCTAATTAAACCCCAAATTTGTATTTGGAATTCATTTTGAATAGCAATATCACATCATACTTAGGGCATTGGCATTTCCAGTGTCAAAACTCATTTGGCATTTCTGAGTCAAAACTGTTGGCCATTTTTTCTGTATGCTGTCTCTTTTGATTACCTGGCACACAAATATAAAGAATATATTTGAGAGTGTGAGTCAGTATACTGGCACCAGACACTATAGTCTTACTGATATCAGGTGGCCATATCCTAAACTACGATTCAAAGTTCAATTTTACTCAAGAGGACAAAGGACAACCTTCTTTACAAGTCACATTTTATGAACCGTTCCAGTAGAGCTGACTCTTGAATACTGTGTAGAGCAGTTAGATATTATATAACCTGCAAAAAAGGACCCCCTGACTACTGAAGTTTGGTAAAATGTTGCGAAGCCCCTGAGCAAAATCTGTTTTCTCACAGCTGTTTTCCAGCCCAGTCACAATACTTGTAATTTCCTAATGTCTTTTCAGGCTTTGAGGAAATAGTTTATCAAGTTTGGGAATAGCTAAATATTATTTTGTAAGTTACTCAGAACCCATGACTGAAGTACTTCCCTTTGACAAAGAGGAACATGTTTTCCAAGTATTAGATAAAGAGTTAAGATTCACTTGTTTCATATTTATTTTTGTCAGTCCCTTAGTGGTGTATCTAGTGAATATGGACTTGCATATGACTTCATTGAAGAACAGATATTTTAGCTTTGGTTTCAATAAGAAAAATACATTTGGATATAGAGAAAAATTTCTGTAATAATAATAATAATATTATTGTTATTATATATTACTAATATATATATTATATATATAATATATACTACAATAATTATAATATATAATTATAATATAATTATAATATATATAATATATAATTAATTATAATATAATTATAATTAATTATAATATATAGAATATATATTAATTATAATATATATTATATATTATATATTATAATATATTATATATTACTAATATATTATTATTATAATATATTACTAATAATGGGAAGAACAGGTACATAGTTAAACCAGGGTACCATTGAACTCAAAATTGCTACCAGCTAAGAATATATGTAAGTTAAGATACTGTGTTTCATGGGATGCTTAAAAGCATGTTTATTTTTGGAAACAGGCTCAGTGTGCGGCCCCTGTGACCATACCTCAGATTTTGTATCTATCCAGGATTAGCCCTTCCTCAGGCACAGCCTCCTGCCTTGCTGCCCTGCTGCTTGTAAGCCATCTAAACTGCCTGTGGGATCTATGGATGGTCTGTGTCATACTACTGTGTTCCCTCCTGTCTAGCACTCATCCCCCACGATGGCAGAGAGTTTTCTCTGCACATAATCTATTTTTTTCCCCCAAGACTTAATATTTCTCTTGATTCTTTGAAGGAGATTACCACTTCTTAGTCTCCATACTGCATTTTCAGTTATTGGTCTTAATGTTTACTGGTTTTGTTTTAAGTACAAGAAACAATTACTTGTTCACAGATTTGTAAAATAAAAATATATAAGTATATATTAAAATAGATTTTTATTATTATATAAAGTATATATCATACAAACATAAGTATATATATATATATATATATATATTTGTTATTTTAAAAAACAAATATGTATGCTTGTAAACATTTTGAGTGCAAGGCTACATGAACCCCAAGAAAAATCTCTACGTGTCTTAGGATATATCATCAATTGAATAAAAGTCAATCCCCAAAATCAAAAATTCTTTCTAAAATCTATTCCCTTTAACATAAACCTTCATACACAATTTTCTAATGTCATTTATTCTATTTACAAACCTGAATATAAGCATGGCAGATGGCCTTAAGGCTCATAAAGACTTTTGCCAGATCACATCTAAATTCTGAATTAAAAGTGTCAGAGCTCAGTGGTAAACGTGATCTCTGGATCAAGATCTCCAGGGACAGTGGGATTCAGCAGAAGGAGAAATGTTTTAAAATGTAACAAATCAATGTACTTAAAATTCCAGTTTCCTCTGGAAATACCTGACTTAAACTGTCCTGATGTATTTTGTTTTGGATTTGCCTAGCTGGAGTTTGAGGGCTGTTGGTGGAGGTAAATCAAATCTGCACTAGCCATCAAGCCATAGTTACATCACTGTAACATAAACCATAGCTATACTGACACACCTCAACATCCTGCATGCAGCATATGCTCCACTGACAAGCCTTCAAGTATTTCTTGGGAAACCCTAACAGCCCTTTTGTTTTCAAACTAGCACTGGAATATTCATATGACTTCAAATCTGGTCACTGGCTCAAATAATGACAGCTTGTTGACAGAAATCCTATCTAGTAAAGCTTCATTAAAAAAAAAGGAAGTTGTACCACTATCACATTACAACATAGTTGGCCTCAGATCTTACTGTTAGAAAGATACATATGGAGGAAAATATTTGTACCTCTTCACTGATTTTTCAATGTGCTGTTAAACTCTAAATTCATAGAGCATAGGTGAGCTTGATAGCAAAAAGGCAATTTCTATTGTTCCCATTGGAGGGGCCATGTAAAATGGGGATTGTGATTTTGAGAGCTGCACAGTTTAATATTTAACAAAAATTTGTTACCTCTTGTTCTGTGAGAGTGACAAAATTACTTGAACACCATTCCCATTAAAAAGAACAGGCAAAGATATCTCATATGAATAGTAATTCTGGTTCTTCTCTTTTCTGCTTAGCACTCAATTTTTTAGGAAAGCTGTTTAAGTCAGTGGAAGTCATTTAACATATGCGCATTGTGGAGAAAGATTCACAGAGTTTCTTTCAAGTTGCATTTCAATTCTTCACTTTCATTCTTTCTGATCCAGTAGTAAAATTGCATAAATAGCATTTCTGTTTTGACTAAGTTATCATGTCAAGTCAAGAATGGGAGGGATGGGGAGGGGGGTTTTATAGTTTATATTTACCTATTCATTTATATTTTCATATCAATGAAAAAAAAAAAACCCAAAACAAACTAATTTGTTTCCTTGTCTTCCAAATGTTTTTTTCTCCACTATACAATAACAAACTCATATACTAGAACATTCCCACCACTGCTCTCCTGTCAAGATTCACAGGTTTTACCTTGTGTTTGCTAATTCAAGAATTTTTCTTCATCAAGAACCATTACTAGCTACTATATGTATAAACACGCATGAATATACGACTAAATGCCACGTAAAGAGGCAAAAAGCAGGAAAGATGGTCTTATTAATAAATGGTTATTTATATAAATTCAAATGAAAGACTATGCTTATGGAAATCACATTGTAAAAAAGCAGAAATGGCAAAAAAAGAGAAGGCTATCAGGTCTTCTGCTCTTTGGGTTTTTTTTTTTTTCAACATTGTGCAATCACGTTATTAAGACCTTTCTAGCTAAATTCTTGGCAAGCAAGTGTGGCAATGCTTGGCTTTTGGACATATTCTGCTTAATGGAGAAATACGTGTGCATCTATGAACAGAGTTGTGTGTGATCCACGGAAGAATGACATCCACAGGTATGTTGATCTGGGGAGCCATCCCTAACTGTTTGTTTAAAGTCCTGAAATAAAAGATTGGGTAAAAATCTTCACCTTCTTGTAAATACAGCTACATCTGGAGAGACACACCTCTCTTGCACACACTACCACTCATGAAGCTGGAGCCTGTGCACCAAAAAAGCGCTCTACACTCTTCATTATTTTTAATGGATTTGAAGTCAGTCTCTGCCACATGCTAACACCCACAAATAGATATGACTGGATTTTTTTTTTAGAAAAATAATATTTTTAAGAGAAAAACAATATATATTCTGAGGCTATGGAAGAAATCAGAAACTTCTGTATAGCAAACAAAAATGTCATTGACATTTCACCTAGAAGTTATTTCAATAAAGAAAGGTTGGGCACATCTGTAATGTTGCTAAGGAGAAATCAGTTGTGGCATAACAACATGCCATCACATTGCCTGAATGCCTTCTGTCCTGAACTCAAGCCCATCAACCAAGCTGAGTTCATAGTGCAGAAGTCCTCTCAGGTAAATCCTATTCTTTGTGTTATAGAAAAATATTTCAAAAGCATCACAGTTGCCTGCAGAAATGAGCTTTTGGTCTGTTTACAAAATCTGAGCAGATGAAGAAGTGAATCCATAAGACATTTGCATATGAAAATCCAAGAACATGATTATTGAAAGCTGGATCATTTAAATGGGAACAATTCTAAATCTTAATAAAATGGGGAGAGGGGGGAAAGAGGGAGGGATGTAGAAGAAGGAGGAAGAAAGAGACAAAACTTGATTTACTTTTTTTTTTTTTAATGCATATGTTTTTGGGTATGAAAGAGAAGAATGTGTAAAAACAGATGTGGGACTACAAAGCCTCCCCACAGACTCCTTGAGAAGGAAGAAGTACATGAAAAGTAGTCTGTGTGGCCATTAACGTACAAACTGATTCAGGGAAAGGACATGATATATGTTACAGCAAGCACATAATTCTTTACAAAAGCTGAGATGTATATGACTATCCCAGGGTAGCAGGGAATCAGTGTTTCTTGCATGATTAAGTACAGCTAGTGTTTGCAAACATAAGGAAACCACTGCATGTCTTATCTAGGGTGCACGTTTGTCAAGAAAAGTAGCATATTTCTGAGACAAATCTGATACAGCTGTAGCAGAATGTTACAAGCTGGTAGGCTAACTAGCAGCTAAAACTGCACTATTATGACATTATTGATATATACATAAGACCTTCCTTTCATCTGAGAGCTCATTCAATCTTTTAGCACAGAATGATGTGTAGTTCTTAATATTGTTTAAGGCAAATTCTTATGGTAGCTCCTTCTCACTGCTGCAATTGCAGTAGCCTCTTTAAATGTCAAGGGCAGTTTCCTACCACAGTTTTGAATCACTTTAAGGAAAATGTCTTCATATCTTTCCTGAAAGATTTTCAAGGGTTGTAGAATTTTCCTCATGAATTTACAGGCTGAAATATTTTGGTGTTTTTTGGGTTTTTTTGCTTTTTTTTTTTTTTTTGGGGGGGGGGGGGGTTTGGTGTGTTTTTTTTTGTTTTGTTTTGTGGGGGTTTTTTTGTTGTTGTTGTTTTGGTTTTTTTTGTTGTTGTTGTTGGTTTTTTGTTTGTTTGTTTGTTTGGTGGTTTTGTTCTGCAGCACCATTCTCACTTTCACATTTGCAGTCCAAAAAATAAAGCCCTAAATATCCCAGGCTTTTACCACATCTAAATGGTCTAGTGGTTCTTCAGTTAGTTACTGCTTCTTATACAGTGCTTCTACTGAATTTCATGTTCCATTCTTCCTTTTTTTTTCATTTTTTCAATATTTTCTAACAGGTTGATGGATTTTATTAGTGAAAGACACTAAAAATATACACATGAACTTTATGGCAAATAAAAAGTGTGATTTATGTCTCTGTTCTGACTTTTCATTTATTAACCATTATATCTATCACTGTTTATAATGCAGTGACTTTTTTATAAAGTTGTGGTTTTCATGTCATCTGCTGCTGCTGTGATCTCCTCACTCCCTATCATCCTCATAAGCTTCTATTCATTCCAGCCCATTTCAGTATGACATGAAATATTTTGGTTGTTTTCAGAATTTTCCTGACCAATACTTCAGACTTACCTCTTCTTCACAGCATATATTGCCAAAAGCAGTTTCCTACTCACTCATACCATCACATAACTCAGACTACTCCATGTCATATTAGAGAAGCATATGTTCTGGAATGCATTTCATGTTAAATTCCTGTAAATTCATTACTTCTTTCAAATATCCATACATTCAGCCCAAGAGGAATACTGATTTGTGTGGTTTCTACTGCTTGTGGTAGAGGCAAGAGCAAAATGTCACTTGTGATTTCAACATATTCCTAATGCAGAAGCAATGTGGCTTCAGAATTATTTCCTCTGTAAGAGACATCAGGTGTTAACTCTTCTGTCACCTATTGCCATGCACAGATCAGAGACAGAGCAAATCCCTATTCTGCCAACTCTTTTAACTGAAAACCACTGAGTCTGCAGAGGCTTTGTATCAAGAATGACAGCAATGTCTGTCCCTTAGGGAATACTTGTCTTTGATTTCCTCCAGATTTCAATGCTATATAATAAAAGTACAACAGAAATTAAGTGCATTTTTAATAGCATTTTTCGACTCAGATTGTCTTTATTTTCCAGTTTAATTATACTAGTTCACTCTCCTACTCAGACTTCCTCAAAGCTTCTCCAGCTGGCCATGTTCCTCATACACAGCATCAGACAATACTCCTGTCTCCCAAACTGTTGGTACTATTATTCACAGGGCAGCTTCCAAATCAAACTCAAAACCATGGCAGTCTTATCAATTATAGTAACAGTTTGAGTGGAATGCTGTTGCATATCACAAAAGCACATGTGAACTAAAACATTGACAAAACACAGTTCTGTTTAGAGTTTGGTAGGAGCAGATGGGTGTTCATGTGCCGCTATCTCTTAACAAAAGGCTGAACCTCTTTCTTCTTTACATAGCAGATTTGCATACTACTTAAGCTGGAGCTGAACTTATTCATAATTCCACCCAGGTATCTGAACTGTTTGTGTCAAAGACCCTGAGGTAATTTTCACTCACTTATTCCCACATAGCTCTGACAAAGCTAATAGAGTTTCATAGGTTTGACCAGAATTTGATTTCAGTTTTCTAAGCACACTTGTTTGTTTGATGACAGACATTTCTTTATGGGTTATGTTAGTTAGAACAGATACTGATTCCTTTCACAAAGCAGCTTATATTTTGAAGGATCCCACTGGTACCAGCACCTTGCTTTGACAGCCAAAATACAGCCAACTTGTGCGTGACAATGACTCACCATAGGAAAATGATCTGGTGCATTCAATTTACCTGTTCTTTCCACTTAGCCATCAAACACCTCACTAGGTACAAACAGCCACTTGGCACCAGTTAAGTGCTTTTGAATCCTGAGAGAAGGTAAGACACAGTTTACCTCTATGGTCAGATAAATCCTGTTTATATTGCTAGGTGCTCTTAAGTTATGTGCTGGCAAAGCAAGCTTCAACACCTGCCAGGAATTTATGGCAAATCTGGCAGAAATGGACAAACAGAAGATATTCTTAATCAATATACACCTTTTTAAATTTCTTCCCTTGCTTCATAGACTCAGTAAGCCAACATCATCTACCTCTGCAGGTGACTGTAGAACTTCTGGCTCTGAAGGGGACACAGATGTCTCAAACCAATAACTACCCCTCGGGTATTTTTTTAAATGCTGAGGGCTCCATGCCTATGCACCTGGTTTGGGATAACACATTTTCATTCAGCTGTTGATAATTTTGAGTTCATTTGAGAAAACAGCTCATTTGAATTCTCCACAGCTTGTTTGATTCTACATCTAATTCATTACCTGGTCACTACTAATTAGAACATTGCAATGGAAGAATTGTTTTGTTCTATGCAGTTAGCAATTATTTCCTACCAGTCAGGATGCAGGATCTTTCCTCATAGAGGGTGATCTGCAAGAGAATATTGAAAAATTTAGGTTTATTTGAAGATCAGAAGGAAAATATTAATGTAAAAATCTTTCTGTCACACGAGTTTTCACAGTAGTCAGAAGATTTTACTTTTATATTGTTCTTCTGGTGGTGTTAGCAATTTCTATTCCCAGCATCTATTTTACAAAATACATTTTTTTGCTGTAGTGATAACATACTACTTAGCTTTTTTCTTTTTGTTTTTTAATCTGCTCTTTTTCTGTAATTGTAACCAAATATGCCTACACATTCAGGATCTTTAGACCACCAAGAATTCTCAGTGAGAAACTGTTATTTTTGGCTTACAACAAAACTGTAGGAAGACAGATACTGTCATTAAACCTAAGAAAAACTGTTTGTGGCAAATATTCAGTGTTTGGGGCATTATGGTCATTTTCTCAATGCAACATGCTTTTTGTACAGGGGCTCTTGCTGGTGTATGGATGAAGATCAGTAGCACAGAAGAGAGGAATGAGGGCTTGTTGAGAAATTACATTGTTTGAAAGCATAAATAGAAATATGCACAGAAGCAGGAGGCAAAATGAAGCACTATTTTTTGTTAAAAAGGCAAAAAGAGTAGTAGGTGTTTGAGTTCCATTAAGTGATAATAATTACATTCAAAGCACTCTGTAGACTACTGGCTTTGAAGAGCGCAGAAAGAAAAGTAATGACTGATAAGTGTTTGCCAGTGTTCAATTTTTAATGGTCAGAAGCAATAACAGCTCAGTTTGATACTAATTAGGGACTTGTTAACTCCCTTTCAGCTCTGTGTCCAGTTGTACATTAAAATTATATATTTGACATAATTTTTTTTCTGCTTGTATTATTGAGTGTAATGAGTGAATGTCACAATACCACAGTAATTTATGTATCATTATACAATTAGAAGTGCTTGCTTCTATAATTGCAGATCAGTTGTGTGGTTTTGAGTTGCATGTTGTGCTTGTAACTGATTTGTGTTTGTAATACAGCCAAGATGTGAGACAGTGTCTCAGTTCTTTGCTCTTCTCCTATTAGCTCTGAAACAAAATTAGATTTATAAGAAACTGTAGAATTAGGCTGCTTAATTAATCAAACTTGCTTAAAATATCTGAAGTATTATTCATCTGGTAGGTGTATTATGTGAATCAAGATAAATCTAACATCATAACTTACAGTTTGTACCTATGCCTTTCTGTTAGCCTGGCTCAGGTTTTAATTGAGATATATATTAAAGATTGAAGCTCAAGTCACGTACAGTACTTTCCCTAAATCAGCTGTCTTGTGGCTGTCTGAGCAAGAGGATTCTCTTCTCCTGGGTTTGCTTCTGTAAGGTTCCCTTGGCTATTTTTATGCTATCCTTGCAAGTTTACTCTCAGGTCCAAGAACCTATGGATTGGATCTCTTTCTGCCCCCCCATTGTACTATTCAGAACATAGCAGGATTTTAAAATGAGCTCCCAACTTATAAATCTGAAAAGCTCCATTGAAGTTACTGGAGCAACAGCTCCTTGGTCCAGCTGATGACCTGGCCCTCAGGTTGTTTCTCAGTGTTTATGTACCATGTGCTGCTCCTGGTCTGTTTCACGTAGCATCATGTCCCCAGAATCACCATAGGAGGGCCCAAGATGAGCTTTGAGCCTTGCCTCAAACTCCTAAGAAAAGTATCAGCCACATTCACCTTCCTGCCAAAAGTGGTTCTCATTGTCAAGTGTTAGCAACAAACCTTCCCTGTCAGGGGCAGCTGAATAGTCTGACAGAATATGTGATGTGCCTGAGCTTCTTGCTGAAATCACTGAATGGATGCGAGGAGATGCAGCTGTTTGTTTGGCCTGTTACAGCTGTTTGATGGGACCTTCACCCATTAAAGCCCCTGACTCTGTACACCCAATATTACCAGCAATGTGCCAACAATGCTAGAAACTGACTCAAATTCAAGAAGAGTGAGATGATGTTTGGAGGTTGATGGATCAGCATCAAAAGCTCCCACAGAGGTCTGTCCTTGTCAACAAACAGTCCACACTTGAGCAATGGCATTGCACACCACGAGGACTTCAGGGTGAGATGGTCTTTTGTTCCAACACATTTCCCTTGCCATTCCAGACTAAATGCCAAGTCTTAATAGAAGAGCAGGCAGGCAGCTAAATTATCTGTAAGCGATTGTACATTTAGTGTACTGTACAAAACAGGTAGCCTGTTCCACATATCACCTCTGCTTCTCCTTTTCTCAGAAGAAAAGTGCTTTCTGTAATTTACACTACCTGCCACATGATTTTGATTCATATTAGTTATTTCTGGACCTACCAAGCAAGACATAAAGATAGATAACATCAGCATATATTGCATGATAAGCACACTGGTTTGCAGGAAAATGCTGCCTATGTTGAGGTATGGAGCTGTCATGCTTTTAAATTCCAGTCTTGAACTAAGAGTAACAAGAATTACCAACAAGAAAAAATCTATATTTTCAGCATATTCATACTTAAATTCCATGTAACCCTACTACTTGACAATATGTTTTTGTTGGATATGTCAGAAAATTATATGAGTTTTCCATTTTACCTTTACTCCTACCTATTTTCTCTTCAATACTACTCTGTTTTCACAAGAATCGCCTGTTTGATTCTTTATTTAATGGATGAGGACAAAATCTGTGATGTGGTTATTCTGCAAGCTGGTGATTTGTATCTATATGGTACCTCTTTTTTTGTTCTCACAAGTTCCGAGACATCACCTTCATGGAGCCTTGCATAAGGGAGTTAATATATAATTTCCTTCTTTCAAATCCCTTGTCTCTCCTCGATAAATGAAGGAAGAGGCTTTCTGCTAGGGCTTCCTGTCCTAGAAAATTCAGAACATTGATTTGGTCTATTTTCCCTTTTTGAAACAAAATTCATGATTAGCAGCAATTTATTTCTTCCTGTCAGTTTTATCTGTTGAGAACTTCCCATTTAGACTTCTTGATTCCTAAATAATGAAACAATAAATTTCAGTTTTAGAAAATGCTGTTTCTTTGGGAGGAAAATAAGTTGCTTTTGTCTTGAGTTCAGAATAACCTGTGGGTGGCCCTGGATTCTCTCCATGATCTACTGGGGATGAGATAAAACAGCCTGACCACTGTGAGAAGAAGCAAGTGGGTGAGAGGAAAACATAAAAATGTGGGGTTTTTTTCACATATAATTCCATCAGAAAAACTAGAACTAATCTTTGCCACTGATCTCCTTTGGCTCAGTTGTCAAAGACAGTAGGTGTTCCCAATTTAGCACTTCTTCTCTGCTGTATGTACTTAATTAACTAAAGCCTTGAAAACAAAACATTTCTCATATTATTCAGATTTTTTTAACTTTTCTTATGCAAATAGCCAGAATTAATTTCACTTTATTTATGTAATATTTCCTCAGCATGGAACAAGACTAGTTTTGATTCCACAAACATTTGGTGTCTCTAGACATTACAAAATCACAGTAAGATGTGACCTAAGTTAATCCCTCTTTGTATTTATCCCTTCCACTTTCTACAGAATTCCCAAAGTAAAAAAAAATACCAGGTAAACACTTCTCACTTCTTTCCATGTGGACTTTTGGTGTCTCTACAGACAATGTTTTTAAATTTAAAAATTGAACTTTTCCTCTGCAAGTAGGATATTATGCAAAAAAAACCCCTCCAAATACATCTAAACACCATGCTTTCTGCTAAAAAGTGAAAGATGCCTGGTATCATTGATGACAGAAATACTATTACTCATTTTAATGAAGCCAGGATTTCTTCTGAATACAAAAACATTGAATATGTGTTTTAATTTTCATGATTCTCCATATATGCACCAGAATCATATGATGCTACATCTTCCCAAAATTTCATACCGAATAAAATTGGGTTGTGGATATCTTAGAACAGGCAGCTTCATAATCTTCAGGTGCTACAACAAGGGATCTATTCACTTAATAGGTCTTATTCAGCATTTTGAATTAACTCTGACACAAAATTCCACATTATGGGACAATTTCTATAACTGGAACATATGTTCAATGTTCAGAGTATTTGTGATTTTAAGTCACCCAGATTGTGTTTCACAGTTTAGTCTTTCTACACTCATCATGCCTTTCTGCAGAGAGACTCATGAAGAAAGAAGTTTCATAAGATAAAAAAAATAACAAAAAACCTACAGCCACTGAACTACTTTTCTCAGTGCCTCAATGCCATTTTGAGAGAGGCCCTTAGAATTTATCAACCCTCCTGCCACAGCAAGCTGGCTGCCTCATTGTCTCAAGAAGTAAAATGAGCACTGGGAAAAGGATGTGGTGGGACAGTAGGAATACTAACACTTAAAAGCCAAATGGAACTTCATAAAATGCAGAACCCAGAAAGACCTAGAAATGCAAGTTACTTTAGAGTTCTTTATGACACAAATATGAGAAGAATAAGCCTACAAGCACTTCTCACTGCTGAATATACTATAATAACTCATTACCTACCAATGGACACCCAAATCCTTCAGAAATTATGGGCTTGCAGGCAAACCTGGACTCTTTGAAGAATGCTTTAAAATGTCTGAATCAGACAAAATATGTTTAAAATCTCATGTGGACAGAACTCTTCCCAATGAATGCCTTTAGAAGCCTAGGCATAAATTATTCCAACAAATGTCAACTGCTGGAGACCACAGGCGATTATTTTTACAGTATTTTTATGAAATACTAAGTGTCACTTAGTGTAACTGTGTGATCTTGGTTGCTTAACTGACTTCAAGGGATTAATTTCTGTTCAAAAATACTCTCTGGGATTGAGGAAAAGGCAGTCAATGGGCTAATATGAGGCACACTAGCAGGTCAGGGTTGGAAGGGTGAACTATCTGGGCCCAATGACATTTGAATAGATTTGACTGTGCAGTTCTGCAGGTCAATCAATCTTATTATGCCTTGTGGGCTGGTAGCCAGCATGTGAGGAAGGAACTTAATTACTTGAATAGGCTGACTAGAGAAACTTTAGACAATGGTATATGTCACAGTTATAAAATAAAGTGTCCTTTGCCCTCTGGGTGTTTGGACACTAAAATAAAGAAGTAATCAATAAGTAGACAAGACTCTCTGATTCTATGACTCAGGGAAGAAACTATGTACCAGGCACAAAAGACTCCCAGAAGACTTTGACTCACTTCCTAAAAGCTGACATTTTCCTAACAGGCTAAACCATGCTGAATGATATGTTTATTATTTTGGCTAGAGCTATTTTCTGTCCTATTTAAAGTAAAGGGTAATTGTGGTTTAAGTCTCTTAGAAAATCTGAATGCCTTCTCTCAACCAACAGAAGCTTTGGAGAATGCACTGTAAATCCAGCACAGCTAAACACTCACGAAGCATTGCAGAGCCCAGGAATCATCAGTAGTCTTGGGAATCATGTGACAAGGGAAATGTTGCAGACAGGGAGACTGTGCACTGAGGATTACTGCCTGCACAAGACAGCCTCAATAGCACATGTGTGTAATAATTAAGGCCCTCTTGAATATCTAGCCAGTGGTGTGACATATCTACAAATGCCTTTGTTGTTTTATTAACCACCCCTATCTTTAATTTAACTGTTCTTATAGGGGCAAGTGCCCCTATAAAATGCATTTGATCATGTTCTTCAATTTGAAGATCAAAATACTAAAAAAATCCAAAAGAAGTATTAATTCCCAGTATGTAATGATTCTTCCTGTTTTAATTGTATAAGTGTGTAGGAAATCCCTACAAGCAAAATTTTACTTAGAGTCATGCATTGTGACCAACAGGATTTAGTAGAGATAGATCACAGAGGACATTCTTGGGTTGTAAAATTCAGGTGAGGTTTTTTATTCACATCTTGTATTTCTTAAAGCTTTGCAAACATCCAAACTGCATTTTACTTCTGCTGAGATGGTGGCCATATAATGCTTTTTATTTGAATATATTTCTCTTGTTGACACCAATGCGTTACCACCAGCATGCTGTTGGTAGAACTTGCTAATTGTTTGCAACAGGAATTCTACTCATCCTCTTGCTCCCTTAACACCCACTTACACGCCATAGCTATACTATACATCCAATATAACAAAATTGTTACACTGAAGTCTGACAAAGAATAATGCATTTCATCTTCACAGCATATGTCAAACACATCGTACAGTGCAGCACACAACTGACAGCTATATACCTACGCTCTCACATAGCTCCACTATTAACCAAAAAACCCTCACTCACAGGAAAGAACTCCAGACTTAGTAAAATTTTATCAGAATTCTATGTGGTTTTACCTATAAACTAACTCGCATGTTTTTAAAACTATTTTTGTATTCATAACTGTGGTTAAATTTTATTATATGCAGGTCAGAAGGCAGTTTGATAAATATAGAAATGGTACATTTTGTACTCCTCCACTGCAACTATGAAAAAATATCAGGCAATTAATTTTTTCATTAAGAAAGGCCTAAATATTTTTTTCCATTTTCATTATCAAGATATTGTGTTCCATAGCAAGAGAAAGTAATTTTTTTACTGTTTGTGCAAAAGCAGGCTTGCCTGTTTATATTTACCTCTTCTTTAATATTTTATTTTCAATAATAAAAAGTCACTTTGACCTTATTAGAGAAACAAGGACCATCTACCTAGTGTTGCATGGCAGTAAACATATATGCAAACTGAATCTGAAAATAGTCAGTGTGTGTGAGAAGTCTGTTTCCTTACTGTATGCTCAGCTTGTTCCAAGGCTGTGGAAGTTCCTTGCATCCATACACGCACGTGCAGACAACACAAACCCCCATGCATGTGTGCTCATAGCTGAACTGTGCAATGCCATTGTTACAGCACCCCTCAATTATCACTAATCCTAAAGGTAAATTCCAAGTACTGGCTGGAAGCAAGATGTGCTTCCATGCACCTTTAGATCCCATAGAGGAATGTAAAGGCATGAACAAATTATGATGTGCTGCAAGACTTGCCGCTTGTGTTAGCCCTGGGACACAAACCAGGTGCCTGAGCCCCCAGAGCACATTTGTGCCACAAATGCATCTGTTCTTTACCATAACAGCCCCTACTCTCTGGAGGGGATGACTTGCTGGGGAAATTAGGCCCATTCAAACCCCTTCTACTGGGACCGCATTCAGCTTCAGCAGAAAGTCATTTTCAAAAAACTTTGGCTCTATACCATGCTAATTGCAAAATATCAGAACCTTAATTCTGCTCTGACCTTTCTCCAGCACACTTCACAACTGTCTGGCCACTTCTAAGGAAACAATGCAATGCATTTATGTAGCAGATGTCAGAAACAATATTCTCACTGATTCAGCACTTCTAGAGAGATCATGAAAGCATACGTAAGAGAAAGGATATCCTAATGTTCACCTCTTTCTCCAGTCCAGAATGGAAGACTTTTTTGGAATATGCTGCATTTTAAAGCCACTCTTTGGGAAAGTTTGGCTATCCAGATAAAAATTTATAAATCAATTTAAAATGCAATGGGGAGAAAAAGTGCCAAGCACATAAACAAAACACCCAAAGAGATCTGCACTTGTGCATTGTTAGTCATTAATCTTGGTCAGCTTCTAAGCTGCACAGAGTTTGCCCTGGCTCTGCAACAGGACTAATCTCAGATGGCCAGAATCTTCCATAACTGCAGAGAATGTTCAGTGAGTGTAAGTTCAGCCACCCATTTGTTACCCTTTTCATCTCACTTTCTCTGTTAGCACTGATATTGGTATAATTAATGAAGCAAAAGATGTTAGCATTATGAAAGTGTTAAAAAATGCCACCACCCATATTTATCCATGAATCTTTCTGTAGACCAGTGAATGACATTCTTTTTTTTTTTTTTTTTTTTTTTTCCTGCAGTAGTAGTAGCAGGAGAAAAACTCCTTTAAAATAGAATTTCTCTTTTACTGGAACATTATACTGCATCTTGTTTGTTCTGTGTAAACATATATTCCAGCAACTTTTTTGTAAGTTAGGCCTGTACAAAGAAAAACAGTGTTCAGGTCTGTTCTGTATTTGCATGCTAATTTACAAAAGAGACATGGAAAAGCTTCCATTTGACCTTGAATCTAATTCATTGGTCAGAGTACATACTTTAGGGGAGTTTTTTTGCCATATTTCTTCCTAAATGCATACCTTAAAGTCATCATGATTCCTAATTAGATGAAATATAACAAGACATATAATTACTTTCTTTGCATCTGCTCATACATACACATTTCCTCATCAGTGGAGATTCCATTTCTTGGCCTTTAAATGTTGAAGTTTTTTTAATTAGCAATGAAATGCTCTTTTTACTTCACTTACTTTTAGTTTCTTTTTTTAATATACCACTCTGCCTTTGGTTTCTCATATCCATGTCCTTTCCTTTGATTTTTGAGGCCTGTGATTTTCTGTGGTGGTTTTTAAGATAAATACTCCCTCAGGAAAAGATGGTAAACACTGAAACACAGTACAGAAAATGTCAAAACCAGGCATTTCTCTATGTCTGATCTGTTTGGTTTCCCACTTATAATCAATAAGAAGAGCTCCATTTCCAGCCAGTGTGAAATAGGGCAGATCCCACAGCACATTTTCTTTATTTTTAACCAAAACCTGACATTTTAATAGAGATGATTCCTAAAGGTTTTATGTACTAATACAGGAAGCATTTCACTTTATCTGCCATTCCTGACAGCTTCTTTAACTTCTCTTGAAACAGACTGTAGCAGAAAACTTTCAATGTTCAAGTGTTCCCTTCCCCTCACATTCTTTTGTGTACAATCATATTAAGAGCTGAATAAAGCATGCAAATCAACAGCATCCATGATTTCTGTGTCAGTTTTGAGAGCATTCTAGCTCAACCTAGAGTTTAAAAAGCCAAGAAATGCCCTCTTCTTTATTCCTTCAGTGTCCCGAGCTAGGGGAGGAAATTGATTTTCTAGTTTAGTAGTTATTCTGAAAGGTTAAAAAATTTAGTGGTCCAGGACAAAAATAGAAAGTCAATTTTAAACTGAAAATAATAGAAAAAATATCTATGGCACAAGCAAAGGAATTCTTGTTTTGATATTTAAGTATGATTTCAAATTAACAGTTAATTTAATTACCATAAAAATAAACAGAAATTTCAAATATATATACATATATATATTTAAAAATAGCAAAACTAATCTTGTGAGAATTTTAGCATATAGAAAAAGGTGATGCTTACAGCAAGTGCTTTATGGTTGCCATGTATAAAATTTATTTGGACTTTTTTATCTATGTTATGTGACCTAACATATTTAACAAGGGCATTGTGGCCTATTAAGATATTCCAATCCCTAGTTGGTTTCTTGTAAAATAAAATGGGTTGCTATATCACAGCTCAGCCAGTTTCTCCAACTGAAACATTAATTGAAAGTATAAGTGAAAACACTTAGGTGCTAATCACTGCAAAGCACTGGTAGACACTCTAAAGTGGTGCAAAGACTTCTGCTCAGGAGCACAGAGATTAACTTTATTACCACAGTGGCAAGGGCTTGGATGCCATTGAGTCACTCCTGTGTTGGAAGATGAGAAGGGAAAAGAAGGACCCAAGAAAAAAAACAGTACAAGAACCTGGCTACTCACTGCAGCAGCTGATGCTGACAATTCCTTCCAAAAGCAAAGTTTCTGCCATCATCTCCTAACTGTTTGAAGCAGGGCACCATGCCACACCATCACCTGCTTCCAGAGCAACATCAGCCACCAAACAGACTTTCCAGGACATTGCTGCAGACCGCAGTCATTTTGTTGCTGCCAGCCCTCTCCCTTCTCAGAAAACCACATACCTTCTCTTTAGAGCTGGCTCTACTCCCTCTGCTTAGGAATTGGGAATGGGTCACCAAGGGGTAGGTAAACAGACAGAAAACATTCATTTCTTTAAATAAAGCAGCTATTTGCTTCAAAGCATCAGGCCCAGTCACCTTACAAACTTGATGCTGTTGAGAGTTTTAAATGATGCTTGCCTTTGCTGCCCATACCTGCTAAACCTGACGGCTCCATTGCCAGGATTTCAGTTCTCCATTCGCCAGCAAATGTGCTTGGCTCCACATTTTCATCTTCACTTTTCAGTGTACAGTCATATTTGTTCCCACCTGTGATAGAACTAGATTTCATTGCAAAGGACAATGACTGCCATAAAGTGGAAACATTTCTCAATTTGATTAATTATCTATTCACTCACGGGCTTTTTCCAGATGGCCTCCAATCTGCAAGTTCATGAACAGCTTTGCCTTTCAATCTTAAGCATACTACAGCTAAGCAGGCAGTCTCCTTTCCTAAAAAATATCAGACCCAGAGTCCTACTTTTTCTGGGACTTTTCCTGAAGTGTTAAATAGTGGTACTTGCTCACACTAATGATGCATGTCAGGCACAAAAAGCTGCAAGCTTTAGAGCATTTAATGCAGCAAATCTGAAATGTTTTGTCTTGCCAACCTCTTACAATTAGATCATGATAATTACATTTATGTAAAGAGTAAATCACTTCTTCAGTCTTCACCACTTTATTACTAACCATTCTGTCTCTGTTTTCTTCCTGCTGCAGAAATTTAATTGACTCAGCAGAAATTGTTTCAGTTTCCTGATGTGGGTCATTCTATCTGTTTTATGGGTTCACATGCTCAGACTTAAGGATATCTATATTGCTATGATACGTGAGTTGTGACCCTTAGTATTTCATCATGATGTCCTCAGTTTTTTTGAAGGTGGGATAAAGGGAATATAATGTAACTGCAGCCTAGAAATAGGAAGAAAATGGGTGCTTCCCACTGATTGTATCCCCTGACCTAACCACGGCTACCAAATACAACCATCCTTGTAAATGTTTTCTATTTCTAGTGCTGTTGAACACTTGGAGGTATTAAAAATAATAAAGGTATGTGTTGGGCGCAGATCCACAGGAAACACTTCAAGCATGTATACAGTTTAAGCTGATTTCTATTGTATATCAACAAAACAAGTCTGTTTTATTAAGAACTATGTCTTTCTGGTACATTTGTTATTCAGTGCACTTTATTGAATATTTAATTACAAACACATACACAAAGAGTTTAAAAGAAGAAGAAAAACAAAACACCTTTCTACTACTACACATCAACCAGCTGCTTCTCCATCTGGTACATTCTCCATTCTCTCTGCTTCATCATAGTCCCAGCCATATTTACCTGAGACCTGACTTTGCTGAGGTTCCTGATAAAGTGTTTCTTACTGAGGACTCATGCATGGAATTATCTCTATGTCTCCTTACAATTTCTCAGATAAAATATGACTTTGAGTTTATGTATTTATTAGAGTATTTTTTAATTGTTAGAGTATCTTAAGAGCATATTAGTCTGCTTTCTTTTTTGTATATAGATCAGACTCTAGTACTATGATAAAACAAAAATCCCTCTGACACCCAAACTGTCAGAAATATGCAATGAAAATTGCCATAACCATTTTTATATATGCTTGCACTGAAAAATATTATTTGATGCAAACATAAAGAATGTATCTTGAAAGCTGCAAGAAACTGTTAAAAGGCTGTGCAGTATTAGAGGTTCTGAGATGGAAATGGAGATAGAGAAATGCTTTCAGAATTATGCTTCTGTGGCAGACACCACAGGGAACTTGGCACCTTGGACTCTGGCGATACACAAAGCAGGACTCTGCTTCCCTACCCACCCTCCAGCACCACACCAAAATCAGACCTGAAGAAGTGGCAAAGAAATTTTTGGCAGCAGGCTGGCCAACCTGTTGAGGCAAGGTTTACGCAGAAGGATTTGAGGGCAGTCTGGACCCAAAGGGGTTTCACTTGGGCCATGTTAATTAAATTCCCCAGTCAACCAGCTGGGGAATAAGCCAGGCCAACCAGAGCAGCAACAAATATTCCTTAGCTGCTTCCCAGGTAAGGACCTGAAGACAACCACCTCAAGTGTATGTGTACCGTGCACACAGCCTGGGACCAAACAGGAGGAGCTGGAGCTCTGCACCCACTCAAAGTCACACAGCCATAGGAATGACTGAAGCAAGGTGGAACAACTCACATGACAGGAGGATTGTGAGGGACGGCCATAGGCTGTAAAGAGAGAAGGAAGAGGAGCAGGAGTCACTCTCTGCATTAAGGAGAACTTGACTGCAACATTCAACCATGGTAATTACGGAATTCCTATTTAACGCCTCTGAATCAAGATCAGAGAGGTTATCTCCAAAAAGATCTTACAGTAGCCACCTGCTATCAATCTTAAAACCAAGATGAAAAGGCCAACATGGCAATATTTGGGTCTCTTAAGCAAGCTTCAAGCCAACAGAGCAGGGTTCTTACAGGTAACTTTTTTTGGGAGAGCAATACAGCAACTCATATAACATCCATCAAATTCCTGGAATGAGGACTGCTTCCTCATACAGATGTCAGATGTGCTAACCAGGCACTACTGTATTTGCTACACACAAAACAAGGTGCACTATTGTTATGAATTTCCATGTCACATTCACCTCTTTTCATAGAAAAGGACACACTTGTATTGGAGGAGATGTGGTAAACTCAACCTCATCAACAATAAACTGTTTCCACTGTAATATTTTTCTCCTAAAATTTAAAAAAAAACTAATTGTCACCTCAGCTGAATGAATATTTGTCATCATTTTCTGATGGATCAGAAAATTTTCATTTTCTGATGGAATATGTAGACTGAAGTTAGAACTATAAACATGCATAGATTTGAAAACCTACAATTTTTTTAAATGAGTACCTTTACAAAAAATATGACTTACCAGTTAACCACATCTGTACTCTTTTACACTGAAATAACTAAAAATATCTTGCAGTGATTTCAACAGTCTGATCTTTAATTGTTATCTGTACAATTTTAAGTCTTAAAAAATACATATATAAAGGCAAAACCAGTCTTCTATATCAATGATGATGATGAGTTTATTTTCCCAAACATATTTGGATTTCACTTACTGAAATAATGTAGACAGGACGTACTATTCTAATGTTAAGTCTTCATACCTGCAGCTTGACAGGTCTCCACAAAAAATACATTAAATCCAAAAGCTGAAGTAAATCCTCAAAAGGAAAATTTGAAAGAGAAAACAATTTAAAACCTCAGCAGATAATTGCTGTGCAGGTTCTACATAAGAAATAAAATGTAATATAGGAAGATGAAACAATGACTCATCCTGTAAAAATATGTATTGGTAGATTTTCTGTGGCAAAGGAATCAGTCAGAGAATGGTTGAGATCATCGTAAGAAAGCAAAGTTTAGCACTGAGAATGAATGGAGACTTGTGTTTATGGGTCTTTATCATACACAAAAATATATATTTATCTAATGAAGTCAGGATAAAAAATATATAGATACACTTTGATATTGTGTAAACACCCCTGCACATATTTACTGTTGGAATTTACAGATTTTCCTTTCTCTTCCAATCTTCTTCAACCTTTTATTGTTCATTATCTGGCATTTCATTTTCTCATGTAAAGTGTGTTAGGAACACATAGACTTGCCCATACCAAGAGGCTGAGCTGGCTTCAATCTCCAAGAAAAATAAGTAGCAATTAACAGAAGATTAAAAATTTATTTTTTGTGACCTTTCACTGTTCTTCAGTAAGAAACAAACTTTACATGAATCCTCCCATCTTCCTCTGGATAGCTAGTAAAATCAACAATTAAACATCACTTTTTAAACTCTTTCTCCGAAGTTCTTTTTTTGACTATTGACACAAACTGGCCATGAGCTCTTCAGTGGTGAGGGAGACAAGCAAACTGTCACCAAGGTTGGCTCAAATTTTGAATAAATAGAAGGAAAGAACTCCACATGAGCAGTATCATAAGAGAGAAAGGTAACTGGAGAAGATGAATATTATATATATTTGCTTCCTAAGACCCTGCTAACCATACTTATAGTGCTCTATCCCCAAAAATTCTCAGACAGTTAGTAGAGGAAATGTATCTCAAAAATGCACCCAGAAGTTGTTTCCTTCACACTTATTTCTTCCCACATGGATTCTTCTAATACAATTACCCTTGTCCATTGGAGGTTTAAACTTCCATCATTCTGTATCCTTCCTTTTCATCCTTGCTTTTCAAAAACTACCTTATTCTCCAAGGCTTGTTACAATATTTTGAGAAATAAAGCCCACAAGAATGAAATAAATATTCATTTTTGAATTTATTGATTCCAAAATTCTAATACATGGAAGATAGTAAACTGGTAAATGTGAAATCAGTTCTAAAAAGGTCTATTTACATCATAACTGGTAAACGATATGAGAAGTGGATAATGAGTAACTGTAAAAAAAAGGCTGGTTTTTGTTTACTTTCATAGAAGAAAATATATAGACACAAGCAGGGATTAAATATTTTAAAAACTGAAAACTTTAGCTTGCTTATTTAATTTTCTTTAAATTTTCAAAACTTATCCAAGAGATGACCATTTTATCAGCAGCACTAAAGAAACCAATGACCTTAGCTGTTTTGTGGGTTTACCTGTAACGTATGTGCCATTTTTTTTTATAGCAATGTAAGACAAAAAAATATTATCAGGATTGCCAGGATTCTTAAGTTAATGGAGGCAATCATGAAAACCTGCTGTTTCTACCTTTACACTAGATTTCAGACTGTGACTCCCTTCCAACCTAACTGTCTATTAATGAAGTTTTTATATTTTAATTAATAAATTTTGTCTCACAGTTAATAACATTAATATTAGACATCAACACATAGTCATCTCCATCTTTCTAAAAAGCTTGTCATCACAATATTAAATGTCAAAGTCTTTTCTTAAAATGACTCAAAAGCTTGGTCTTCAACTATATGAAATAAGAATAGGATCCTGATGAATTGTTTGTGTTCCTGTTAAACTGACAGATAATATGGAGATGGGAACAGAGCCAGAGCATGAGGCATCTTTCTCTCTGCTTGGGAAATTGTCTTCTGCACATTTGCACTGCTGATATCCTCAAAAGGATGCCTTGTAACCCAGCAGGCAAAGGTGCAATCCTTTCAGCAGAATTACAGTCAGGGAGGTTCATGTGTACTATTCATCAAGGGCAAATACTGAAAATACTTACCTTGGAGGTAACAGAAAGTTAGTGTGTATCTTCAACAGCTCAAGAAATGAGCAATAACACCTAACATCTGTTTGTGTTCTGTATCTGATCTTCTCTTCAGCATAATTAATTGGAAATTTTTCTCTGTCTTGCACAGTTCCAGTGCTGGGCCCTGCAGTCTCTAAATGAACATGCTGTAAAATACTTCTTACTTTCTTCCTCATTAGTGAGAACATGCAAATATTAAACCTGAATGTTTCACCTGAGTGATTTTGTTCAGTTCTGCTACACTAAAGACAAATGGATTACTTATCTATGCAGTCAATCTAAAACTTGACTATCTCCAGCGGACAATCAGTTTTTAAAGCTGGAAGAATACCTCATTATACAAATAAAGGAACCTATTAAACCTTTTAGGATCACACACCAATGGGAGCTAAGTATCATGGGTTCTCACCCAAGAGTTTTATGTATGTAGGTTTGAAATCATTCGATTTTTTTTTTTTTATAACTGAGAGGCACATGCACAAAGAAGATTCACAGAACAAATTTAAAAAAAAAAAACAAAAACAAAAACAAAAACCAACCAACCAAAAAAAACCAAAAAACACACCAACAAAAAAAAGAGTGCATGTAAATTAACCCAATGAGTGTTTCATTCCCCAGAATAATACATGTTATTCTGTGAGGGACTCCTTGTAAAATGGCTGCTCCAGGCATAAAACTGTTGTAAAATAGATTCCATAATCCAGCCTCCATTGGTTAGATCATTAGCAGATTTTGTAAACACTAGCTGTAAGCATATTTATGAGTTTTTTATTCCTCTATTGCTTAAAAAAAAAGAAAAAAAGAAGAAGAAAAAAATATCATTGTATTCGACCAATAAACATATTTTTAAATCTATGAAACTTCTGTTCTAAAGAAAATGCAAGTATTGCAAAAGCTTTTGTTAAGTTAGGCAATAACGCCCTATTTACACTGTTTCTTTTACTTAAAGCCAGGACCAAAATACTTGTGGTCTATACAAATGCTTTCAACATTTCACACTTAGCAAAATGGGGTGAGAATGTAAACAAGCATATCTAAATTAGTATTGTGAACTTACTAGTTTGTATATTTTGCAAGTTTGTTTGAATTTGCTGCTTTGAACTAGAATGGCATGATTTATATTGAAGAACCCCCTCAGAAATATTCTTTGTGAAGTGCTTCCAATTTAAGAAAAAAGTACTTGCATCCCTCACCCTTGTCTTAGATACATTACAGTATTCTGTACCTTCTCCTCTTTATCCAGCTGATCTATTATCTTGAGGGGATTGTATTTCTGAAAAGCTAAAAGAAACATTCATCCATCAGCCACAGATCACAAAGTTCACATTGAATGTACATGAAATGTTTAATTTTGTGCTCTACAAAATATCACAGCTTCCTCATCACCCTGTTCCACCCTTTCCATCCCTGTTTCGTCTCTCACTGAGATATCTGCACAAGGTTAAAGAGACAAGGTCAAAAAGAGCTAAACAGTAGACAATCCTCTATCAAACACTTAGAAAACAATCAGTCTTATCCCCAGTTAATTCTGAAATCTGGGCAGGTGGTTAGTCCTGTAAGGGGCCTGATCTGCAGAGAGTGCAAATCAGCGTCACTTCACTGGAATACAATTAGACCAAGTTCACACCATCTAAGAATATGCTTTGGGATTTAGTTTAGCTAATGCCAGAGCTAAGAAAAAGCAATCCTTGATGCTTAAAACCAAGGTCAACTTAGGCAAGCAGTAAGTTATTCCTTGCTTTCTTTGTTTATCTTTCACGGTCTTGTTATTTTATCTTTTATTAAGAAAGGAAAGATAAGTCCTTTAAGGTGTATCTTTCAATGCTTAAAGCATTTTATAGGTCTGTGTAGACAACTGATGCTATCGTAAAAGTCAATAATAAGAAAATGTACTCTGTAAGCTGTATTTTATTCTCACAGTTTAAGGATTTTAGTTTTTTTTTATAGCTGCAGGGATTCATAATGCAGGTATATGAAAATTAGAATTTCTTCTTATTTTGCAAACTTTTTATTATGCCTGCTGTAGGCAAGCTAGAAAAGATAGGTACAGCAGAGATTAGGAAGGGATATATTATTGCCACATTATAGCGGACGAAAAAGTTTTATGTTTTTCTGCATTGTACTAAAAGCTCAAATTTATTGAATCATCTGTATGAGAATCTTAACATCACTCAGCTTTTAAATTAAGGCGGCACTCACTGATTTACATCAGATGTAAAGAAGTTCCCTTCTCACAATTCTTTCTGATACACAGGGTATAATTCTGATAAAGTATGAGAGTATGCAATAGGAATTTAGGAATCCATTAGGAATTATTTGCATGAATGTAAAAAGAAAAGCAAACTATGTTCGTTTTTACTGCTAGCCTCTTTGAAGTGACAGTTTCTTATTATCTTCTATTATGTACTAAAAAATATTCAATGAATATGATTGAACAACTTTTGACTTTATAAGGTTGACAGATAAAATGTAAATGCAATATACCTAAAAGTTAGAAATACATCTATGATAAAGGGATGCAATCATATCTTCTCTTTTTAAATATGACAGGGTAAAGAAGATCATGACAAAGAGTACTTTGATAGCTAAAAATTCAATTCACTTCTCTGACTAGTAATAAGTAGGCATCTTATACTATTTTCTAAAAGTTGTGTACAAATGCCAAGGGAGTAAGTTAAAAACAGAGGTTAAAGTGCGTAGTTAAATAATTTTCACCTTTTTTTGAGGCTGCAGGTTGCACATATGGGCCTTCTTGTGAGATCTATTCGTTCCCATGAAGAAAGCTTGCAGATCATGGTTACTGTGTATATGCATACATTCTTGGTTATAGTTTGTATTTACTGGGATCCTCATATTCACAAAGAATGGTGAACATTTCCAGAGGTGCTGTAGTAAATAGCACCTGTAGAAAAAGTGCCATTTTTTGGTCCTATACTTATAATCCTCCTTCAACACCACCTCCCCCAACCCAAACTAACAACCAAAGCCAAATAATCACTCATTTGAAACTGTTCAGAATTTGGAAAAGACCTTCAAGGTCATCAGGTCCAAGATTTGACCAAAGCCCACTGTGCCAACTTCACCACATCCGGAAGTGGCACTTGTCTTCTGAACACTTCCAGGGATGGTGACTTCACTTCACTACCCTGTTCCAATGCTTCACCACTCTTTCAGTCAAGAGATTTTTCCTAACATCCAACCAAAACCACACCTTGGCTCAACTTTAGGCTGTTTCCCCTTGCCCTATTGCTACTTGTCAGGGGCAAGAGGCTAATCCCCACCTCCAGCCTTGCCACAACCGCCTTTCTGTGATTCTACATTTTTTTAAAACATTTTAACCAAGATTCCCAAAAGAAGAATTAATCCCATATTTATTCCAGAATTTTATTAAACTAAATTCTTACTTCTGCAAACTACTGTGACTGGGGAAGTTGAATTTAAAAAGTATTTTATCCTGTACTTTGAGAAGATTATGGAGAAAGCACAGGTCAGAATGATTAGAATTCAGGAAGTGGCAATATTGGAAACATTCTATGCTAAGATATTTTACCCAGGCAGTCAATTTTAAAAATCACAGCCCACCAATGCTAAGATATTTTCTCATGAGAAATAAAAGCCTCCTAGAAAAACAGAGTGCCCATTAATGCATATATTCTAGTTTTTGAATAAAAATCCCAGAGCAATATGGTATATTATTTTGATATTACTTTGTAAATTTTACTTTGTAAACTTTTGATATGAAGCTTACTGCTATTGTTTCAAATAACCCAGGTATCATATATGTAAATGTCATATAAAATGGACTCCAGCTAATTTCCAAGAGGGTCTGAAATACTCTCTCTGGTTGAAGAAAAGCACATGTGAATAGAAACATATGAATTGGGGAGGGTTTTTTTCCCCAGTAATTGGATTTGACATTATGCTGGGTGCTTGCTACTATTCCTTATTTCACTTGTCCCCAATTTTCAGGGAGGAATTGTCATCTCTGTCATTTCATGCATTGCAATTCCATAAATATGAATGGGGACAATTCAATGAATGTTCTGATGCTAGGTGGATTTTAGTGGTGAAACTGAACAGAACAGAGTAGGAATTAGATCAATAGAACTGCAAACATTAAAAAGAAGGAAAATGCTTGACAGTTACAGTAATAATCTCTTCTAAGTTATGTTTTGGTCTTGTAAAACATTCTTTTTTAATTAATAAAACTGTTATCTACAATTTCATTAAATAAAATCCATGTGTCTATTATGCAGCTTGAAAATGGTGAAAATGCCTTAAATAATGGAACAACTTGAATAGAATAAGAAAAAAAACCCAGAAATGCTCAATCTGTAATGATTTTATTAGCTCTTCTCTTTCTTTTCAAAGTCTATGTAGTTAGTTGATCCTGCATGGGAAACAATATTTAAATTAACTTTGCTGTCTCTGCATGAAAGATGCTGTGAGATGATTATGTGAGCTTTTCAACTTTCCAGCAGACTGAAAATAACAAAAACCAGCCACATCATTTATATCTTTGTAATGACATATCTATTTCTGTAATCAATAATTGTGCACTGCTTCCTTTCAAAAGAGCACTCTTTCTTAGGATTGCTTAGAGATGCGTGGTGAAGGAATTGGAGAGGTGCTCCAACCAAAGGGGAGAGAGAGCTATATTATACCTTAGAGTCTTGGAATTTCAGCTAAAATTGTCTTTTATACTTTTTGGTGGAAGTCAAATTGCCATGTTGTAAGGTCTTGAGTTAATAAATAAGCATATGGGCAGTCTTTTATAAAAGATCTTTCTTACACTAAGACATTTGCATGTCACCTGGAGTCAAACTGAGTTTTTCTGGTTTTCCTCCAATAATCTGGAAAAAATTCAAAGGACCTCATGATAAATTTTAAAGCTCCAATGCTGAGTCTAAAGCAGAGCTACTGGCAAATGCCATGCTGACTTATTGACATTAAGAATAACATATACAAAAAGATGGTGAGAATAAAAGCTTTTTCCATCACAAGGCTAACTCCACCCTTTGCTGACAGTCCTGGAATTTGACTGCCTTAGCTAATATACAGCATCTGGATAACTTATTATCTAAGGCATAGATTTTTTTTTCTATTGGACCTCATTTGAGTTTTACTCCATCACATTCATTTGGACACTACTGGGAATCACACCCTTGACTTTATAGATGCCTTCCAATGCTTCTTAATAATGGTGTTTATTATTTTCAAACAAACCACTGCTGATCAAATTAGAAAAAAGATTTAATTTTACTTAACAGATTTTTGACATTAGGAGTAAAATTATAGAATAAATCTTTATTAAGATACATGATTTAAAGCAAGCACTTTATCCCATTGCTCTATGCACCTATTTATATATATTTTACTCATATTATACACTCATATTATACTCTTATATATTATACTCATATATTTTCCAAGTTTTATTGGAATTTCCTTCAAACCAGTTTCAACTCTGCATTTGTGTCTTCACCTAGAGGACCTCAAAAAGACAAAAATCAACAAAATTCATAAGTGCTTTAAATTCTGATGCAGTTCAAATACAGCAATGGCTGTATTTCCTGTCTCAAAACGTTTTTACCCACACTGAACTTTTACTGACAATTTTAAAGATAGGATGTAGAGAATCAAGTAAAATATATGATCCCTTAAAGCCCAATTCAATTTCCTAAGCTACACAGAATACTACCCTACTTTTCAAGGACATATATTGTTTGTAGCAGGGGGCAGAATGACAGGAGAAACATTTTGTTTCATTCTCAGCACAGATCATACAAACCTAATTAGAATAAATATTCTTCTTAAGTTCATAACAGGATTTGTCACAGGCAGTTAAGAAAATTTGTGGACAGTATGTCTCACAGAAAATATTTGTTGAAACTATTCTAGGTTTTGTTTATTTTTGCATAATTTGCATATCATTTAGTCTATGTTATGTTCATATACAGTAACAGGAATCCAAGGTACATTAGGGTTTACTCAACAAGTCATTTGTAGTTGCTCTTCACATAGCATATTCATCTGTTCATGTGAATTTTTCACTCGAGATTTATATCTGATAAAATATAGATTGGTAATTGACAACCATGACAAGCCTTTCACAAAAATTGGGTGACTCACCCTTGGTAACAGTTTAAAGATAGCTAAGAAGGATAACACTCTGAAGAACTTCTAGAGTTTGTGGTTTGCACAAGAAATGCAAGTGAATATAACAGTTTGTAATCTTTCTCGAATTATTTGTACAACTTTAGGTGAATCACTGCGTCACTGTAGGTGATTTAGAACACTTACAATAAGAATCAATAAATAATTTAGCTATTTTCTGTGTGGCAAAAATAATTTTAACAAGAAATTTGTATCAATAATAATAATAAAAGATTTTGTATTTAAGATTTCTTCTGATGACAGAATTATGTGTTTCTCATATTTTGAAATATGGGAAACATATTTCAAAAACCCCAAACAATTGAGAAAACCTCCAAACCCTAACCTGCTTTTTATTTTATTTTAATGCCTGCCTAGCAGGTTAGGAGATAAAAAGCAGGCATGATTTTTATTTCTCCTTGCTAGATACAACTGCAGATTTAGCAAACTGCAGGCTTTCCTTTTAGAGGCAACATTTTAACTTTGTCAATGCAGAGAATACTGAAAGTAATGAAAGAACTTTAAAAAAAGAGAAAAAAAAGAGAGAGAAAGGAAGCTGGACAGCTGTTATTTTTGGTTAAGGATATTATAGTTTATAAAGAAAGCTCCCAGAGAAGAATGCAATGTTTATGTGCACATTCCTTACAGATGATAGCCATTAAAGAGAGGCTTTGCGGTTAACCCCTGTCAATGGGAATGTATGGATTCTGGTAGGAAAAAAAATTATATACTACCACAATTTGTAGGAAAGTTTTATTTTTAAAGTATCGACTACATGGTTATGAAAAAAGATGTTTGAGGAGAGCAGTAGGGAAATGAAGATTTGCTCTTGCTCCTCCTTAAATCAGTAGCTGAAATAAGCCCCTCTGATTTAATATAGGAAAATCTAGTTTAGGAAATTCTATGCTAAAGGTAGACAGCCTTTTCTAATTTTATATTCAATTTACAGTACATTTCTACATATTGAACTTAAGGTACTCTTTTAAAAAAAAATTAAATTCAATTAATTTTAAATATTTTACAGCAGCTTCTCTAGGTCAGAAAGTTATTTTTGTAAATAGCTGATGTTTGACTGACTCAGCTAGGGTTTCTTTTGCACCAACAGCTTAATAAATTGGCTTTCTGTAAAAGAAGCCAAATAGACATATATAATTATTTAAAATTGTAGAATAATAATCACTACTGTCTCAAATCATAATTTTACAGAGAAAATGTTTTCCTGCTCTATTTGATGGATTGACTTTCTGAAGAAAAAATAAAATAAAATCAGAATCACTGAATGAACAGACAAAATCATGGAAAGAAGCCCTTTGGGGTTTTCATAAAAAATTGTACTTTCTAGCAGTCATATAGCCCTTCTGTCACTTCAGTTAGTATAAACCAACATAAAATAATTTGCACTGTATTCCACATGTTATTGCATGTTGATACACCTCCCCCAGAAGTCTGAACACATACCTAATCTTAATCAGATGGTAATAAGCTTTAAAGAGAAAGAAGCTGATATATGAAGTTTAATCTCTTCATATGTATTAAGAAGGACAATCAGGGCTAAGTTTCCAAAAGACATCTTAAAAAGCCATGCATTAAAATGTAATGTGGCAGAAACAGTCATTTTTGCAGACAAAAGGATGACATATACAAATATATGAATGCACAAATCCAACTATTTTGTAGGAATAAATAACTTGTCCAGTTTTAACTGCATTTGATATTGCTTAACAGCAGAAATTATGCATGAGCAGAATTTTGAAAAAAGCACATTCCAAAAGAAAAGCTGAGATTCTGCTTTTTAAAATTATTAGAACTTCTCTGAAGAATCATCTAATCCTCTAGGATTGTCATTAATTGGGTTGCATTCTGAATTGTTCCTAAGTTTATTGTCCCATTCTCATTTAAATCAATAACAATCAGTGCCAACTCTGGACAAAAGACTCAACCTGATTTAAGCAATTTTTTGATTTTTGGTTTTAGGTGTTTTCTTCACTAACAGGATTGTTAATCATTGGAATGGGCCATCCAGGGAAGAGGTAGAGTCACCATCGCTGTAATGGTTCAAGAAATGACTGGATGTGGCACTCGGTGTCATGGCCTAGTTGACAAAGCGGTGATTGGTCAAAGATTGGACTCTGAGACCTTGGAGGTCTTTCTAACCTCAATGCCTCTATGATTCTATTCTGTGATCTTCAATCTCCTAGTGCAGCATCTTAACCTGGCTGTGGGAGGCACGGTTTGTGCGAAGTTAACTGGGATACCTCTGATACAGCATGGCACAGTGCGGTGTAGAAGCATCCTGCTGTAAACAAGCAGAGGGGGAAGTGACCTGCTGCTGGGGATGTCACTTGCTGGTGTTCTGGGGCATGTTGTACAATAGACGTTTTCATTTTTGAAGATCACAGTAAGTCAAACAAATGAAATACACAATGGGATTCAATCCATCTACTGTTACACCTTTGCATACAGGGTTGACACAGGCCCAGATCCTCAGCTGTTACAAATGGCTGTCAGTAGAGAAACATGAATTTGGAGCTGCCCTGATTTACATTTGAAGTATGTTTGGATTTGGGTTGATTGCTTAGGGGTTTTTGTTTGGTTTGTGGGGTTTTTCTGTGTTGTTTCTTGTGTTGGTTTTTTTTTGTTTGTTTGGTTGGGGTTTTTTTGGTTTTTTTTCCCATTTCTTTTCCCATAATCTGTGGTTTTTATATCTTTGGTCTGCCTATCTGCCCAGCCTTCTCTTTACCCATTCACCTATGTTTGGGCACTACATGTTGTTGCAGGATGTGAATGAACTAAATATTTAAACCTCAAAAGGTAATAATCCCATTTTGCAAGACTTTGTTTACACCTCATCTAAAATCAGCAAGAACAGGATATGTAAGACTGGAAAAAAAGATTTAAGGAGAACAGACTTAATAATATACAACTACATGAAGGGTTAGTGGGGGAAGTGAAGGTATGAACCAAGAATGAACTCGCTTTCATTGCTGTATTCAAATATAAATAGTTTGCATAAGCTAAAATGATGAACACAGACACGAAAGGGGAAGAAAAAGGGAAGCACTTAAAGTTCATTGAGACAGAAAGAGATGTCTGAAAATTTTGCATACAAGACTTATTATTCTTATTCTAAACATAAAATAACTGTATTGTATCAGTTCATTCTTACAATAAATAGGAAAATGCTGAGATATGGGAAGGCAAAGCCTGGTAAAAACATTCTTCGGTTACAAATGTAGCACTGTGTTACATGGTGCTGCTGCTTAAAACAAAAGAATTATTTCAAACCCTTTCTGCAGTTTCTAAAAGGCCCTTCTTTAACTGCATTATCACCATCAGACAAATCACATCCCCTTCTTGCTAACTGGAAGATGCAACTTTATAACTGAATTAAAAAGCTACTGTGAAACAATGATCCAGAGCACTGTCTAAGAGCATTTGTTAGGACAGTTTTTCATTCTGTGGTTGGACATGCTCAGGGCATAGTTTTTGACAGGGACTATTGGAAGATTGAATTTTGATGGCTAAAGATAGTTACAAAAACAAGAGAGAAAAAATTGAAATGTCTTTTTTATTGCAATATATCACAGTGCTTTGTAGTGGGAAGGAGCAGGTTTTAAAATAGTAAGATGCAGATGAGGGTGTGAACTCTTACAACCTACCCTTTTAGAAGGAGGGGCAGAATGATAGCAGGGAATTTCAAAAATTAAAAATCACCTAAGAAAGGATAAAGAAATGTTCTTCTCCAGAGAAAGCAGCCAATGAAAAAGAAGATATCTGTCATTTTACAGCTGAGTAGTAATTAACCAGCTCTTAGTCCCTGCAACCATACTTACAGGTTAATCAAACTTGTAAGTCCTGGACTTCCCAGGTTTTGCTAACTTCTTCTATAACAAATGTTGCTAGTAAGTAGAGATTTGAACTCTTGGATTTGTTGTCTTGTTTAACAAATTTTTTATTTAATTTTTCCTGAGGTCTCTCTGGAAATATAAAGAAAATTCTTAGATCTTTCCATCACGATGCACTTTATTTACTGTACGGAATTTCACTAGTGTTCACTTTCTGAGCAAAAAGAAATATACAAATATTTATATATCTCTATATAGCTCTTTACTTAAATATACACATATATGAATATATATTTATACAGTAAAAGATATGCATAAAGCATTTCTGGTAATTGAATATCAACTAGAAGAGGAGGAGATACAACTAAAAGTGACAAAACAGATCACTCACTTCACTTCTCATGCTGAGGAATAGCCTGGTTTGATAACAACAGACAAATGGTGGAACTATACCTGAAAACAAAGACTATAAATTAGACTGGGTGCTTCAAAGTGGGCAAGGGACTGAGCAGGAATCCAAATTTTAAGTACCTGACCCATGCAGCCTCTCACAGGTCTCAGCAGTGGAAAATGTTCCCATTTGGGGTCTCAGTGGCTTTTCATGCAGCTCAGATGCCGAGGAATATGAAACAGGACCAAGTTGTGCTTCTCCAGTTTTCTAATAGTTCTATTTTTTTTTTTTCTCTTCTGATGTCCCCAGACAATTCAGGACATAAAGAAGAAGGTTTCCACTCAGACCCATTGTAGAGAGACATTGTCTCTGACGTTCTGCTAGCACACATTGATCCTTTCTTTACTCACTGCAATTTGAGATCACCATGGCAAATGTGGGAAATCTTGAGCACTGGAAAGAGTGCAGATAATAAGAATGGAAGACAGACCCAGATAACACACAGCCTTTACAAAATACCCATTAAATGAAAACTTTATTCTAAAAATCTCTAATGTAAAACCACATTATGCCACAGAGTTTAGACATTTGAACATAATGAAAAAGTAGAGAAAGGTCATCTAGAATCAGTTTAAACTGGGAAACAAAACAAAAAAAATCTCTTATTAAACCTGTTAACAAGGTGAGACCAAAGACAGTAAACTCTTGATTTTATAAACTTGAGCTACAAAATGAGGGCCAAGTTACAGGTATGTCACTTCTCTTTGAAATTAATTTTATTCTGCAGTTTAGCACAATTAAATCTTTGCCCTTAAGACATCAGTGGAAAGGAATGGGAGTTATTTGTTTTTTTTATCCCTCCCCCCTCAATGACATCTCTTCAGTAGCAGACAGGAATTTGCCCTCTGTTTTCAGTTTGTATAACATCATACTGCGCTTAAATAACCTACAGGGTGAAATTCAACCTGATGTAGCTTCAGTTCCTTCAGGAAAATACAGCTGTATTTTCCTTAGCAAGTTACTCTTCTGAGGTTTGGTATAACATCTGAAATATTGCATTTTAAGGATCAAAGGAAATGTCACCCATGGGGTACACTGATGCTGAAAAATACAGAAGCCACAGCTCCTCACAGAGGAACAAAGTTTAAATAAAGATACAACAAACCCAACAATGCTGGGTCACAGTACACTGAGAAAAGTCAAGCAAACACAAATGGGTCATGCTCCACTTACAGTCCTACAAACTACAGCCAGTAAACATCCTTTAACAACAATAACTTTAGTCTACTTTTCTAAATGTTGAATGCATGTATTTTCTTTAGACAGAAGCATATAAACAGGGCACGTTTTTTTCTCTTGAGAGTTGCTCTTTTCTGTCTATCTATATCATTTCTATGCACTATGGAAGCTCTGTTTCAAAGTTAAATTCAAGTAATAAGGACTAATTAGTCACATTTCTAAAAGGGTTAAGCCAATCCACATAAGTCTCAAGTACAGGCAGATAGGGCAGTCCTACAATGTAAAGATGGAAATCAAATTTAAAAAAATACACAGAAGATAACTTTGGGACTTATTATATCTTAAAATAACTGCACAATCAGTACATAATTGCTACAAAAGATTGGCTTTTTCACAGCAAAGGATGCATCCAATGAATGCATCATTGCTTTACTTTTGATGCATTATCAATATCAAACCTAACTTCTGCAACTGTATCTCTTGTTTAGAGGAACAGTATGTGGATCTGTAGCCTAAAACAGCTGACCTATGCAGAATGCTGTTTACAAGTCTGCTTGGTCAGTCTTCTCATATTATTCACAACAGGCACTTAGGTCACATGGTGCTTTTTTGCGTCTTGCTGGATGATTTGAATTTATTTTAAACAGGAGGATAATAATAATAAACAATAGACAGTAATTAAGAGCAAATGCTGTTGTATCTACTAGTCCTTTTAAATGTGAAAATCAGATATGTTTGAACTAATTTGTGTTTTGAAGACTTAATTTGTTACTTGGATGCCAACTACACCTGAGGAGAAAGAGTATATTGTTTAGTCTTTTTGAAATATTTATTCCTACTTATAATTAAACTATGGATTGAAAGTCTACAGATCATAGTATTTGTACTACAGAAGCATTCATTTTTCTAATGTTCATTTTTCTCTTCAGAAATCCTGTATTTTTTTAGAATCATGTTCTCAAGATACTGTGAAGTCTGTGCTTCTCAGTGAGACTCTTCACCCTTAAAGATCTTCCTTCTAATTAAACTTCATATTAACAACTGAATGCAGACAGGTTTTCCTGCTTTCAGCTAAATGAAGTTAGTAATTCGCTGGCTATATGCACATTAATTTACCTAGAACTTAATGGAATTTGCCTACCCGGTTTCAATTGATACTCACATTCACAGAGCTATGCTGAAACTCCATTCACATTCCATATATTCTTGCCTGGTGAAAAAATAGTTACACATGCATGTGATTGCCTCTTTGGATCCTTTTCAAAGCCTTCTTTAGGAATCTGAATACGCCCTTCTGTGGGAAAAACTGCAGAAACAAAAAAAGGAATGAAAACTCTTTAAGACCATCCTTCCCCCCAGAAGTTTCTCAGAACCTGACTGAGGGCTTCAGATATAAGTGATCCTAAAAGAGCAGGAACGATCAAAGCCTCCAGCATCAAAACATTTTGGTTTCACCTTTCACTGCACCTCCTACTTACAGCTATTGGTGTAGAAAGAGTAAAGCACAGAGATGGAGGAGATGCAGCTCTGGGAAAGATGTTTAAATGGGTATTCCAGCCTGGAGGAAGTCTAGCAGAAAGGTTATCTAAGTTGTACTATTTTTCTGCTTTGATCCCTGCTGGGAAAACACACACCTTTCACTTTCTCAACGCCTGCTGTCCAGAGAAACTGCAAAGTATCTGCAGCTACAAAAGAATTGTATATTCTATAGATGCATACACACAAACATTCTCTAACATACTGAGAGCATAAATCACAGTGATTAATTCACTGTGAAATCATACTCTGCCAAATCAATGAGTTAGTGCACTGAAGGTAAACTTCACTCACTGTGCATCATTAATATATATTGTGTTTGGCAGGATTATGTCAAAGAGTAATTGGAAAAAAAATTGTATATTATGCATGAATAGTATTGTAAACATCATAGGCTACATTGCGAAGAATGTCTTTAAAAATTTAGTTCTGAACCACTGAATTTTGGAAACAGTGAAAGAAGTCAAAGCATTTAGTTACAAGAAAATTTTCTTTAGAAAAGTAGGTTTATTGTATACTTCCTTTTATACATTGATCAAAGAAGCATGTGATGTGCCTCTTGGTTGTAAATAATATTACATTTGTCCCCAAGGTGTTCACATATCCCAAGAGAACTGGCAATAGAAATCAATTGCAATATAGGTGTATAGCATAATAAATGGATCTTGGTGTACCAACTATTTATTACAAAATATCACTCTGCATGTTTTACTGACTGGGATGAGAACATCCATACTGACTTGTACACAATTCTCAGGGAAGTGCATGTATGTTCTACCTGCTTATAAGCTGAATTGCTGAAAAGCCTTTGTAAGAAGAGTGCTTCTCAGACCTCACATAGCATAAAGAGCTATGAAGAGGTCAGACATTCAGCCTCTTTCCTGACGCTTAAACTGTAAGTGTCTGTGTTTTTGCATTTGGAAGGGATGAAGAAAAAGCAAACAACTGTTCATCCATTGTTATTAATCATTTACAGTGAAGTAACTATCCCACATTTGTATGAGCTAAATCTAGCCAATGTGCAATTAATTACATGTGAGGATCAAAGCTGCTTGTTCCTTCTGATGTATTATTTTTATAATATATTTTTTAATGTTCTGTCTTTTCCTTTTATGCCATCAAAGACTAATAGAATGGCATGTGACACGTGATCATAGATGTTCACACTGTTTCAATACAACACATGCAGAGGTTGAAGCTAAATCAGAAATTTTGTACTAATTTATTCCTTATGTAATTTACAGAAAATTCTGGTAAAGAAGGTCATTCAGAAATATGCATTTATTTCTATGAACTTAGCTCGTGGGTTAAAATTTTGAAGGACACTTAAAGGACAAAAGTGCTCAGCATAAAAATTAAATAAACAACTGGATATTCATGAGATCAGGGTGGGGTGTTGGGTTTTGTTTTTGGTGGGGGACAGCTTGTTTTTGTTTTAGGTTGTTTTAGTTTGGGTATTTTTTCGGCCAGGGAATCCAAAACATTACAGCTTTATTAATTTCCCATCTTTTTAGTATCAAAGAAAGGGTACATTGGTCCAAGTGGTTTTCATTATGTGTTTGGAATATGATTACAGAAAATCCCTTCATGGCAGTTCTTGCTTTGCAGGCATTGGGGGATGTTTGGGAGGGCAGATGATCTTGGGGCTATCTGATTTAAGAACCATCTCCTTCTACCTTAGTTACTAACAGAAGAATATAAGAATGGTTTTAATGGATCCATCTAGCCCAGCAGTCTGTGGTCTAACTGTGAACAATAGAGACACCAAGGGAAGAACTACTTAGAATAAATTAAAAGAATTAATATCAGATAACAGCTGAACAGGTGGGCCCAGAGGGTTGTGAACAGTGGTACAAAGTCCAGCTGGAGGCCAGTCAGGATATACCTGAGAGGCTGATAGTGGGGCCATTGCTCTTTAACACATTCATTAATGACCCAGCCACTCCTCACATGAGGAGAGGCTGAGAGCTGGGACTGCTCTGCCTGGCGAAGAGACAGCTTAAGGGGGATCTTATATAAATGTGTGTAAATATCATATGAGAGGGAAAGATGAGGGAGCCTAGTGAAAGGACAAAATGCAGTGGGCACAAAGAAAACACCTGAAGTGCCCTCTGAAAACAAGAAACACTTTTTTACTTTGAGAATTGTCAAACACTGGCATAGGTTGCCCAAAGAGGTCATGGAATCTCCATTGTTGCAGATATTCAAGACTCAACTGCACACAGTGCTGGACAATCAGCTGTAGCTTGCCCTGCCTGACCAGGAGTGTTAGACTAGGTGATTTCACATTGCCTTCCAACCAGTCAGAGACTCTGTGTGATTCTGTGACAACAGAAATGTCTTGGGAAGAATATTAGTACAAGGTAAGCACATAAAGATATTTCTCCTGACAGTCTATCCTGGGAACTTCTTTAAGGCAGAAGCAGTGTTTTGATATTTAATAGAACAGTCATCAATTTCATAGGTTCTCAGAAAATTGTTCTCTCTCTTTCTTTCTTCCGTCATTCAAACAATGATTATTTAACAGTCTGAAAAGTCACTAATTTCAACCTGCCTGCAGATTTGTAAGAACCACTCATTAATTTCAGTCTAGTATTTTTAACATTATCCCTGCAATCTGTAAGTGTGTTTAGAGTAGAACACAATTTATATATGTGTATGGATGAGTTCAGGGGCAAATCACCATTTGCATTAACCTTTTGAACAAGGTAAATGCTTAACTTGCTATGGTACCTTTGGATAACAATTCCTAATATCTTAGATAAGAGCATGCTAGAAAGCAACACATAGGGAATCTCGCTTGCTGACATAGCCTATTTATTTGCTACATATATTTGTGTCAAGAACACTTAATCTACTAGATCTATTCAAGGTATTTTATAGTAAAGCCAAGCTTTATCAACCTGCGAGACCACAAGATTTTTTAAAATTCTCAGTTTGAGAAAATTTTCATGGAATCTAAAATATTACCTAGGGATTAATACAGAGTAAGTCTTGAGTAGCCATATCTTGAGGTGTAGGTGCTGAGAAGGCAGACAATGTTTGATTCTTGCTCTTCATTCTTTGCTTTTTTTTTTTTTTAATTATGTCACCCTTTAAGACTCCAGCCCCCAAACCATAAACCATCATCAAGAAACGATGTTATTACACTGCAATAGCACATTACCTTCCTAAATGATGGTTGTATGCTTTTCCAAAGCAGGAGAGAAAACATTTTTAGTAGAAGTCATTCACCATCTTCTCCCTTACATAAAAAAGTATAGAAACATGCAGTTGGCTCCAATGTTGCCTCTATAAATGTTAATTATTGTTTTTCTGACTTTCCTGAGTTATTTTTGGTGTCTCAGTATTTCACAATTAATAATTTAGGATATGGCCCTTAGGTGCTAGAATATCAATAGTATTCAGTGACATTTTGGCATTGAAGTAATTGTAATACAGGACCTGGGCATGCTAATAAAAGGTGCTCTTTGTGTTTCTCTTTCTCACAAAATGAATATACTGAAACCTTCTAACCACAAAGTGTTACTACAAAAATAAACACATTGATGATGTGGAGTAAACAATGGTTACATGATATGTAAGATGGTAGTTACATAGACTCTTAGCACTAGATTTGGAGAGGGATCAATGATGAAGGATGGTTCCATGATGAAAGGACTTATACTAGAAGGGTGGCTTTGCTACATCTTTTATTTTCCTTCCGCAAAGGAAATGCAGAAGAAAAACTGCAACGCTAAAGTGTATATAGCAGCAGACTCTATGCTACTGAAGTGCATTTATTTTATCTAATTATCTAATGAATTTAAAATTTCCATTTTTAAATCTTGCTATTTATAGTCAGATAAAGAAAATACCCAAATTCCCTTGCCCAGGTAACCTTCTATCCCACATGTTCCCTAAAAACATTCAGGAGTCTTGTATCATGCTCAGACAGTTATTTCATCTGGGTTCAGGGAGCAATGAAGAAGTGTTTCATGGCCACAGATCTCAGAAAAGTAATGTAATGAGAGAGAATTAATTAAAGCAGCAGGAACTGAGCTTCTCCAGAAACTGAGGGTCTTCTTGTTCAGATAGGTCACACCCAAAAGAAAATCTTGTCAAAGCAACCAGAATATATCAACCCAGCTGTGATTAGAAGAGCCAAAGGAAAACTTCTTCCATTTCTTAATGGACACAGCCAGGCCAGTAGACACAGCCAGGCCAACCATGTCATCCTTATCAATAACCACTTTTCCTATGAGGCCACAGAGCATCACAGTGGTAGCAGCGAATCCTTGTCCTTGCTTTCTGCATGTTCCCTGGCATGAACAAAACCCATTTGCATTCTGGAATTAGTTGTAAAGCTTTCCTCACTGGTGCTATCTTCCTCTCAGTTCCTCTCCTTTAAGTAATTTCTTCACCTTGATGACAGAAACATGGAGGAAAGAATGGAGGGATCTCTTTTTAGCACTTCAGGATGAGGAACAATTGCAAATTCTATGTAATATATTGTTGCTTTTACAAACAGTCTCACATTGTCATCTGGAAGGTAATGCAGCACAACACAATGAAAAATATTCCAAAGGACAGACATCCCTTATGCAGTTTCTGGGATTGAGGAGAAATAATCAAAGAAAGCAAGGGTTTGGATTTCTTGAAAAAAAAATAAAATAATTCCTGACACTTGAACTGCAAGGAGGAGCATACTTGTGTCAGTCTTTCTGCTATTGTGTCAGGGTATATATTATCTAATGAAAGGGTCATCATGGGATTAAGAAGACAAACAAAATATTTCTTTAATAACTGAATGAACTGCATACACAAATAAACTATGGCGGTCCCAGACTAGACCACATTACATAGACCAGCTTAAAGAAATATTTCAAGATCTTAATCAAACATGAAAAGGAAGTTAAATAAAGCTCAGTCATTGGCTAGCTCTTTTTGTTTTTAATAATTCACTACTGGAAATCTTATAGACGTCGTCTTAACAAATACATCATGAAAAGATTTTTCTTGGGTTTATATGTGACATTTTTCCTGAATTTACTTTAATCAAGAAACATTATTGATTTTTCTATGGTTTAAGACCATAATAAACATTTTTTGATCTTGAATTTTATTTAGGGCCCAATTCTGCAAATGGATTTTTCTCAGGGAAGGAGCATTGTTCTGTAATAGATACAGAATATCTCCTTACATTCAACCAGGTAACTTTAAGAAAGAATTATTGTCTGTAATGATTGGCAAATAGTCTGAAAAACTCAAGTCCTTGATGTCCAAAGCAACAGAGTCATGGCAGTACAGGTTTCACTCTATTGCTATTCTCCACTTATTTGCATTTTCAGCAAAAAATTTTAGTATTTTCATAAAGTCTCTAGAAGTATCCCTTTTCATCTTCTGAAATGTTAAACATGTATAAAGCCTTTTTTTGCATCCTAAATACACATCTACACAAAACTAGATTAATTCACAAACAAATTTCTTACAGCCAGTGATGAGATACCATAAGGTCAGTATATTCAGTCTCAGCTGAAATGGGCCACATTCAAGCCAGTGACTTGGCTGTAAAAATTCCATTCTCACTCCCTGGAGTATCTTTCATCTCAGATAGCCTTTTTACTCTGTAATTATTTTTTTCCACTAAAATCTAAACTACTGAATGATGATTGGGAAGATACAGAAAATTTAACTTCTATATTTGGTGTTTCATCAAAATGCAGAAAAACTCTTTCATGATCAGAGCTTTCATTCTTCTGTGCAGTGATGTTTGCAATTAGAACACAATTGGAATAAATACAAAATAAGAAGTAAAGTCCACTCTGTGTGAAGATACTTTAGCAAAATATTTTAATCAAAACTGAAGAGAGAAGTCAGTGTTGCCAAATATTAAAAAGCACAAAATCTTCATAACGTATTTTACAAATACAGTTAACATAATACAATCAAGTAATGCTCTGTTATAGCCACTGAAATTTAATTATGTATAATCTTTTTTCAATGAGCCTGCCTGATTGAAAACATTTTCATCAGACAGAAGGACAGAACCAAACAAAATTTTAATAAGTACTTTTATTTATGCAGTTAGATAGTTGTACAGCCCCTGTCACCACACAGTCTAAGCAGTTTAACAATGTATTTTACTGTTTAAATCATGCAAGATGAGAAGACTTGAAGACAAGAAGGCAGCAATACAGTTTCACATAATGTAGTTTCTGCCTGCTGCCTCTGGTAATGAAAGAAGAAGATAGCCAGAATATTTCAAGTAGCTCAGTAGAAAACTTATCTCCTTCCAGCACAAACATAGTTACTTAGTGAATAAACAAACTTATTCCATTGCTGGGAAAGTAGCAAGTATTTTTCCAGTCTGCATTTTACTTTCATTTTGCAAAGGACTATGAGAGCATTGCAGAAGTGTTTTCTGACAAATAACCACTCAACTGCTTTTGATTTCCTGACATATTTCTACCCTGACATGAAAGTAAAGGTGATGATAAATTCTTGCATTTATTTTATGTGATTTTCTTTGGGTCACCAATTAAAAATGCTACTGTAAAAATGCTTCTAGCCAAACACATGCAAACCTTAGAATTGTTTCATTTGAACAGTGTCTTGATAATATAACACATAAAAATGGAAGTGATGGGCTTTACAGCTCAAAAATGATAAAAAAAAAAATTCAGAATTCAGTGCACTTGCAGGAAGTTTCAAAACCAGCACCTCCTGAAACAGAAAGGCCCCTTATTTATAATGAGGAAACACTTGATAAGATATTTTTCTGATCTCAGTTAGATTTGCAGAAAAAGTTCAAATGGAAGTGCAATGGAGTGCCCTATTCCTGAACACTTATGGTGGTAACAGTAATAGGAGAGAAAACTAAGCAGGAAGAAAAGTCAATAAGTTGAGAGCAGAGAAGGACTTATCATCAAAGCCAGCCTTCCATCGTGTACTCGGATTCCTATTACAGTTATAAGATGATAAGTACACAGAAGAGTTGAGATAAACATCATTAGCAGAAATATCCTTAAAACTTGTTAAAAAGGAAAGAAGGGTGGGGAAGAGAAGAGAGAAAATACAATGCCAAGCAATGAAAAACAGGTTTAGATATGAGCTTTCTTCAAAATAATTTTATTTTATTTCATACAATGCCATACAGTGCCAAATTTAAAGTGATCTTTTTCCTTATTACCCTGATTTGATGGACTGATCTTGATGAACGGAAATATATTTTATTATTATTATTAATTAATCAGCTCCTGTTTGATAAAATACATGTGGAAGTACTCTTTCTTCCAGATTTTGGGCAGCATGGCAGCACTGTGATTTATTTTGAATATTGTGATAGGCCTGGTAGAGTATTTGACTCATCGGCCTTGAATAATATATCTAATGCTGCTTCCACAGGTCTGAAAAATTTCATCTGTGCAAGATGCATATAGACGAATGAATCACCACAAGAATTTATTACTGGTTACGTCTGCTTTCAAGGTACAAATAGACCTAATTACATTGGCTAGCTGAAATATCTGCATGAGACCTGCAAAAATTAAAATGGTAAGTTCAAACATCTTAACTGAATACCAGCTATGGAGCTCACACACACTTTCACCTTTTCTGAAAGTGAAAATATTTCCTTCTCTCTCTCTCAGGAAACTCATCTGTTGAACTCTACCCAGTCTACCTCACCAATCTACTTTCTTCTTTCTGCTCCCTATGTAAGAGCCTCTTGGTAGATATATCTTTCTTTGTAGTTTCAACTAAAACAAGGGCAATTTTTTCTGAAAAATGGTTTTTAGCAGTTTTAAAGAAACTGCTTAGGAGCTGCGTTTAGGTGGCATGCAAGTTTTATTACACAGCATCAGCTTCCAAGACACTAGCTTTATAAAGATTGTCAATATAAAATAATAGTACAGTAGAATTTTATTTTAAGGGCAATTCATGCCTGAAGGCATGCTCTATAACTCGCTGTGGGTAAGCAATGATGTTGCAATTACAAACAGAAAAGGGCACAATATATTTCTTGTGACTGACACACTTACATACACTTATGATGTGAAAATAGGATACATTGATATTGATTCTTAGATCCTACTTTGATATATGCATTTATTTAACAGACATTGCCCTTCATGTGATCCCATTTATATGAGGGAATTTTTCAATACAAAGTGATACAATATTGGGCTGAATGAACACTTGTACAGTGTTCATTATTTGGCTAATTTAAATAGTAATAACCTACCTGATGTGCCATAAGAGTACTAAATATAGCATAAGAGTACTAGAAATAGCATAAACTAGAACCTAAATGTGGCATAGCTTTATTATAGAAGATGATGTGTTATATTGATCTCAGACATTCTGTGATGCTTTTAATGATTTAGCTATTTAAAATACAGAGCTTTGAAAAAAAAAAAAAAGAAAGAGTAAAGAAGCAAATGATATTCTCTTTTTTTATTATGAAAGAGAGACAGAAGGTTAATGTGTGCTGAAAAATAAGACAAAAAAACCCAGGTTGCCAAGTCCTATTGAGTAGTAAAGAGCATATGAGACAATAGGTAATTTTTATATGGAATATACATATTAATTCTTTTATTTGGAAATTTTGTTTTGGCAACACAATTCGTTTGCATATACCAGAAAAGAAACTGCTTTATGACAAGAACTGCAATGGAAAGCCAAGTCAGGTAGAGTGGATAGACCAAGACCTTTTTCTTACACAGAGCTGCCAAAAATGGATAGTAAATTACCTTCAAATACAGGGAAAGTAGATTTTATTAGCTTTTAAAATAGAGTAGTTGACTTAATGGTGCCTAGGCAAGACAGAAAACAAATAAAAGAGTTCATAAAAGATTCTTTCTCTGCCCATTGTGCTCTTGTCTCAAGGAGAGGTTCTTGTTTCACATGCTGGATTTATGTCAGCTGGAGGAGCAACGTTTTGAGAAGTAGAGAGCCGCCCCTAGTACTCCTGAAGCTGTTGTTCTTTCCATGACTCACGACGGACAACTGTGTATCCTTTTGATAAATCATCCTTATAGCAGAGACTCTCTCCTCCTTGCTATGACACAGTGCATGAACTAGACAGCTAAAAGGAAAGGAGACCTGTAATGCTGAGCACCTTCTTTTTTTCCTTAAATATTCAGGCACTTCCAAGATCCAATAGCCTTTCATTCAACTCAGATTATTTTCATAGATTTAAGTTGGATTTTGATTAATAACGTCGAGAAGAACACCATGTAAGCAAAGGAAGAAAGGATTTTTCCACACATATACTCTTTCTGGACCAGACAACTCAGTTTACAGTAGACAGGATAGCAAGTGGAATGGGAATGTCTAGTTAGGAGAGACCTCTCTTACACTGGATGAAATAATATTCCCAAATACATTGAACTTTAGAAGCTGGATGCACATACACAAAGCTTAATCAGAAATTAATCCTAATACTAGTAAAAGGGGATAAAAACTACCAGTGAAGACCTGAAATCTTAACCTTGATGAATTCTAAGGACTCTTAGCTATATGTCCAGATTAATTGCAGCAGAAGAATCCCATATAATATTCTATTCTGTGGAAAAAACATTGAGCCTTAGTGATGATGGAAAACAACCACCTTTCTATCTATCAGCTTTTCAAAATTCTGAAGTCATCTAGGTTTTTAACTGATTGGATTTGCAAATCCTAAACCAAACCTTAACCTATGATTAATTAAATTTGGACAAATAAGCTATCTAGTCTTAAAAAACATGAAGTTTATGACATGGTAGATGCCAGCATAATTAAAATCTCTTTGAGACATACAGTAAACTGAGGTCAGTTGGGTTCCAGACGTACATACTATATATTTTAACGCTATAGATTTATAATCTGTAAGTCTACACCTAGTCTATTAAGGACTGATGACCAAAATAAGAGACATGATGACTTGATCTCAATAGAGACCTATGCCTTTTTCTTAAAACCTGAAGAATTTTGAAGATACTCAGAGTATTACATTCCACCATTAATCATCCTTTGCTAAATTAAAGCCATTCTACCAAACAAGGAACTTTAGGTAAATCCATTGCTTATGCAGAGTCCAAAATAATTTCAGATATTTGAGTACCAGTCACTTTGTCTCTCTACTTTTCTCCGTAGTTCTTCACACCCTAATTTTGGATTTAGAAACAATTTTTTTAGGACCAAAATCTTTTAAGTTTAATTTTCTTCCTCTGTAGCATTGCTCCAGGTTTTCTTTACTACTCATATGTGTGCATTTAACACATATTCACAAATAGTTGTAGCTTGTAGGTTTAATGATTGAGTTGTCTCAGTAAACTCCTCTTTAGGTTCACAGGGCACACAATAGATTGCCAAGTAGCTGAGATTGCTTAGCATTTCATTATTCCAAAGCTGATATATGACTATTATTTTGACATTGCTGCCTTGGAAGTCTTGAATAGCATTGTAAAAGAATACCTAATCAAATAGTCAGTGATATTTTACGCAGTAATAATTCTCTAGGGTAAAAGAAAGTCAATAAAAATAATTAAAATATGAAAAGTTAAATGTCCTTGCACAAATTCTGTCAGATAAAGAGATGTATGCTAAGGTAATCCTAAAGATTTTCAGGGCTTTTGAAAAAGTTTGGTTTAGGTAAGAAAATGTCAGCACTCTCTCAAAGATGTATTTCATAGAACTTGCCCCCTTTCCCCCCTGTAAATGGCAGATGGGGGGAAGGGGAGGGAAATGCCATTTGTAGTTCAACTCAAGTTTTCAAAGAGTAGACAAGAACAGCCAGAAAGACAGAATTATCTTTTATTGCCCAGGTCTGCATTTACTAGACAGGAAACAAACCAGAGTGGTAAAGGAGTATATACCCTTGACTGCAGGCCAGGGAAAGGATAATTATGAAGTTTTGGGACGTTGTTTTGTTTTGCTTTCCAATGGTTACAAGTAATTGAGGTCTGGGGAGTTCTTCTGAAGACCAGAAGAGGAAAAGGAGAACAATCAGACCAGAAGTGTTACCAAACACCCTCCTCCTCGTATAAGTTCAGATAGAGTACAGGTTTTGTGCTGGCCTTTTTTACTGTACAGAATTCTTACAGTTCTTACTGTAAAACCAATCAGGTCAGTTCATATTTAATTGACAGAGAACTCACTGGAAACTGTATCTGACCTCTTTACTGAAAAGATGGTTTTGCCCTCTGTCACAGACAATCGATGTTTATGGCCCCTTTATTGCCCCTGAGTCACAGGTTGCTTTGTGCTCAAAAGTGCTTTTTTTTTTTTTTTGAAGCTGCACTTTCTGTAGCAATTGCAAGTGGTTTACCCTCATAGAAACCAAGAGAGAGTTATCCTTGCCTTGGCCACCTCTGAGCCAGTGCAATTCAAAGTGCCAGTTTTGATCTTCAAAGTTTTATGCAGCTGAAGTCGCAACAACTTAAAATTATCTTCTCTTTAACAAAATGGGAATGGAGAAATCAGTCCAAAGTACTTCAGATATCGTTTCCCAAGTGCATACCTTGGGCTGGGAGCAGGAAAATTTCTCTCGAGGACACTCGAGTTTGGTATTTACTTCCGATCTCACTCAGTTAACCATCAGCTCCTCTTTGTTAAATGTATGGCAAACAAGAGTTGAAATCTGCTAGGTTTTGAGATGTATTAGTGACAAGAGTGTTAGTGCCATAACACCTTACAAGAAGATGGTAGTGGCTATAATTATGATTATGTGGAAACGTAATTTCTATTTCAGTGTTTGGGAAATTCCTAAGTTGAAGGATTCATATTTCTCTTGAAAGAAAACAGTTGAGTCCAGATAACTCTTTTTTTTTTTTTTTTAATTGATAGCTGAGCTGAAACTTGCTTCATCTTAGGCAATTTGGTAAGGACAGACATATGTTAATACATGACAGGGAGAACCAAACATATTTTGCTACAATGGTTATAAGATTGGAAGATTTTCAGCAATGTGGATGGTACCCTACACACCCAAGTGTGATTTCAAGTATTATCTTTAGTACCTTTCCTACAGGTTAGCAAAATATAAGAGAATATATCAATTTTCTTTGGGATAACATATCACAAAGATACTCTTTCACATTATAGTGAAAGTAAATGATAATTATAACAGGTTTATTGACACTATTTTTATTGACATTATTTCCAAGAAAAAAAATTAAAGGGTAGAGAAAACACGAAATGAAAATGGAATATTCAGTAAGTATCAAAATGCCTTTGTCAATGTTATTTAAGATGTTAGAAACCTGTTTTAGAAGGTAAATCTATATATATTAAGCAGACTTATGAATACACTTGCACCATGGCTCCATCACTTTATCTGAAGTGCCTAGCACCATTACCCATTATTGGAGAAGGATGGCTTATTCCTTTACTCTTCTTCTCAAGTTCTTACTGTCAGCATAGCATGTCTAGTAGGAGATCCAAATCAGAAGCCTCTAATTTTTTGTTATCTTTACCAGATACTTTTCACAGATGTTCCTGTCCAACTTACAGGAGGTTGTTGCAAATCTACCACTTCTCCAGGCATTAAGAATTAAAGTTTATACAAAAATGTAAGCAATCTGTGGTCCTGACCTTTTGTTATTTAACTCAGCAATCAACCACAATACGGTAATGAATCTGAAAGTTAGGAAATTTCATACTCCAAAATTACAAAATATTTGCAACTGTAGGGAGCAGAAGTGTTGTTTATATTTGTTTCTAACCCTTAGCTATAATGGTCTAAAGTGTTTCCTTTTTAGTCCTTTTCTGGAATGCTATTTTCAATGCAGTTTATTTTATGCAACTCACTTTGAAGCAGTTTTCACAGAAGAAAAGGTCATTTGGCCCAGTGGCACTTGGATAAGGACTCAGTATAATTCCATTTAGGGTCTTTAGAAAGAATATGAGATGCTAAATAAATCAGTCAGCTGTGTCTGTTGTGGAAATCTATAAGGACAGAGAATTTTGACATTAAAGTTTCCAGAGGTTTGCTCAAAGTGAACATTCCTCGACTGAAATGGCATGTATGCACTATTTGGAAATGTACTTAATATTTATATACTGCAGTTTGTATCTGCTCTTCCTATCCTAGAATCCTACATGATCATTTGGCTGATAGATTTTAGTGGTGTACCTTATAGGAAATAATGATCCAATGTCTTCAGAAGTCAATTTGACTTCTGGAAGAAGGCCATGACTTTAAGGTCCTTAGGGATAAATAATTTAGAAAAAGAATATTTTATCTTGTGAGAATCTCAGAGTGCTTTACAAATTTACTGTTGCACTATGTCTCTCAGACTTTTAAAGCATTTTCTGTCGTTTTCCCAAAATTTCATAAACCACACCATTCAGGACCTTCTGAGGCTACTCCTTTCAGCTGATCCTTGCCACTAGGCAGTGCAGCATCTCCTGAACTTTGTCCAAGAGTAACTGGTTGGGGCACACTTTGGATGAGGGAGAACCACATTATAAATACATCTTGCTTGCTTGCCATGCATTATTTTGGAGAAAGAGCTGCCATTCTACACTTTTTTTTGCTGAAAAATACACCTCCCTTGAAGAAAAGAGAAAGGAAAAAGAAGAAGAAAAGAGGGGGAAAGGAGAGGAGAGGAGAGGAGAGGAGAGGAGAGGAGAGGACTATTCTTGACTTAACGTGGCCGGGAGAGAGTGGGAAATTCCCGTGCTCAGCCTGCTTAGAGCCTCCCGGCTGAGCTCGCGGCTGTGCCCCGCCGAGCAGGAGCCGCCAGGCGCTGCTGCGGGGCGCCCGCAGCGTGCGGCGGGGCCAGCGCCGTCCCGCCGAGTCGAGCGGCGTTGCGGCGGCGGGGCCGGGCACCGCGCGGCGCCTCACCTGCGGGAGGGAGGGAGGGGGAGAGGGCGGCCGCGGCCCCGGTGCGCGCCGGAGACCCCGCAAGGAGCCGTGCGGGAGCGCAGAGCTGCGCGCTGCTCCCTCTCGCCGCCGACTGCAGCGGCGAGGGTAGGGAGGGGGTGGTGCTGCCGTGAGCAGGGTCCGAGGGGGACGGACAGAGTGCGAAAGAAGACGGAGAGAGAGGGAGGGAAGGAGGGAGGGAGGGAGGCGGGGGAAGGAGAGAGGGAGGGAAGGAGTCTGCGATCCGGCGCAGCGTCTCCACTCTCACTCTCTCCGCTGCTGTAACTCCTTAACTCTGCCCGTTCTTTGCCTGGACATGTCTTAAGAAAGTTGGATCTCTCCCTCCCTCTCGCCTTTCTTCTTCTTTTTCTTTTATTTTTTTTCCCTTCTTCTTCGTCGCCCACTCCCCGTGTGTTTTTCGTCCCCCCCCCTCGCTCAAGTTTCAAGCAGCGGATGGGTCGGAGCCGACATGCCGCGCTGTGGCGGCGGGGCCGGGCGCCGCGCTGGCTGCGCGCCGGGGCCGCGCTGAGCGCCAGGGCCACCGCGGGGTTCCCGCTCTAGAGGCGTGTGGGCACTGGAGCATTGCTTGTGCTTTCTCCAGAGGACAAAAAAGAAAGCGGGAGGAGGAAGCGTGCGGACATGAACTGAGCTGGAGCGGACTTTGTGAGAAGAGTGCCGAGTCCAGCTGGTCTGGTGAGTTCTTTGTTTAATTAATTTATTATCAGCGGGGTGCTGAGAGGGATGAGTCCCTTGAGAGTTCTAGTGCTCTAATTTGTTGCGTTACTGAAAACAGTAGGGTCTTCGATTCAACCCGTGGTTTTTAACTGTGTAGAGTGTGTATATTTATGTATATATCAATACGTGTGTGTATTGATACATCGCACATCGACTCTATGCAAAGCTACGTGTACCTTGGAGCGGAAGGTACCCAGCTCTTACCTTCCTTCACGGGGACAGCGAGGCTCAAGTTTCCCGACCCGGAGCCGGGCTCGTCGCTCCCGGCTCGGCTGTGCTCCCTTCCGAGGAGCCGGGGCTGGCGGCAGTGCCCGCCGCCCGTGCGCTGTGGCGCGGCGCCCCCTGCCCGGCCGCCGCGGAACTGCGCCGCCGCTGCAGGGCCGGCCCCGGGGAGGGGGCGCGGGCCATACGGGGCGGAGCCGCCCGGCTGCGGGTGGGTGACCCTGAGAGCCAGCGGGTTGGTTCTTTTTGACCTGCAGCCCTGGGCGCGTGAGGCTGTGGTTGGAGAGGGGCTCCCTCCGCCGCTGGCTGCATTATTTATGTGGCTAATAAAAGACATGGCGAGGCTAATGCGTGGTAAATGCGCCCCCGCTGGCGGCTCCTGCCTGCAACCCGGCTTCGTCGTGAGTCCGCTGGGACAGGATTCCCCAGGCAAACATTTGATAGTTATTAAGTGCGATCACTTATTCATGAGCGAGGAATCCTTCAAGGACTGTTTCGGAGTATTAATCTTTAACGGAGGGCTGACAGAGTGCCAGATATCCCTTCAGCATGAATCCGGCAGGGCACTTTTCCACTTGAGGGTATGGGCTACCAGTCCATACCCTCTCCGCGGGCCACAGGGTGGTCGCCCCTGCGCTCCCCCGGCTGTATACTCGGCTCCGCACTCCCTCTCACTGCCGCTGCTTCTCCCGACGCTGAAGCAGGGCGCCGTTCCTTACCGCGGTGCCGGGGAACCGCGGGCGACGCCAGTCGCTTTTGGCTTCTGCTGAGACCTCCCTGCTCCGCCCGGCTGTTAAGCGGCGGCTCGCCCAGCCCAGCCCGGCCCGGCCCAGTCCGGCCGAGGTAGGGAGGTGTGAGCCCGAGCCCGCCGGCGCGGTCCGGGGGCGGTAGCCCGGCCGCCTGTGGGAAGGGCAGCGGTCGCCGAGGCGCTGCGGTCACCGCTGGGCGCTCCTGGGTACCAGCGGTGCGGGCGGACACCGCGGGACTTGTCCCGGCCACCCGCTATTCCTCGGACAGCAGTGGACCGCGTGTTCCCGCGGGCTCTGACGGTCTCCCTTGCCATCCCCGTAAGACACCCTCGGCAGCAGCGTTCCGAAGTTTCTGAGTAGCCTTTCCGGGGAAAAACTTCGCCGTACGCGAAGTCGCCCCCGTCCCTGGACGGGCACCCGATTCCCTGCCGCTCCCGTGGTGCAGGAGCGGGGCGAACGCGGCGGAGGTGAGACATTCTTCCAACCTCGAGCCACCGGGAGGAACAGCTCGTGGTTGCGGTTCGCCCTTCCCCCGCTGCTCTGTTCCGCGTTTCGTCCTTCCACGGCGGGGCCGGGCAGGGGTGCGAGGGCTGCCGCCGCTCCAGCCGAGCGCCGCAGAAACGAGTTCCGGAGGGGCGGCCGTCCAGCGCCGCGGAGGAATCCGGCGGCGGGGGGCGCCGCGGCCCGCAGGGGGCGGAGAGGCAGCGGCGAGGCGCGCTGGTGGCCGGGGAAGAAAGGGGGAGCGGCGCGGCAGGAACCGTGCGGGGCTGGCCCCGGCCCGCGCCCTCGCCCCGCAGGCAGCGAGCCGCAGAGAGGTGAGCGCTGGGCCAGCGGGAAAGTTGGGAGAAGTTTTGGCGGTGGGGGAGGGCGGTGGGCGGCGCGGACCCCTTGGGAAGTTGAGGCTCCGAGGCGAGGCCGGGACGGGGGCGAGGCTGCCCGGAGGCGCTGGGCGAGCGGCCGCCGCGTGCTGCGGGCCCCGGTGGGACGGGCTGCGGGCGCCGCCGGCCCCCTCCCCTGCTCCCCGCCGCGCATCGCGGCCCTGGCGCCCCGTTCCCCCGCGGCCGGCCGGGCTGTAGCCGAGGCTGCGCTCCCCGGAGAGGCAGCAGAACTTTAGCGGGCAGGTTCCGCCTGAGTTGGGCAGAGGAAAAGAGCTGGCGGTGGTGCTTTTCCCTGAGGCAAGGTGTCTGAGTGCGTCTGATGGGCCATTGCAAACTTCATTCCCGGCTGAGCCGGCAGGGGCGGCTCGCGGTGGGTGAGAAGTACCTTAGGATGAATTTCTTCCTTTGTTCGCACTTCCACACCGCGTCCCTCGTTGCGTTCCCCGCCGGATTGCTCCGAAAGGTAAAGGGCAGTGCCCGCCAGGACCCGACGTTTGGCAGCGCTCCCCGGAAGAGCCGGGCTGCACTCATCAGTCGGTTTCTGCTGCTTTTATTCTGCTTTAGGACAGTTGAAGCAGACCAAAGTTATGTTTGAAAGATGCACTTTTTAATCTCTTTCGTCAGTAAGTGACGCCGTGTTTTACCGCTGTTAGTATCAGCCTGTTGAAAACTTTTTTTTTTTTTTTTTTCGGAAAAAGCGTTAATAAGTTAAAGAAATGCTGCCTTCTAGCAGCAGGTTTTCCTGCGGTTTAAATACTTGCATACAAGTTGTTCCTAGGGAGTGGCATAGGAAATACTACCTGTATTCTTTTACCACCTCTGTTGTCTCTCTGTAAAAGAAAAGAACGTTATATAATAGATGTGTTTTGCGTTTCTAACCGTGTGGAAGTAATTCAGCTATTTAGTGAGTAAATTACTTGCATGCTGTAAACTATTTTAAAAGTTTTTGGTTTATTCACTGTGAAATCCTAAAATCTCAGGAGATTGAAAGGTGTGCCTTGGTAGTCATCCTTCAAGAAGAAGGATGGTCTATTTTTTTTTAATTAAGCATGCTAAAGAACTTTGTATGGCTAAATTAACTCTAGTATTAGTTCAAGTAAACAAGTGTAAAATGGCTTTAAACTCTCAAAGATTTCCTTTTTTTTTTTTTTTGTTGTTGTTGTTTTCTTAAAGTTTAAAACTGAATTCAAAATCAGTAGAACTGTTTGTGTTAGCACAAATTTTAGGGTGTCATGCTAAGTTTCGGTCAAACTTCACAGAGATTGGAGGTCTGCTTTTCCTTGAATAGCTGATGAGTTCCTATTAGATACACCAGTAAGTAACTGCCTACAGATAAACAGTCGGAATTCTCCATGTGAATCTTTGTTTCATTCTGGTTTCAGAATCTTTGCCTGCTGCTGGAATGCACTGTTGCATTTTCCTTTTAACAATTAATATCTCGAAGACATAAATCAAAGTATCTCATGAGATTAACTCATGATGTGGGAAGTACAAACATAAAATTACTGGACTTTAGTCACAAGTTGAAACTGTTATGTTAATCTCTGCGACAATGTACATTTTTTGAATAACTCAGCAGCTTTACTAAAGTAACACTACCATACACTCTCATCATGTGTTAATTTTCTGAATACCAAAACAGACACCTTTCCTCTCTGAAAGGCAAATGACACTGTTAATTTGTTTGATTGGAAAGTTATGCATGTTGAAACAGCTAAATCTGGAATTTGTTTTTGCCCATCAGACTACATGAATAATTGCTTTTAAACAATTAAAAGGGTAGGTGTAACCACAATTAGTGCAGCTTGCAAAGTGGAAGGATCTCTCGTAGACTGCTACACTAGAAATCCTGTCATGACTGTTTCGTTTTACAGTGCATTTCTGTCAGACAGCATCAATTGGGTGTGCTGATCAAAACTGACCTTTATGGTAAATAAACATAGTTAATGTTTTGCTTGGTAGGTTATTCTGGGCTTAACTGGCAGAGCTTGCATGTAGAAAAAGAATAGCAATGAGACTAAGACTAAAGTTGGGTATATTGCCTGATTTAGGTAGTTTCTCTACCTTTGACTTCTGTTGGTGGGGGAATAAATATCTCAGTGTATGCTCCCTATAGATAATGTTATGTATCTGTATGGTAAGTTGGTTCAATGTATCTACGATAAACAAGATAAGCTTGGTTTGGTCTTTTTTTTTTTTTGCTTGCTTGGCATTGAAATTACTCTTTATTAAGTTTTGTATTTTATGCTTGAAACTTTCAAATCTCAAACTATAAACTTTGAAATCTAAATACTGTAAATTTCCTGCTAGGAGAAATAGTCTTTATTGTGACTGATATCTTATGCAGTCATCTTAATTTGTAAGTTATCAATTTGAGCTCTGCTTGCTTCAAATTTATGCTTAGACCTTTATTGTGAAGATAGTTCTAAGATATTTCTAAGTTGCATTAATATTTTTTCCGTGTACAAATTACATTCATGTTTTAATGCGTTAATAGTTTTGATAATGTTCTAACTAATTAGTAAAACTGTCTTACATATCCCAGTGCTGAATTTGCATATAAATAAAAATGACCTGGTAATGCATATAAATAAAAATTAACTGAATAATAATTTCCAGATAGGAAATCAAAGTTTGTTTGAAAGTAGCTTTTTAGAATAATATGGTGTGCACTTACGAGTTTAGGGCAAAGATGTTTTTTTAAGTAGACTGTTGCCTTGTGTATTGAACATGGATACAGAAAATCCTAAACTGGTCGTATTCCAAAGATAATGAAAATTAGGAGTTCAAAGTGTAGCCTTTGGCTAAAATGTTTCTGAAATTCAGTCATTTTGGCACACTGTAATGAGCCATCTGAGTTTATAGCTAACACATTATCACTTTATCTTAATGCTTTCATACTTTCTCTTTTTAGTTAACAGTCTTTATAACTGGAGCTGCTTAATACTTTAGATATTTTCCAAGAATATACTCTGTTGATTTTTGGATAATCCAAGTCAGTGTTTTTTAGTTTCTAGTAGCTATGTGAATTATGACAAGACGGAAGTAGTGTTGTGTGAAAGAAATTGCTAACTTGTTTTTATGTGACATCGTTAACTGTGCACTTGAGAGATACTTTTACATTCTTGTTTGTAACTCAGCAAGTCGTAGGGGATACTGCTGGGAGGTAGATTCTCTTACTGGTGGTGGTGTTGTTTGTGGTGGGCTGCCTGTTGATTGTTCTGAGTAGACTTGAAGTTGCTACAGAAGAGCAGCAAAAAGTGCTTAAGGTATTATGACACAGAAAAATAATTGCAGTAATAATAAAACCTACACATGTGTTCAACTTTGAATATTAATGAGAAGTTTTGGTATCTTAATGCATCTTAGTGTGGTACATGTCTGGTCTAATGTTCCTGATATGTGAGAAGCAAAGGATAAAAGATAGAAATGGATACAATGTTTTGCATTATGAACCCACCACTTCAAATAGCCTGTTGTCAAACATAAGCATAGGCAGTGAGTTAGGTGCTATAGCATCAGAAGTAAAGCTGGGTTTTGGACTTCAGTATAAATTTAAAAAAATAATAATCGTAAAAAATCCTAGTGTTAATGAGGGAGAAAACAGGGAAGCATCAGATCAACATAAAATTTGATCATTGAGTGATACATCATCAGTAATAGGTGGCTTCCAAAATTCCAGCAAGATGGAGGAAAAGCTGGGTTTGTTGATTGCTTAAAAATGACGTTTTAAGCAATGTTCTTAACATTGCCTTTTAGGCCAGTCTGGTGGCATTTTAAAATTCTCAGACTTTTGGAATTAGTGATATCAGTTTTTTGTTGCAAAGATTTGGTTGTGTGTAAGAGTTTGTTTTGTTTGTTTGGGGTTTTTTTGTTTGTTTATTTTAAGCAAATATTTGTTAACTTGGCAACAAGCTGGACATAAAGCCCTGGAGACCCAGGTGCTTCTGTATTCCCAGGACATATCATAGCCTGGGAAGGAAAGCAGACAGGGGAGGAATAATATTGTTAAGCCATTGAAATGGTGACTGTTCCAACCTCACTCGTTTGCCCTCCCAACCTTTTCTTCATTCAGTGTTAAGACCTTGTAAGTATTGGTTCCAGCTAGTGACTAACTTCAAAGAGCTTTAATGCTTTTTATTATTTGCTTATTCACTTTTTGTTTGCTATGTTTATAGTTTTAATTGTGCAACTTAATGCCTAGATTTGGAAGACAGACACACTTTTTTTTCTCCTTCCAAAATGATATTCCTTTTCATTACTCCTCTACAATACTTCCTATGGTTTGTGTGAATCTGAGTCTTAAATTCCTGTCAAAATCATTGACTTAGTAATATCCGTGAGTGAATTCCTTCTGAGGTTTTGAAGTGAACTGTTGACACAAGCAGATTAATTTGCTCTGTTGTTTGCTAGTGGGCAGAGTCAGTCCCTGGAATGTCAGCCAGTGTGCTCTTTCACATATCTACCTAAGCAGGTAGGAAGTAGGGAAGAGAAAAAATTACTGTAAGAGAAAACATGAGTAGAGAAAGGAGACAACTTGTGATATTATTTTAGAGGACATGAACAGAACTAATGTGAAGATAGGCACTTAGAGATTGACGTCCAAAGGATAGGATGAAGGCAAACTAGGGCTAAAATGTGGAGAGAAGAAAGTCAGGAACAATAAAATAATGACATAGTGAATAATTAGTTTGATTTGTGTAGCAGATTGGCCAGGGAAGAAAACTCAGAAGCGGAGCTAAGGGGAAAAATTTAAGCATAGAGAAAGGAGAAATAAATGAATGTGTACTACTTAGTCAAAGTAATCAAGAAAATGTTAGATTGCTTTCTACTTGCTGGAAAGAAATTTTGCCCCCAGGATCTTGCTAAAAGCTTGGGCTTGTTGAGGGAGTCTTCTGAGGCTTTGATTTGTTGTACTGTGAGACTTGGAGGAGTAAAGATAGTTGCTGTAAACCCAGATGAAGAAGGTGGTCCCAGATGTCTTGTTCCTGAGGTTTCTGCCTTTCTTCCTGCTGCAATCTTGCCTAGATTTAGGCAGCAAAACTGTTATACCAACTTCAGAGGGCAAATCCGGGGAAGGTGTGCCTTTACGACTGTCTTTCTGTTCCAGTCTCTTTCTCTGTCATTTCTAGAGTGTGTTGGAGAAACCCAACTGAAATGTTCCTCCAGTAATTTCAATAGATTCTTGTTCTTACAGCTCTTGATACTTATTTGTTTCAGATCTGTTCTGAGAGGGGAATAAAGGAATATGTCTTATTCTTTGTGGGCTTTACACCTTAGTGGTGCTTGTTTTGTTTTTGGTTTGTTTTTTTTTTAATGATAAGCACTACTCTTACAAGGGTAAACAGAGCCAGAGGGGATACAATACAGAGTTATTTTATTCTCTGTTCTAATTATAATATTTATAATTCTTGGAGCAGGTATTGGATACTGTAAGAATGCTATTGGCACATTGGATACTGTAAATAGATAGAATAGAATTCTTGGCACATTGTATACTGTAAAGAATTGATGGTAATATCAAGCCAGCTCTTGCAATTTACTTCCACATAGTTGGACATCAGTCATTTTACAATCTAAATGAGGAGGGAGAATTTTCTACTAGACATCATTGTCATGTGTGAAGTAGAGAACTGGAGTGAATGTACACTACTCCAGATCAGTTCTGACCTAGTTTGTTTGCTCATAGCAAACAGCATTGATATATTTCTTCTAGCATGTTGCTTCATGGGAATGTTCATTTGAACTTAACTCTGTCTTGTATTAGTAATTCCTAGACTTCTGATGTAATGGGTTCTTGGCCTTTTGTAGGAGTTTTTAATTCATCCGTGTTTCTATTACTGCAAATAATTTTGACACTTTCTTCAAGAAAATGGTATCTAAATGTGTAACCTACAGTTTTCTTTCAAGGATGAATTCTGAACTAAGCATGAATGTTTATTTGATAAACATAAGCCTTACTGCATCTCTTTCTTGTTTCAGGGATTCTTTGTAATTGCTGCCATGGGAAGATACTTGACTATGCTGTTGCTGCTGATGCTGCTGGTGCAGCATTTTGGAAACTGTGAAGGAAATCAAAGGCCACATCATGCTCCATCAATGCAATTTACACAAATACAGTATAATGCCACTGTGTATGAGAATTCTGCAGCAAAGACTTATGTTGGCCATCCAGTGAAAATGGGCATTTACATTACAAATCCACTGTGGGACATAAGATACAAAATTATTTCTGGTGACAGTGAGAACTTGTTCAAAGCTGAAGAGTATGTTCTTGGAAACTTCTGCTTTTTGAGAATACGGACCAAGGGAGGAAACACAGCTATCCTTAACAGAGAGGTGAAGGACCATTACATGCTGACTGTTAAAGCAGTTGAAAAAAATACAAATGCTGAAACACGCACGAGGGTCAGGATACAGGTACTGGATACAAATGACTTGCGGCCTTTGTTTTCTCCAACATCTTACAGTGTTTCTTTGCCTGAAAACACAGCAATAAGGACCAGCATCGCAAGAGTCAGCGCGACAGATGCAGATATAGGAACAAATGGAGAGTTCTACTACAGCTTTAAAGAAAGAACAGATGTGTTTGCTATACATCCAACTAGTGGAGTGGTAGTTCTGACTGGTAGACTTGACTACTCAGATACTAAGCGTTATGAGATGGAAATTCTTGCAGTGGACCGTGGGCTGAAGCTGTATGGTAGCAGTGGCATAAGCAGTATGGCAAAACTAACAGTTCATGTAGAGCAAGCAAATGAACATGCCCCTGTCATTACAGCTGTTCCACTGACTCCATCAGAATCAGACCCAGATCCAACGTATGCAATTGTAACAGTAGAGGACAATGACCAGGGTGCGAATGGGGAAATAGCATCATTAAATATTGTTGCAGGAGATGCCCTTCAGCAGTTCAAAACAGTGAGGTCTGTTCCAGGTGGCAAAGAATACAGAATAAAAGCCATTGGTACCATTGACTGGGAGAGTCACCCTTTTGGATACAACCTTACCCTTCAAGCTAAAGACAAAGGGAATCCCCCACAATTTTCTTCTGTAAAAGTTGTTCATGTGACATCACCACAATTTAAGTCTGGTCCTATTAGATTTGAAAAAGAGATATATAGAGCTGAAGTAAGTGAATTTGCTCCTCCAAACACACCTGTGATAATGGTGAAGGCTGTGCCTAGTTACCCACATTTAAAATATGTATTTAAAAACACACCAGGAAAAGTAAAATTCAATTTAAATACTCATACTGGCCTTATTACCACGTTAGAACCCATAAGAGCACAATATACATCCCATTTTGAACTTGAAGTTGTGACAAGTGACAGAAGAGCTTCTGCAAAAGTATTAATTAAGGTACTAGGCATGAATAGCAATCCTCCTGAATTTACTCAGACATCCTATAAGGCCTCCTTCGATGAAAATGTGCCAATAGGTACAAGTGTGATGAGAGTGAGTGCAAAAGACCCTGATGAAGGGGAAAATGGTTATGTGACTTATAGCATTGCAAACCTAAATCCTTTGCCATTTGTGATTAACCATTTCAGTGGGATTATTAGTACCTCAGAAGACTTGGATTATGAATTGATGCCAAGGGTTTACAATTTAAGGATTCGAGCCTCTGATTGGGGTATACCATATCGCCGAGAAGTTGAAGTTCCTGTTACTATTATTTTAAATAACTTGAATGACAATATACCTCTGTTTGAGAAAATAAATTGTGAAGGAATAATCCCCAGGGACCTTGGTGTTGGAGAACAAATAACAACTGTATCTGCTATTGATGCTGATGAGCTTCAGTTGGTGAGATACCAAATTGAATCTGGAAATGAACTGGATTTATTTAGCCTGAACCCAAATTCTGGTGTACTTTCTCTCAAACAGTCACTAATAGATGGCCTAGGTGCTAAAATGTCTTTTTACAGTTTGAAAATTACAGCTACAGATGGAGAGAACTTTGCAAAACCATTGTATATCAACATAACTGTAGCTAGTAGTCGCAAACCAGTCAACTTGCAGTGTGAAGAAACTGGTGTTGCCAAAATGCTCGCAGAGAAACTCTTACAAGCAAATAAGTTGCACAATCGTGGAGAAGTTGAGGATGCTTTCTTTGATACTCACTCTGTGAATCTTCATGCACCTCAGTTTAGAAGTACTCTCCCCAGTAGCATTGAGATAAAAGAAGACCAGCCTGTGGGCTCTAGCATAATATCTGTGAATGCTGCTGATCTTGATACTGGCTTCAATGGAAAGCTAGTGTATGTTATTTCTGGAGGTAATGAGGACAGTAGTTTCATTGTTGATATGGAAGGAGGAGTGCTGAAAATTCTATCTCCCCTTGACCGAGAACTAAAAGATAAATATACCCTCAATATTACTGTCTATGATCTTGGAATACCACAGAAGTCTGCCTGGACCCTTTTAGATATAAAAATTCTGGATGCTAATGACAACCCACCGGAGTTCCTTCAAAACAGCTATTTTGTTGAAGTAAGTGAAAACAAAGAGCCCAACAGTGAAATAATTCAAGTTGGAGCTACTGATAAAGATTTGGGGGCTAATGGCGAAGTGAAATACTCTCTTCTTACAGATACAGACAAGTTTACTATTAATTCAGTGACAGGAGTTGTGAAAGTTGTAGGGGTCCTGGATCGGGAGGAACAGCACATTTATTTGTTGAAAATTGAGGCTAGGGACCAACCTACTGAAGAACCTCAATTATTTTCAACAGTTATTCTGAAAGTGACTGTAGAAGACGTTAATGACAATGCTCCCAAGTTTATTCCTTCAAATTATCATGTGAAAATTCGAGAAGATCTTCCTGAAGGAACTATTATTACTTGGCTAGAAGCCTACGATCCTGATTTAGGCCAGTCAAGTCAAGTACGGTACAGTCTTTTGGACAGTGGAGACGGCACTTTTGATGTTGACAAAATAAGTGGAGCAATACGTGTTGTAGAAAGACTGGATTATGAAAAGAAACAATTTTATAACTTGACCGTGCGGGCCAAGGACAAAGGAAAACCCGTTTCATTGTCCTCTACGTGTTACGTTGAGGTTGAGATAGTTGATGTGAATGAAAACTTGCACCCCCCACGGTTCTCCATATTTGCAGATAAAGGCTTCATAAAAGAAGACGCTCCTGTTGGCTCCTCAGTAATGACAGTGTCTGCTTATGATGAAGATGCAGGACGAGATGGGGAGATCAGATATTCCATCCGAGATGGATCGGGTATAGGAGTTTTTCGAATAGATGAAGAAAAAGGTAAGGCGGCTTTCTGTTACTTTCATATACTGAACAAAATCAAATGCCAGGAAAGAGAGAAGAGAAGCAGCATGGTCACAGTTGACACAGGTATTTTGTTAGGACCAAAAGATGTCACCAACAATGAGTATAGTTGTGTCTGCTACTTAAGTGAAATTATTTTTATACATTTGATAAGTAATTTCTCTCTAATACTCCTACTTCCATCCAGCCTTCCTAAAGCCATGCTTAAGTCTTAAAATCTATATCATCCAGAAAAAGTAAGAATACTCTTGATATAAAATGGAGGTCTGCCTCTTGTGAGCACATACTCTCTCTGTCTTGTGGACAGTGGGACTGTCATACTTTTCAGTCTTAAATGACATTATCTTTCGCCCCTTTTACTGGAGGTATGCATGGGTGTGATATTGCCATAGTGCTGGTTTAGTTAGTTACTTCCAGAGTTTACAGGTGCCCATCTAGAATTCAATAAGCAGTGCCATCTTCATTGGAAGGCTTCTGCCAAAGAAAGCATTGATGCAACCTTAGAAAAACTTCATATGAATCAAGCAGACTGAATTGTTGGCTTATTGCATATGTAATGCGTACATTGATGAGCAGTGTGAGAATTTTTCCAGTGTTATGTGTTCAGAAGAAACAATTTTAAGTAAAATTCTAGTGCTGACTTTTAACATTTTGGTTGTATGTCTGTGTAGCTATCTATTCATTTATGTCTTTGATAGAGAGAGAACATTGATATTTTGCAGTTATCTAAGCATCTTGAAATAAATTGAGGAGGAATCTGGTGCAAGATTTGTCTACAGGTTACATATAGGTAAATAATGACATGTGATTGATGTGTTAAAGAAAAAAATGTTTGTAAATGAGAATAAAAGGTGGGAATTATGTCTGATTCATCCAGTAGTCATTCATTGTGTTGTCTGTGCTTCCCACAATTGTGAGTGTGGGTAATAGAGACTCATGAAGCCACTTTACTCTGTAGGGTTTGGGTGAACAAACTGTTCCTCACTATTTTTCTTCTCCAGAAACTGTTATTAAATTATGTGGTTTGTGGCTAAAGAACCAGCTCTACAGGTTGAAATGTAGCAATGCTTCCCTTAGCTTTGCTTTTAACAAAGCACATAGTTAAGGTAGTGAAACAGACTTTCTAAAAGTGGAGAATCGGATACTTTCTTTCTAAGACCTTGTAATTTCACTTTTGGCCATTTGGTATGTGTGCAGAATATTAATTTGTGTATCATTATGCATTTCTTTTGACGTAAGTATATTAAAGTTCACTGTGTGTAGTGGTGTTTTAGAGGTGTCTCCAGTTGTCCTGTAGAATGAGTCTGAGTTTGGCAATGAATTATTTGTGTAATAGGTAACAGCAAGTGAAAATGAACCTGTTTATGGGTATGTGGACAGGTATGTGTGTTTTTGTGATGGTACTGCCATAGCAGAATTAGTTGTCTGCATGTGTTGCCTCTCTGCTTTTTTTTGGCACAAAGCTAGTTTACTTGACTAAGGAATTGGTGTGAGTTTAAGTAAGTTGCTTTTTATCAGCTGGGTTTACAAAGTTGGCAGAGCTTGGGGCAAAGCCAGCTTCTATTCAATAATCTTGTCCAGAACAATAGCTCTGTATTTTCAAGTCATGGGAGAGGCATTGTCTGTATTCATATCTGGTATCTAGTGTTTGCAGTTCTTCGGGGATGAAAGTAGAGGGATTTGGTGGGAATGGGGTGGTGGTAGAGAGGGGTTGCTAGTTTTTGATCTTACTGAACAAATTCCAGTTGTGACACTGGTGTCAGAAGACAGTGATCTAAAGGAAAGGACATTGATGATGTACAAACTTGACAATGTAGCTTAAATTTTGGATTGACATTTTATTTTGGTAAAAAGCCATCAGAATTGTTCTTGAAGGTACTCTTTATACTGCAGTGTCTGAATATTTGTCATATTTTTCAAAATGGACTGGCCTTGATACAGGGAGCAGACTGATTATCAGCCAACAAAGCAGACTGAAGAATTTGTGAAAGAGAAATTTGTCAAGCAACTTGCTAACTTTTTCAGCTTGCTGAAAGGTTCTTCTTACTTTAACCCTGAGCTACATGTCTCATCCTGCTGTCTTTGAAGAGTATCATACTGCACTGTCAGTTCAGAGACAGATAAATCAGATTGAAGAACTTACTTAAAGTCAACATTGAACTATTCTGTGGTTCAGAGGAGCTCTTTTATCCCTTGCTTATAAGAAATTAAGGACAACAATCATATATGCAGTTCGACTAGATGATGATCTAGATGATGATAGAAGCATTGAATAGCTAGTTCCATGCATTGATTTTTGTTGACTTTTAGGTTGTCTTTCCTTTGTTAAGTTTGTTTTAATTTTACAGTTCAAAAGGTAGAAAATAGTTTTAGTGTCTGATACTTGTAATTCTGATATTTTCACAAGGGACTTTAATAAATCTTTGCCACAGTGTCTTGAGTTCTGTTTTCCAAGACTTTATTTTCAGTCAGTGGTTTTCATAGGTTCTGTTTTCTGCAGCTGTGTCCAAACCATTAGCAGTGAGTGTCTTAAAAGGGAGCAATAAACACCAATATTTCCAAACTCAGGAGCTGCTTTGATTACTTAGTTCCCCGACTGCTCTGATGCTTTTCAAGTAGGCACAGAAAAAAGAAATGTTAGGGGGTGAATTTAGTAGTCAGTCATATTTTAGCTTTCCTAGTATTCTTAAGCCTGAAAAGGCAACAATGGTCAGAAAAGGAGGAGAACAAGACGACAAAATACTAGAAAATTGCAATAGTTTCTGTAGCACCCATATCAGTGTTTATTTTTTGTAATGTAAAAAGTAGGGCACACACAGTTAACAGGTTTTAAAGTATTCTTCCTTTCCTAAGCTGAAAGGAAGTATTTTTCACGTGAAGTGTAATAAAGTCATGAAACCCATTTCCTCAGGAAGTTATAGAGATTGAAAGTATGACCAAAGAAAATAAACTATATTAATGAGATTATTTTGAGGTCCAGCCTCATGCTATCTTCAGCTCATAAACTGTTAACTGGAAGCCAAGGGGTTAACAGAGAGAGATCAGAGGTCATCGCTCAATGTATGATTTAGAAGTACAACAGTGCATTGTGCCTGATATTGTTCAGAAATAAAATTTAAATTGCATGATAAATGAAGACTTTGAGGTATTGTGTGAGAGGAAAAATGTTAAAATGAGATTTTTGTGCTGTGAATTTATGTAACAAAGCCATTTGTTTATCCTTTAGGTACGTGTTCAGGAGAGCTTGGAATTTAAGATAGCTTTTTATTTATGAGTGGAACTGAAGGCTGTAAATTGAGATGATCAATTGGCTATACAAATTGCCTGCTAAAGCAGCAGTAAAATATTTTCCCAAAGAATTTGACAAGGAGTTGAGCACATTGGTGTGTATTAATAACAGAAGGAATTGTGTTCATGCAGATCTCAGTGTACCACAAAAAAAACTCATGCACCATTTAAATCCCGTTAGCACAGAACAGTAAAAGTGAGATAAATTATGTCAATACCATGCTGCTACTTCGATTGAGAAACACTCTAAAGAATTACAGAAGCAATTGCTGAGCAGAACCTAAAGCAGAAACTCTTTGGGACCAAGGCAATACTGAAATTTACTTGTCCCAGTTTTTATTCCAGTGGGCAAGGAGGGAAAAAGAAGAATGTCTTCCTGTTTACTTTTTGGTTTTCAAATACAAGGATGGAATATTTGCATTGGGTGTTTGCACTCCTCTAAGGTTAACTGAAAGATGGAAGCTCTAGTTTGTAAAAACGGTGTTGAGAAGAGCTCGTACTACTTCTACCAGTTTTCTGGCCTTCTCCAAAGAATTTTTCCAAGCAGATTGCTCTTTTCCTTGAGATATCAGGACTTCCAGCTTACTATTGAGTGCTGTCCTTCTCTTGTTTCAAGGTTGTTTTCTTATGGTTTTGCTTTTCTTTCTAGTACTCAGAATTTAGATAGCTAAGGGAGCCAGCAGACTCTGGAAGTGCAGATGCCATGGGTCATTTAGCCTTCTTGTTGAAATGTTCAGGGAAGATTGGAACCCATCCTGGAAACTGATGTTCAGAAGTGAAGGAAGGTTTATTAAGTAGTGAATTCCATGCTGTCTGTTATAACTAACCGGTCTGTTATAACTAACTGGTTGAGTATAAACCCTTATACATGCAGATGTTGGGTTTACATGTGGGCTCTGCACAGTAAGATTTCAAGCCACAGTGAATTTTATAAACTGATTATCAGAAACTTAGCAACTAGTTCAACTTGCATGGCTACTAGCAGGTATTTTCTAAACTTCTGCAGTTGAGGATATTTTGCAGTATGTAACCCAGTTCCAGAATGGTGTGAAGGATGCTGTGACAGTCTGAACCTCATACATGATAACCTTATTATTTGTGTTTACAGTGTGTAGTTATTTGTTACCAGGAATCTTACTGCTCTCTCATTAACCTGATTTTGAGTTATTAGGCTGTAAGTGTTCCAGAATAACAGTAATTCTGCTTTAACAATACGGGCAAAGTTTAAGGTGATTAAACTAATTTGCTGACTTAAAAAGATGCATGACTGTGGTTTTTTAAAACAAAGATCTGTCTAACCTGAGATGCTGTCTTCAGTAGCAAAGGCAGGGCATGGAGATATTTTCTTCTAATAGTTTCCCAGTCTCTGGTTTGTTAGTATTTGGGGAGTTTTCAAGTCACATGGTTTATAGAATTCAGATGCTTATTTTTCTTGTGTCGTCTTCCTTTGGAACCATATAACTTTCAAGTGTAACTTTGCTACTGTGATAAGGAAAAATGAATTGTTTTGATAAAGAATATTAAGGGAACAAGTAAAAAAATTAGCAGGGACACATGGAAGAAAATTAATTTTATTGCACTATCTCTATATGCATAAAATAGTGTCAACAAAGCTTAATGGCTATAGGATGCTATTTTTAATATTACCAGAACTATTTCCAGCTGGGAAGACATTCATTAAGAAGAATGAATAGGATTTTAACTGTGTAGAGCAAAGTACTGAATTATATTCAGAAAAGGAACAGAGCATGGCTGACATGTAATAAGTATGTTAACATTGCTTTGTAGTGTTCATGTAGATCCGCTAAGTTAAATACAGGATATCATTAACCTTTGTACATAAGGGATAGCTTCAAGTTCCATTTCTTTGGTGGTCTTTGGCTTTTGAGCTTTTCAAAGACTGGCATTAGCAAAGTTTACATGCTGTGATCATCAGTGGAGCAGAACACATAAGCACCCAGTGGATAGCTGTTAAACCAGCACCGTTTTCTGGAGCAGAAGCCAACTGGCCTGCATCTATGCCAACAACTCTTGTACCTTTAGGAAGGGTGACTGTACCCAGATCATCTATTGAGAATCCTAATCCTGCAGTTCACTCCTAACTATGCCCCCTCCTCTTTGAAAAATGGTAGTTGGCACAAACCAAAAGCAATTTAACAGTACGCAAGTTGAAATGCGTGGGAATATTGTCTGTCTGTTTGTTGTAAAGATACAGTCATAAAATACTTGGAGATAGGGGAGACATTTTTAATCTAAACTGAGATTAGTATGATTTGGTTTTAAGTTAATTGTCGTTAAGCAACCTTAAAAATACAGGACTTTCTTCACATTCTCTCATTGAATGCTTCATCTTGAAGTTGCTCCTTCTGTATACTTTGTTACCCTTATTGTATAAATCATGGATATAAATATCAGGATGTGCAAAAACTTAGTTTCAGTTTAAATTTAAAAAAATAGAAAAAAAGGAAAAAAAGGCATCAAGAAGTTCTTAATAATTTCCGTTCTTCTACTATACAAATTCCATGTTATATGTTGGCTTAGTGTTTATTCTGAGATTCTGTCAGATTGTAGTCACTGAAAACTATGAACAGAAAAATGTGTTAAGCAAATGTTATTGTAAGAAAGCAATTGTAATGAAACATTAAATTAAAAATTGTAATTGATCAGGTGATGTTGATACTACGGAAAGAATATTCTAGGTGGGTTTAATATGTTTGACTAATTCTTAGAGTATCTTCAGATCATAGACTAAGTTTGTTTACAAACATTGTGACATTGGCCTTTCTGCTTGGCTTCTGTCCACAGATGCAGTCTCATTGGCACATAGGTTTTGCAGTTAAAATTCCTTATGTGTGAGTATTTTGACCAGTTAAAAGTGAGAAGTAACTAAGAAGACCCTCGTAGAATGGGGTATTCAGACAGCATTTTATTCCTGCAAAGCACAGTAGTTGTTCCCACTATGTTTGAAGAGAGAGGAAGATTAACAGGATCTCTATTTCTGCAAAATACTAAGTGGCTTCAGCTTTTTGCACAATGAAGTTTTACCCTAGCTAGCTCAGGTACAGTCATGAATAAAGCTCAGAGCACAGACTAATCTTCTAGGTATCTAATTAGCTTTTTGGGCACATTTTTTTCATCCTACACTGCATTCTGTACAGCTGCATTACATTGTACTGAAGTTAATGATTTGCCCATGTACTGTAGCAATTAAATTTCTTCAGTAGCTGAGGCATACGTGTCTTAGAGTAAGAATTTAGATTATTCCGATGCAGTCTGAAGAAAACCCACAAAGCCAACCCAAACGAAAAAAAAGTCCCAAGAAACCAAACCCCAAACCTAAAACAACAACAAAAAATAACAACCCTCAGTGTGCAAAACAGCCAAAAAAACCCCAAAAAACAAAACCCCAGAATGATTACTAGGTTCTGTAAACGCCAAGTTAGAGTTAAATTCTTAAGCTTATAAATGTTAATTTGGGAGGTTAATTGTTTAAATGAGGGGTTGCATCAGCACTTCAGTTTGCAATTAAGAGAAAACCTAATTCAAATGTATGCTGGATATTTGAATGACAGTCTCGTCCGCAGATGGGAGCTTTTTCTTAATCAAAGGACTTACGCAGATTATTTTTGTTTTCTGGAGTTGGCTGGTTAGTTGTCACACTGACATCTGGAACAGAATTTCAGGTCAACACCTGGAATTTGAACACAAACCATTAAACTTATTTCTTTGGAAAACAGTACAAGGGCAAAGATCTATTTGTTTGAACACTGTATAATTAAAGCTCTTGAAAGAGTTTGAGAGATGTATCTTCGTCTGTATCTCTGTAAAAGTGTATGTTGGGTTGGGGGTTTTTTTGTGTTTTGAGAAAGTTTGGGAGCATACCTGTTCAATAAGTTTTAGTTTATCTGTTTTAAATAATAAAAAATAACAGCTGTTCTGGAAGCATTAAGTAGTTTAGATCAGAAATACAGAAATAGTAATTTCTTTAGCCTTCTCTGTGAGGGTAGTTTTGTAAAAATAACACTACTTAAAAAAGGGGCAAAGCAAGTAAGGTTACTTTGGTAGTTAACTTCTCTGAAAAGATATTTTAATGCTGATATATGTTAAGGATTTTTTTCTAGTGGTATATTTTGCTCTTTGTCTGGGCATTCTCTCCCTTTGGTGTTGAATTGAGAAAGATGAGCAGCATGAGAACATCTTCACTGACTCTAGACCAGGTCTGCACATTTCAGCTCACCTGCTGACACTTTTGTGTCAGATAGTCCTTGGCAAGATAGTCCTTATCAAGCTTCTCCAGAACCACCAGAAAAAAAGGTTTTGTTGTGACTATAAATAATGAGGCCACTTATGGTACTGTGCCCACCCAAACACTGTGACCTGTTTTTTAAAGCATTTATCCAATGTTTTTATGACCTCTGTTTCCTACCATAATTTTCAGTGGTAGTCAAGCATGCTATATATGGAGCAGAGCTTAAATTCTAGCTTAGTCTGCAGGATGGGAGAGACAGCTGTATCTGTGTGGGACACTTAAATTGAGGAGGCATACTTGTGGTTGTTAATTACAGATACTAAAAACTTGGGTAGACTATTTCTAAAATGGAGTATTATTTTCTGCTTTCTAATTAAGGATAACCGAGTGGGTTTGTGTTGTGTTCTGTATGATGTTGAAAAGAGAGTGAAGCTGATGCAGAAGATGGTCTGTTTCATTTTGGTTTTATGGATTTTTCTCCAGTGGCATTAAGGCAAACTTGTGCCATTATGCAAGAAAAAAATAGTTATGTTTAAAAAAAGTAGCTGTGACTAAAGTGAGTAGTATTTTGAGTTTAAAAAACATTTGCTTAAAATTTCATGCAACTAAAATATATTTTCCGCCAATCCGTTATGGTTTTAAAAATGAGTCCTTTGGCACATAGATTCTCTTTTATGAGACAGTACAAATAGTTGTAACGCCAGCTTACTAATAATGATTTTTGTACTTCTGGATCTCCTCTAGTATTAGGAGATATCTAAAAACTTTTATTTTAAGATTATAGACCAAATTTAATACAATTTGTGTCTGATTAAAGAAATAAATGACCCAGGGATCTGTTAGACTGAGGACAAGGCCTGAATTTGCTGCTATCCACAGAAAGCAACACAGAAAGTATTTTACTAGGAGATGACTAAATTCAGGTGTCAGACAGCCATGGTACCAGCAATCAAGCAAAGTATCTTGCATCCAAAAGTTAGTTACTAAGTGAATGTTTGTACCCCAGTTCAGGAGAGGGTTCCTCTGCTTTTGACTGCCGTTTGCAGCTTTTTACTACTGTACTGAGGGTGTGATTATGTTCATTCTAAGGTCTAGAACTAATGGTGCCACTAGGTTAAACTGCGATATGATGCTGTTGGATTTGTGTTTCTTTTTAGGTGCATAAAAGCAAGCCTGGCGTTTGGAACTAATGTTGAGTTTCAGTTTGGCAGGGGTTGAGGAGGGCTGGGTTTGGACCAAGGTCCTCAGCAGCCTGGAGCTAGGGAATTACTTTTCTTTCTTAGGCTTGAAGAAAACCATGTCATTTGCATTTGTGATGATGGCTACTCCCAAAGTGCTATTAGGTTGTTAATGCAGCTGTTAGAATGTGTCTTTGGAAAAAGCTGAATTAGTTCTAGACAAACATATTCATCTGATGTTTTCTGTTGGCAGGGGCATCTTCCAAAGTAGTTTGAGTTTTCTTAGGTATCCTACTGAGTAAAACATCACCTTAGCCGCCAAACAGGGATCCCATACAAAAGCTGAGGCTCCCCTCCTCTACTGCAGGCATGCTGAAAGTAAGGGATTGTTCCATGGTGAAAGGTGTTGATTGGGTTACAGCTTGGTTTGATGAAAACAGAGCTGCCTGGGGCTGTGTCTCTGTAGGGGATGAACTGGGGCTGAGCCACATGTGGTCCCAAAGATTACCTTATAAACAGCAATAAGTCCAGTCAGCAGAATAGATACTAAGGGCCTATTAACTTGCTTGGGTCTCTCTTTGACTTGAAAAGTATTTGTGAGCAGAGGAATAATAAAAGGGAAGGGTCGCCAAAAGCTATGGAAGGTGCATCTTGCTATATCACTGTTGGGACATCTGTTGAATTGGGGATTTATTTCCCACTAAGCATCTGCTGAGCTTTTGAAGTACATATTAAGGTCAAAGAAGGGGAGCTTGAAATGATTGCATAATGTTTATTCTTTTCTTTGAAGATTTTAGACTTTAATCATACAGCATTTGGACATATTTAACAAAGGACAAACCTACATGAGCATTTGGCAAACTTCCAGGACTTATTTAATGCAGCTTTAGAACTTGGATTTAAAAATACTTCGGGCTTTGCTGTAGCTAGTTTTTTGCAGGTCCATTTTTTAATCTGTATATCATTCTTACGGCATCTGTGACTTTATTACACTGGACATCTGAATGTGACCAAAAATGAATTTTCAATTCATCACTCTCCGTGAGGCTCAAGAAAGGAAAATCTCAAGCATTCCAGTGCCATCAGAGAGGGATTTTTGGAAAAACTGAAGTATCCAAAGAATGTAGCAACAGGAGTGCAACAAATCATTTCCGTGTTCAGAAATGAAGTTTCCCCAAGCTCCTTGTGTTCTATCCATGATTCTACTTGCTGGTTCTTTTTAATTTAAAATTATTTGTGAACAATCAATATGTTCATGGTTCTTATAAGTAGTTACATAGTTTGGATTGGCATTAGGGTTAAAGAACAAACTGCTGGGTTAGTGGATATAAATTGACTTGACTTACTAGTAGTTGTGATCATTAATTGTTTGGCTCAGAGTTCTGTCTTTGCAAACTTGTCAGTGTGGTATTGCTGATAACAGAACTGAATATCTGCTGTATGTTGGGAAAGTTACACATAGAAAATACAGTATTGCATTGATTTGTTGACTAATCTTCTACCTAGAATAATCCTCTCTGACATGAATAATTTCCAAAATCTACATGTATCTTAAATCAATCATTTTGGGTGTTTATAATAAAAGACAGTCTTTTATTTTGCTAATGCAAAAAGCCTGATACCACCTCTATACACCAGAAAGTGAAAATTACTGAGTTTTGGTTTTGAAGTTGCTGATCATAGAGTGCTTGTTCATATTTTGTTTAGGATTTAAGGCTTAAAAGGTTATTATGTTACAAATTTCAAAATACAAGAAGCATAATTACAGAAGAGCCTTCTAATTTTAGTGTTACTGGTAATGTACGTGAGCATTACAGAATTGATACAGTCATGTGAGTAAAAAATTAAGATACTGGTGATATAACATGCTGAAAGTGAATAAGAGTGAATGAATAATATGCTAAAAATTAATACAGACTTCCTGTATATATTGCCTGTAGTCCAGGTTGTATTTATGAGACAGAAGGAGTTTGGTAGTTCAGCTTGAAAGACTTTCAGTGGAAAGAAGTGTATGATGAAATTATGGATTATGGAATTATGAAGGTGATTTTTAATGTTGGTATGTTGTTCTCTCCATTTCTCTAAACCTGTGAGAGTGACATGTATAGCTCTTTTGTAGGGAATACATCTCCATACTACATGGGGTTTATACTTACTTTTTTTTAATCCTCCTCCCTCTTTTGCCTGTAGATTTGCCATGCCAGGGTATATCCTGTCCCTTTGAAAATTAGAGATTGCTGTGTAATGATAAGAGTTTAATCTGCAACGAATCAGACATGTGGAAACTTCTGTCTGTGGAATTTTCTGTTTGATCTGAGAGGAATGCCCTTGCTGTGCCCTTCCTGTAATGAAAGCAAGGTAGAGTGAATCAAAGTGATTCTAGATAAGATTGGAATGTGTGCATTGGTTATGCCTCTATTATATTTGATGTTGCAATTCTGGTCATATGTATTATTTTATTTTTCGAGATATTAGCAGCATAGTTCATCTTCTTGAAAAATATCTCTTTCTAGTTTTAGCTAGAAGTGCTATATTTTTATTGATGAAATTTGAGTTAGTTACTTAGGTTTGAACACAGAAATTCTTGCTTACAACAACTAATATTGTCAGCAAGATATTGGATGAGCTATGATAATGCAGCATCTTTTTCTTACTGTAAATAATTTTACAGTATTCACTTCGTCTTCTGATTTAAAGATTTTGTTGGTGTACCATTGAGAGAAATAGCTAACAGTTTTTCTCTATCATTATTTCAAAACCAGTTAATGATTAACAAATGTGCAGCTGCCTGTGCAAGGAATGTTACTTACTTTGGGAGGGGGGAAGCAAAGACGATTATTTCTTCACATAAGAAGTCTGGTGTGATAGTTCACTTTGAAGGTAATTTAAATATTACAGGATCAATTTCAGCAGGTTAATCAGAAATGGGAAAATGACTTGTGCCTTTCTTTACGTTTGGTTATATCTATGTGTTTTCTATCTGTACTATTAGTTAGTACAGTAATATTTTGTGTTGCCTGTTTGTCCAGACAGTAGTTTTAAAGTAAAAAACTATGTAAGAAGAGATGGCAGTTTGTTAATAAGTGTATGGATATAGGCAAAACATGACTCAAAAAAACCCCATTGGTAACATCTAAGCAGTTCATAGTCCAAACTATTTTGCACCATTCTTAATCAGATTTCTGAGTGGGGCCTTGTCTGTTAAGTACAGAGACCAACAGATCAGGAACTATGCTTGTAAATGTAAAAACAAAAACTGTCATAGAATTTGGGCTTTTCAATTGGCTTTTTGCTTGCTTCAGAATGTTCATACTGAATGGTGAAATTTTGTACTGAAACTTTGAACTGACTTGAATCTTTACAGTTAAGGTAGAGGAGGAAAGTGTGAGAAGGTTCAAAAATTGTTAGTGGAAAATTAGTTGTCAAGTTGCCATGGACTCAAATGACACATCAGTTTTAATGTGCATTGTTTAATAAGAAGTTAAGGGAGTGACGGTTAGAGTGAGAGCAAGATTACTGCTGATTATTGGAGTAAATGTTTGAGTGAATATTGATTCAGTATGTGATGATGGGAGGAAATGGAATAAGACATACATGCCATTCTATTTCTGTAATTCCAGGGATGATAAAAAAATACTTTGGAAACTGAGTCATTCAGTCTAGTCAAACCCAAGAATGGCCAACATTGGAGAGTCTCTTTTTGACAACAGCTATGCACAGATACAGAGATTTGAGAAGGTCGTCTGGTGCAACTCACTCTAGTTGCTGTGTATTCTCTGAATTTCTTAAACAAGGAAGAAAATCCTCAGCAGTTAGGAGCAAAATGCATTTTGTGCCTAAATGGTCTACTACTTACCTACAATATCATATTCTTTCATTTACAGTGTTGTAGTGTTGACAGAGTTGATCTGCTTCTGTTATGGCTTTATGACAAATTATGGTTTGTGAAGCAATTATTCATTACAATCATTTTCTTTGGTCTTGTTACAAAGGGTGCAGTTATCTTCAGCAGAAAATGTTTCTGTGGAGAGTAACTAAGAGCTTTTTCAATGGAAATTCTGTCAGATTCTGTGGTCTTTGTTCGTCCAAATGCTTGTAGGTTTGCCTAGTAAGCAATACAATGAATTAGATCTATAGATTTTTATACTTTTTAACTGCAACATGCACTAATTTCTACTACCATTAGTAATTTTTTATTGGAGAGTGTTGATTAAAACTGCATGTGCAGTTATCCATTGTTTATGTGAGAAAGACTGAAACAATTTCCCAGCAAGCATCCAGGGCTCCCACAAATAAGCATGCTTGACATCTGGTAAATAATCTCTAGTTTTCTAGTTACAAATCTTCTTTTTAGATGTTAGGTATTGATTCTTCAGTGTGCTCTAAGAATTTGCTTACAAATGGAGAATTTCTCATTTGCTTGATACACTAATCCTAACCAAAGAGAATAAACATAATTTTATGGTGCCACAACTCTTTGCCTTCAGGGTTCCTCTGGCTTTAAACTTTTACTCAAAACCAGACAAGTTCAGAAATGTTTCTCTGTATGGCCTTGTGTTTAATTTGATTCATATGCAAAGGCAAATAAGGCTAATAAAAAAATTAGTTTAACAGGTTCTGATCAATGTAGAATCCCCTCTGGAAACAGGAGCAAAAATAAAGTCTGAAAAAATAAATGTCTTTGTAGGTTAATACATCTGACTTTGTCAGAACAAGGATGAAAATGTCTTTTGATGTCACTGGATCCCAGATGCTTTCATTTCATGACTTTGTCAATTTGCTTTGTTCTCCTAGCATTAGCATGCCCAGAGGTATATCAGATCTTCTTTGTACACAAAAATCTGCTTGGGAGCAGCGTTTCTGTTGGCAGTAATTAAGTGCTATTGTGTATATAGCTACCTAGTGCAGTAACATGAACAGCCTGATTTCCTCAATGTGCTACCTCCCTTTTGATAGATATCAGTATCTTTTCTTGCTCAGAGCTGGTCTGGAAACTGTCATTGCTAACCAGCAGTTTCTGCAACTGAAAATATTTTAGAGACTGAAAGCTTGAAGCAAAATTGCAGTAGTTCAAACCACAGCCATGCATAAATAACACACACATGTGCTAAACAACAATTTTTTTGTGGCGGGTTAGTCATGAGCCAGAGTTGTTGTGGAACACAGCTGTAACAGCTTCTTTCTGAAGGATAGGACTGCTCTGTTTGGCTCGCTGGGCCTTCAGTGTTTTGCAGAAGTAATAAGAGATAAACTGCAGTTTCAAATTGCCACCAAAAAGGGAATCTGAGAGAAATGCAGTGTGTGCAGGAGAGGTATTCCTGTACATGGATACATGGAACAATTTTTCCTTATTTAAGATGGTCACTAAACCCTGAGATTTACAGGAAAAAAATGTAATCTGTAAAGTTTAATAGTTTCAAAGTATGCTTGTTGCAGAACTGTTCAGGTTTTAATAGTTTGCAGTGGTCTAAACAGCTAGATCCTTTTGGATCAACAAACCAGTTTCTGAACAATTAAATGTGTTGCTCTTGTGCATAATTGGCTTTCCATGCGTCTCATTATTTTCCTTGTAGACTCTTCTTCTGCCTAAGGGGGACCTAGGTTAATCTGTCAACTCCAGTTAGTTTTGAAATTCCTGGGGCCATTTGCAGAGGAATTTCCCCTTCAGAGGCTCCCAATTTCCCAGATAAATTATTAGACTTAGCACACTCATTGTCAACAATTCTTTAGTAGTAAGAAGACTAATAGAGAAGTTAAGAGGGATTTTGCAGTCACTGATAAAGCCAGAGTTCTAAAGAGCATATATTTTTTTCATTTGTGTATTTAAGAAATTCTTACAAACTTTAACATAAATGTAAAATTCATCCTTCACATTTCTCATGCAGAGGCAAGTACACATTCTTTATAAAAATTTGAGTAAGTTCCTTCTTTGTACTTGATGTTCATAAGTAAACAAACAGTGGACCTGTAAAAGCCTTTGCTTGTTTGTGAATCACGTACATTTTAGTAGAAATTTTCTTGGTTATTAAGGTAACTTAGCCTAAAACAGCTCAACAGTATTATCCCAGTGTTTTGCTTAAATGTGGTTTCTTATTCTTATTTTATAATACTGTGTAACTGAGTTTCTTGGGACATAGGAAGTTGTGTCTTCATCTGAAGACTAAAACCTCTCCTGAATAAGGGATGGGTGGCCAGAGCAATGACTTGCCTCAGATCCTACAAACATTGCTCGTGTAACGCAGAAGCTGCTTTTGCAGGTTCCGAAATCCCACATGCTTGGCTCAGAACCTGCTGGCAGTCTGTCCTGCTTTCTCTAGTATATTATAAACCCGCTCTAATGTTGATGTTGAAGTGCAGTCATGTTTTTTTCAGCAAGCTTTCTCACAAATCATGAATGACTGGTCGTGTTAACAACAAAGCTGGCTTTACTTGCTCTCTCTTCAAGGCAATGTAGATCCTATGTGGTTGTATTACAATAATTTTTGCTATTGGCAGAGGAGTTAACATTACATTTCCCTGATGTGGACTCATCAGGGGGTTTTTATGTCTCTCCATATCGAGCTTTAGCGACATGGTACTGTTCCTCTGTATAGCAATTATATTGCCTGTCCGAAAGCTTGACATACAAGCCGCCTAGCTGACAGAAATAAGCTGGAACTATTAAAATAACCATAAATGAGGCTGACAATGGGAGCTGTCTGCCATTGTCCCAAAAGATTTTTTGAACTGGAAGTAATCAGTTGAGTTCTAAGGCAGCGCCATCACAGATCTTCTAATTGCGAAAATTCCCCCTCGCCAACCCCCCAACTTCCTGAAAGGAAGTTGACAATCTTTGTGGATTTTAGGAGATTTATTGCTTGTAGCCCAGACTACGTAGTACCAAATCATAATTTCTGGGCATAATATTTTATGCAGATAATTTTAGGAACATACATAAAAACTATTTTTATTTCTAAATGGTCTGAACACTGTTTTCTGTTCATTTGACTTGTTTTTGACATCTTAGAAACGTGCAGCAAGTAAAGTGTCAGGAACTAGAAGTTAAAATGTCACTGCTTCTAATTATTTACAATTCTCTTTTTGATAATTTTTTATTCGACTTTACCCATTTACATGATAATGGTACATGCTAAATCTATTTTTTCTATGTTTTAAAATATAGTCTGGTTTTGGCATAGAACTTTAACCATGCATGTCTTAACTTCTAGGTCTTTGTACTATCTCTAGATGCTTATTTAAGGGACAGCTGCATTTAACTGTTGGGCATTCTGTATTTCTTCAGATCTGTCTACCTACCTGGTTTATAAGCTGTACATAGCAGAGGGCAGTAGTGACCCTTTATCTCTCTCCACTTGAACACTATTCAAGTTACTGCTGTTCCTTCATAGCACAGAAGTGATGCATAAACTGTTCTGTGTTTTTTCAAGTTTTATGTCAAGGCTTGGATTTGACCATATGCTGAGACTCTTTGGATGCCAAGTTTTTGTCCCCACAAAATGTTTTAAAAGGACAGCCTTGATAATTTCTATGGGCTTGGAAGAGTGAGACAGATTTCACTGGACACTGGTAGTGTCTGATTGTTTCATTGACTGCTCTTGCTGTTGTTCCATTAGTGTCATAGAAATTCTTTAATTTCAAATACAGTCGTTTTTTAATGAAACCTGGGGGGTTTGAGAGCTTGTACTAATATCACATTTATTTAAGATACTGTTACAAAACTGGATTTGGCTATATATTTAGCTGCATCTAGTCAGTTCAGGGAAGTAGAATTTGAGATAGAAAACATCATTTTATTATGACTGAGGTTTTTCTTTGTTCCATTTGGGCTTTTTTTTTGTTTGTTTGTTTGGGTTTTTTTTGTTTTTGTTTTTGTTTTTTTTTTTTTAATTTTAAATCTGCTCTGCTGGTACCTGTTCCTCTACTCTGTTTAAGAGTGGGTTCTGTTGCGGTGATATTCTTCCCCTTCTGTCTCCCAGAACTTGTAATAACTGGTCCCTGGAAAGAAAGCAAGCAGTGGTGTACTCTACATGTTTAAGGTCTTGCTACTGCTGCAGTTCCATTAACTTAGTGATATTGATTGCGATTTTATTTGAAACTTTCCAGGCCTTGATTGGTTAGAAAATCAGTAATTTGTCCTTGAAACAGCAACAGGAGTTGCTTTCCATTTAACAGTTCTAGCTAAGCATGATTTCTCAGCTGGTAGTACACCAAACACAACCTGAAATGTGTATAGCTTTCTATGTCAAAGAGCTATAAACAAAATTTAATCACATTCTCTGGAATCTACCCTTATACATGCTGACAAAAGACTTGTAGTTCCAATATGATACTTTCAGCTTCTTTTAAGTACTTTTTTTTATTTTGTAGCTTTTCCTGAGAGAAATTTTTCAGTGCATTCTCTGAAGCTGAAGTTGTGAAGTTTAGGTTTTTTCCTTGCCTTTCTTATAAAGAAGAACTTTATTTATGATAAAGAAGAAATGTTATATACATATAAAAGTGAATTAAAACCACTGTATAGTAATTTATTGAATATTTAAAGAAACAAATGTGTAAAATCTGTAAAATAAGTGTGACAAGCATTAACTTTTAGAATAAACATTTGTATTGGTTATGTTGTTTATATTGTATGCTAGACAATATTATCTTGGGGTACGTGAGAAACTCTTAAGTTGTTTGGTTGGTTTTCTGGGTTTTTTTCCCCATAACATTAACCAGGATGCATGTAAAAGGTAAAGCACCAAATTATTTGAAAAATAAATCAGAATTGCGTTTATTTGCATTTCAGCTTAGGCAAACCAGAAAAATAAACTATTTCAGACTAGACTGAATCATCAGTTTTGCACATTGATATTCCTCAGACAAGGAATATCAGACTTGTTTGCAGACAAGTCACCTCATTTTGAGGTATGGAAAACCCACTATCGATGGTTTGTTACCAGGTTACAGTCTTTCTGTCTTTGCCTGATTAATGCTTCTGGAGAAGAGGCTGGTGAAAAGCAGTGAACATCACTTGTTCATGTGTGATTCAAAGGCAAGCAATAGTTGGTAAAACTTTTTGCTCTCCTTCAGAGCTGCAAGAAAGGATTATTTATATTCTGAATCAGTACAGTTTAGTCTGTGTGAATCTTCAGATGCCAGAAGTCTGATATGAGTAGCTTGCATTGTCAGTGATAAGCTTTAAATTGCTATGTAAGTGAAAAGCAAATCCTATTTCTCTGGGTGGCTTTTGCACCTTGTTCCGTAGAGGCACAATCATGTAATGCTTCCTGTTCAAAGTGCACACACAATAAAAGTAACTCAGCTTATTTGTCAAAAATAATACTTTTCTTAAAAGAAGAGATTGTATATACTTTTAAAAAGTTCACAGTGCCTGCCAAAAGTCTTAAATATTTCAGGAGTTAGAGTGCTGTGCCTCTCTTGGTATTCTGCTGTGTTTATAGAGTGGATGAGCTGACACTTCACTTTTGCAAGAGGAATCCCATGCCATTCCTTCTTTAGAAGGAGATTGTTTCATGGACTTACCAGGATGGAGATTTTGGGCTTTTCAGATGATGTTTTATGTACTGAATAGTTTGTTGTCTTTGTGGCAGGGCATACATAAAATTTTCAGTGCTTAAGGATAGTTGGTTTGTGTAAAATTAGGGCTGATGTGATATTGTGCTGTCTTTGTTCTGGTTTTGGTAAGTGGTTATCTATTACACTTGAGTGATCAAATACTATTAAATTTTGTTGACATTAGCATTGGCTGCTGTTTCAGAAGCATGGTAGGCTTCAGGTTGAGTTGTCTCTTACACAACTGGTGCTTGGTAGAAGCCTGAGTTACAGTAGCACAGTGGCCTTGGGGAAAGAATAATTTTTTTAGTCAAAGTTCAATAGGTTACATGTTTCAAAACCTTCAAATTATAAAACATTTTATGGTATGTAGGGTTGTGACTGCTGCTTCAAGGCATTTCCCAATGTCAGATTACAGTCATGACCAGAAGTTATCAGAAGGAAGTTGAGAAGTTAACAGAAACACAGATAGAGGGTTTTTTTTTAATTGCTGTAAAAGTGGAAAGAATCTGAGCTATGACATTGGCCACATTTAATATTACAGATGGGTGTAGTACTTGTAAATAGTGCACTATACTCTGCTGTAGTCTATTTTATCTTGCACGGGTAGATACCATAACTGTTAATAAATGCGCTCTTTTTTCCAAGTCACCTTCCTTCCTTCTTAGCATTTCTGGTGGGGATCATAAAGTGGAGGGGAAAAAACAAGTGAAAAACCCCTATGTGTAACACACAGGAGCACACAGGGTTGCACTTGCCAACTGTCCTGGTTTGATTGTGCCTCTGGAAGTTACTCAAGGGGAAAAGGAGGGTAAAAGAGTGGATGTGTTCCTCTTTAAGGCCTCTGGGGTCTGCTGAGAAGCAGACAAGCACTGCATCTTTTCCTATGCCAGATGCTCTTCCCTGGTTTCTTGTGGGTGCCAGTTTTTGAGGGGTGGGGGACTGTTTGTTTTTTGGTTTTTTAATGCTGTCCTCTCTGCTCTCTGCCTCTGTATTTATACAGCTCAGGAAAATGCTAATCACATCATGATAGATAATAATGTAAGAAAAAATCTAGGAAAAACAAAGCATATAAGAAGAGATGGATAGGAAGTAATTTGTGTTCATCTGTGTTTGATCTGGGTGTTTGAAGAACTGCATTGTCATTAGCAAAGTTATTAGAATGGATGCTATTTCACATAAAAGGAGCTGCACAAAAAACCAAAAGTTGAAAATACCAGCTTTATAAAATGTCTTTGTTTTTCTGGCCTATTCTAGCCATGCACTTGTGGAGGTTTTAGTAACAACCTGAAAACTGTCTGTTTTGAATTGTATAACTTTAGAAGCCAAAGTATGATAGTATTTGATTAAATAAGGCTTGACTTAGGAAGGCAGCCAAACCACTAACAAACTCTTTCTTTAACAACAACTTAAGCAAAGTTTCACAAAATATAAAGCAGAAATTTTCCCAGAAAAACTGGCGAGTAAACTTCTGGGAGCCGGGGTCCTTTGGGCCCTTGTTCACATAGTAACTTCTGGAAAATATATGTGTTGCCTATCTTGAGATAGCAGAGATTCACATAGTAAACTGCAGTATGTGTTGAGCAATTTTATATCTAGCTTAAAAGAGTGTGCAGGCCTTTGAGGTAGCTTACCCTGCAGTGACTTGCTGTTTGTTTAGAATTCAGGCCAGTTGCAGTCTGGCTTGGTGTGCTGGCAGTCTAGTGCCATTGAGGACAGCATGTCTCCGTGTTTGTAACAGGCTTAATCCACTGGCTTTTGAAACTTAGATTTGAATTGGTTGTTTGCTGAAGGTCATATTTGATCAAAACTTTTGTTCGTGCAATTTGTAAAATACTGCTTTCCCGCTAGCCCTCCGAATGGCTTTTAAAGCAGCTGAAGAAGCTTTTTGATTTACCCAACTTATTAGAACTTAGATTAATTGAGTTTGTAATCAGATTTCAAGCATCATGTTCCAACCCAGGGATTTCTTAGTTCGTTTCAAATGTCATTCCAAGGGCAAATTCTGCTAAACTGCATTTTCATGCTTTGCTGAGAAATGATTGCAGGTTTTGATTTCCATTCTGGAATCATTAATATTGTTAATTAGAGTTCTTATGGATAAGCACACTTAAGGAGGATCATCCCTGGGAATTGGGAGTATTATAGTTTGAGCATTTGTTAATTAGATAAAATTGGCATATGTAAGAGTGTCAGATTTGAGGTGTATTTTATGCTTATTTTTGTTTTTAAGAGTGACTGTGGTTGTAGTGATTTGTGTTGTGGGATTTAAACTGGGGGAAGTGTTGGTTCTTGTTGACAGTGGGGTTACTCTTTTGACTTTTTCCTTAGTTGCTGTATTCATATACCATCCTATTACTACACCTTAAATTCTCTCTAAATTATGTTCTACAGTAGTCACATAGGACTTTTGCCTTCCTTTAATGAAATTGATAGAAAAGTCCGACTGCATCAAGTGGGAACAATATCCAGTCTAAAATTTCAGACATATGAATATTGTAAAATCAGTTCTGATGTCCTCTTGCAGATGACTGAGAAACATTTCATCAGAGCTCTTTTGTGCTCCCCTCTGGTGGTTAGTGACTGAATTTAAATTTCTTTTCATCCTGACCACCTGAAAGGTGTCAGGATTGCAGAGCCAGTCAAATGAAAAATGCTTTTTAAATCCTCACTTCACTTTATGTTTTGAATAACAATGTTTGCAAGTCTTTGGGATTACCATACATGTGAAAGATTCATTAGCAGATTTCTCAACTTGTCTTGCTATGTAAAAAGCAAATTGTTTGTAAAAGTCAAAATTAGCCAACTGCTTTAGCATAGAGGATGGATGGGAAATCTGCTGATTAAAGATATTCGTTGAATGGGAGAAGAGTTAGAGCAGAGATGGAGCTTTTACAGCATTAGAGATACAGTAGAAGCACTTAAGGTGTATTTCTTACTTGTGCTTTGTACCACTCTAAGAGAAAAGGAAAAATTCTTTCTAGGAGCCCAAACATGCTGTTGAAACTGATGATATGATCAACATCTTACTGATGCTTAATGGATCTAGATGTTTGCAAGATTAAAACAAATTAACTCTTGTTAGATTGTTTTATTATTTATGTTTGCTATAGGAGTCCTGATCAGTTTTTTCTCTGATACTCTGAGAACCACTGGAACTAGAAACCAGTGAATTTATAAATTCCACAAGTGCTGAGTGCTGGTTTTCAGGCATTATGCAGTCTTATGCTGCCCTGATATGTAAAACAGGCTACTGTAGTCAGCATTTGCAAAAGCAGAAAACTAAGACAAGGACCAATGGTACTTAAAGGACTGGTTCTAGACCTGTGATTTGGTAGGAGAATGATTGTTATCATTGTTAACAAAAGTAACCAGTCAGTTTGTTTTGAGCTTCTGTTCTTTTGAAGGTGTAGTAGGCTACTGAAGTTTTCATGCAATTTTACTCATTATTGTTCAATAGAAATTAAAAATGAAACTATTAGTGTTCTCACAGGCAAAATCAGGAAAGATTTATTGTTAAACTTTCAGAAGCAGGAGCAATTTCAACTAGAGTAATGACAATAGAATGGTGTTTTCTAATTACTGATGTAACATAAGGTTGATGAGGGGGCAGAGAAAAAACTGAAGTCCTTCATATGTGTGTTTAGCTTTGATTGTACTTTGTGCTGTAAAAGCTGATATAGAACCAGAAGAAATTCAAGTTTTGATTGTCTGAGCCTGCTGCCACCCCTGGATGTGTGCTGGATTAGTATATCTGCACCATTTTATTGCTGGGTTCAAACATCAGGAAGAAAGCTGAGTCATATTAATAGACCAGTCATCCCTTCCCTTGCTATATTGCCTGCGGCTTTGAGCAATGAGCAGAGCTAGGTGTGGTGGCCTTTCCTCCACAGCTCTTAATATGTGAAGGCTGAAGGGAAATTTTTGTTCTGTATCTTCCTGTTCCCTTTTTCATAGCTTTTACGATGCAGGAATGTTGTTTTGAGTCTTCATTTTAGATTTTGTCAAAGTAATCAATCACTTACCTGCGATGCCTGTCTCTAGTAATCATGGAATTGTAGAATGGTTTGAGCTGGAAAGAACCTTAAAAGTTCATCTAGTTCCAACTCTCTGCCCATGGGCAGAGACACCTTTCACTAGACCAGGTTGTTCAAAGACCCATCCGAGCTGGCCTTGAACACTTCCTGGGATAGGATGTCCACAAATACACATTTCCCAACTTGCATATTCATGACTGTCTATTGCATCTATTTTAAACTGTGTCCTTTGTACCTTAAAAAAAAAATTAATTCAGGAGTTAACCTGTTGATTAGTGTTACACAGTTAGGTAGATGGTTTTGCACAGGTGACTGATCATAGAATTGTTTTCCTGGATGGTTTCTATTTCAGATTGGAATTGTAAAGGCTACATAAAGAAAAAATGTTCACACTCAATATCAGGATCATTTTAGTGAGAAACATGAGAAAAATGGAAGGAAAACCAATTAAATTCCCTGTTACTCTGACTAATGCATGCTTAGAGTGTGATTGGTGCTGTAGGAAACTGGGACATCCTGAAAGCCAGAGCTATCGTATTGGGGAACCATTGTTACATGATGTATCCAGTGTTCAAGTCATTCGACAGATTCTAAGCCTTTTTTTGAACACTCTGCAAAGTCTATGTAAAATATACAGAAGTAATATTATATATGCAGATCTAATTTGAAATTAAAAATTAACCAAAAGACAAAGTTGCCCATCTGCACTGTGTCATGTTGCAATTTTTTCCACATATTTCTTTTTGAGATACTTTTTTTGGGTGTAGTACATTTTTTTCCTCTTCATTCCATGTGATGGATGTGACTTAAGGGAATGGACATTTGAGAGCTAATACACTACAAAAGCAAAATAGGTTCAGTCATCCTTTTACTTGAGGAGGGCTTTGATAACTAGGGAGGTAAAATTTGTAGATGTTGGGTGAGCATATTGCAGGAAGTGAGCTTCATTTCCACAAGAGTCTCTTTTAATCTTTCTTTAGAATCAGTCAAGGCTATGTTTAAATTAATATGCCAGTTCTGATGCAGCTACTGTTTAAAAAGTGGGATGTGTAAAATGAAAACAGTTGTTCTTTTCAGCACGAATCACAAGTAATAAAAGCTGCATTGCTGGAACCCTTGATAGAAAGGGAGTTAATACAATCCAATCTTCTCTTTGGTAGGACATGAAGGCTTTACAGAACTTTCCAGGGCATACATAGAGTCCACCCAGAGTTAAGATTAAGTGCTTGTATGCTACATCCAGCATTTAGATTTAGAAGTGAGGCCATAGTACCAAATTTGATTACTATCAAGCAAGTCTCCTGGCTGAGGCAGAGTCATGCAAAAAGTGTGCCATGAGTTACAAAGTAGACTCTGGGTAACTGAGTCCTCAAGGCTATGTCCATTATTAAGAGCAAATTTATGCAGAAGCTCTTCAGGAAACCAGTGCACAAATCCAGTGAGTACTGGATGGTATTACCGTTTTGTTGTAATAGTAAAATGTCATCAAACAAAATATAAATACTGAGGCAGAGAGACCGGAAATGTGAAATATCAGTATTAATTAACATCTGAATTTAGTTGTTGATGATGTTGTTCCACAAAAAAATAAAAAAGGAAATTATAAAGCCAGTAGTTTACTTTAGGAAAACTTTCATAGACTGCATGTAATGCATGCCTATTTTGAAATTGCAGTGCCCCTCCTTTTTACCCCAGCTCTGCAGCCTTTGACACTATATTAAACCAATTTCCACACTGACATCTGGTGGTAGTTCTGAAATGCTGTGTTGCTTGAAATGCTATATATGGGAGTTCGCAGGTGTAAGCATCAGTTTCAATCCCCTCCAGCCCTTCTGAAGTGATCTTATCAACATCTTAAAATTTTAACCTGCCATGGTCAGACCAGCTTCTCACAAGGCAAAGAAAGTAATGAACCAATAAGTAATTCCTTAGTATTTTGCTCAGTCAGTATAATGTATCAAAAAAAGTGTCTGTAGTGTGTGAAGCACACAATACTTGAAGTCAATTTCTTTCCCAAACAACTCCTGTGAAAACAGTGGCATAGTTTTATTGAGATCCTGTGACTGATGGTGTGTATATGTAAATATATAAAGATATATGTATCTGTGTGAAGTAAACAAGCTCAGTAGAAGTGCCACATCCTGCCCACTCACATTATGTGGCTTTATCCAGAGTCCAGAACTGTCTGTCATGGTAGGTTGACTCATCTTAGCTCCAGTTCTGATTAGTCCTGTTGTGTGAGTATATAATAAATAGTAAGAGCCATGACAAAGCCCTTCAGAATTTCCATTGAAATGGTTGCAAGGACTTACTCTGTTCTTCATCCTGATATGTATCAGGTTGGTTTTAAGTTCTTTTAAGAAAATATCTCAAATCAGACACCCTGTAGGAGCGATTGGATCAGGAAAAGGAAAGTGTGAAGTTTTATTCTGCCGTGGCTCCATGACTCTAATATTCATCCCCCATCTTATGGGTTACACCATTCCACACAGCCTTTTGATGCATGCATAATACGGCTGTACCTGTAGAGTAAGCTGCTTGTAAAAATAAAGTTGTATTTCTTCATGCTGTGTAAATTCTTTAGTCAGTTCTGGCTCAGACAATCTCCTGTAGGCTCAGCAGACAGCTTTTTATTGAGTTTGTAAATTGTATAGTAGTTCCTTATTTGGTAATTCATTCTGTGTTTGTAAGATTGAGCAGATTTTTGCCCCTATTTTTGCTGCCTTCCATTTCTAGAGTAATGGCAACCATTGGTTAGTCCTAATGTGGCAAAGCTTAGCTTTGGTATAACTTTTGTTTTTTTTTCTTTGACATGTCTGTGTGAACATAAATCAGCATATAAAGAAAGTTCAGTCAAATAATTAATTTGGGCACAGAGATAAAAATGTTTCACATTTAAGTAGTTACTCATTAATATGAATAATATTAGAGAGGTCAAGAGTTTGGCGTCTCAGCCAGGTAGTTTAATATGGCATAAAATTTACAGTCATGAGTAAAGAGGGTCATTCAAGTCCCAAAAGATTGTGAATTACGCATTTGATTTAATCTTTTAGGCAATACTGATCTTCTGAATAGCGCTAACTGGTCTGTTGTATTTCAAAAGGTGTTGGAAAGGAAATCAAGTAATATATTAATACGTGATGCACAATTGCTGGAAACTTACAGTAATTTTATTTTTTGTGGCTTCAGATTAGCCTTAATGTGCGTGTGTGTGTATTAGCACACACCATGGAATCAATGCTGGTTATTTTGAACTTGTATTAATTTTGATTTATTAATTTACTTAAACTTGTTGCTTACTGTATTTTTACACATTTCTGCATACTTACTGAGCATTTTCTCTTTATCTTTCTTCCTATTAAACAGGCATTATTGAGACTGCAGACCACCTGGATCGTGAGACTACTTCGCATTACTGGCTTACTGTTTATGCAACAGACCAAGGGGTTGTGCCCTTATCATCTTTCATTGAAATCTACATAGAAGTTGGGGATGTTAATGATAATGCTCCTCAGACCACAGAACCAGTTTATTACCCAGAGGTCATGGAAAACTCGCCTAAAGATGTGTCTGTCATTCAGATTGAGGCATTTGATCCAGATTCAAGCTCAAGCGAAAAACTAACCTACAAGATTACAAGTGGAAATCCACAGGGATTCTTCTCAATAAACCCCAAAACTGGTAAGTACAATGCAGTATTTTATTTTATGTATTAATAAATTAATGTGTTTGCATAAGTGTATAAACCAGGTGAAATCGAAATCTTTGGTTTAATGTTGAAAACATGCTTTCACAATAACTGGAGTTAAGCTGGTATCTTGGGCTGTGTCAATATTAGTAAGTTATACAAACATGTAGAAAAGGATATGAGAGTGGAGCACATGGTTCAAAGTACTTGACATCCACGTCAGGCTTTTGTGAAGGCTCACTTCTGAGTAGCTCCACACTAGATTGGTCAATGTCCATGTATTTTTATAGTGCAGTGAGTATACAGTAAAAACCCATATTTTAGTTTTGTTTCATCCAAATAGTTTTTAGTTGTCCTCATGGTTTTTGTGTCAGGCCTTTTTAAAAGTCATTTTTTGGTGGTGGTGGGGAGGAAGTCATGTTAGTCTAAGCAAAATAAGCCATTTAATACCTGCAGACTCACTTGTCCCACAGTCAGAAGATACTTTTTGTAATTAACTATTGCTGCTGCTAGAAATGCATAATCTGGAGGATTATTTTCAGCTGTGGTTTTTATGCAATGAAAATAAAGAGTCTGAGTTCACTGGTTATTTGGAAAGCTTCAGAAAAAAACACTGAGGTTTTAACAGGGGAGTGCAAACACAAGAACCAGGTGACCTTTTAGTAACTGAATTGCAGGTACTGAAAAGTGTGTAGGACAGACAGATGGGAAGCACAATAATCAGTCTTAAGTGAAGCTACCCAGTAATTTTGAAAATATTTTAAGGGTTGCTTACCATCCCTTCCTTCTGAATGTGGAGAAAATAATACACATATTGGATGTTTTTCCCACAGTTTAAGGCTAGAGAAGAACTTGGAGGTTTTTTGCAAGGTTGTGCCCAGCTTAGCTTTTTATATATTGTGTTTAGGTATTATTTCACAGCAAAAATTATAAGAGATGCTTTTGATTCACTCAGCCAGGTTTTTTTTTTTCTCACAATTCAGAGAGTTTTAGATTAGAAGTCCTGCAGAAGTGTGGTGAGTGACTTTAATCTATTACAAACCCAGTAAGTACAAGGGAGCAGTAGTTTTATTAATTTAGCTCTTGCCCATTCATGGAAACAATTTCAGGGGACTTAAAGGAACAAAAATGGAGTGGAAAAAAAAACATTTTGAAGGCTATGGCCTTCGTTTTGTTTTGTAGTTATTTCAGCTCAGGGTATAAAATACTTGTGTACTTTATCAATTGCAATTGCCGTGTCAGCAAAGCTCGGAGTGCAAACACAGATAGGTTATTTGGGTTATTTCTGCCTATAGCTTTTTTGTCAGCATGTGCTGCATCTGTGAAAACACTGCCAAGAGGGACATATGAAATAGCTATAGCAACGGAAGATATTTAGTATAGTTAAAGTCTTCATCTAAATACTATATTTACAAAATGTTGGTTTTAGAGAAAAGGGAGCCTGAAAAGTAAAGCAAGACAAATTCAACCACAGTCTTCTAAAGTGAATGCAGAAAGTGTTTGTATCCTTTATTTCTATTTGGTCTACTCTGTCTCTTTTTTCTCATTTTACACGATGCAAAAGAAAAAAAATCTGCTTTTTTATCTACTTACTTGCCCTTTCTGATTTTGAAAAAGTTCTTTAGCCTGCCACTTTGATATTCTTAGTTGTCTCTCAATATAATACTGTTAAAATTAGAATAAAATTGCCTGTGAGTTGGGTGGAAAAAAAGTGACTGCAGTATTCAAATTGCAAAGGAACATAAATTCTACCTCCATTCATTTCATCATTACTCTATAACTGGCCACTTGGTTTTGGTTATTGTTTCCTTAAATATTCCTGCAGGTCATTTTCTCTTCCTCTTTCTTCTGTTCTTTTCCTCCCCTTTCAGCTCCCTGTATCATCAGGTGGTATTTTCCAAACTGTGTTTTGAAAAAAGACACTACTGTACCTCCCTTGCCGAAGTTTTGACGTAAAGAAATTTCTTTATTCCTATTTAATGGGTAGAATTAGGGCACTGGGAGGTTGTGACTTGTCTTCAGACAGAGTTTGCAGTTTTCTATGTTAGTAGCTTACTGTGATCTCATTTGTATTACTAAGGGACCTTGAGAGAGAGAGCTCAGCACACTAGATGGTGAAGTGATAAGGAGCACTTAATAGAAAAGGAATAAAGATTTTCTGTCAAGAGAGCTTCTTACCTGCCTTTACTGTGGCATGCATACACTAGAAGTAAGCAGTGCAATCCACAGTCCTCAGTTTGGTGTTAAAGAATAAAAAGCAAAAGGGCAACTGGAAATAATTAAATCATTATATTTCAGAATACAAGCTCTGGGAATAAAAGAATCTCCCTCTGATTTACATTCAGCAGAAGAAATTTTTTTTTTTTCCCCCAGTATAATTAAAAGGCCAGGCTTAGGTATTCACCTATCATGTGCCATTCATACCACCCTTCTCTGGTGTCTATTACTGTTAAAATTGTAATGCTAGATAGACATGCTTCTCAACAGACATTTTAAACATAGTGAAAGGGAAAAGTGGGCAGAGCAGAGAAGGGAAACTTGTTCCTAGAGTGCATTCAGACAATTCAATGGATATTAAAAAGCTGCCTTATATATATTGTCTTCCCACTTCATGTGCTCTAATGGCCCATACTGCCTATCCTGTACATGACCAGTTTGAAAATGGTAGTCTGCAGTGGGCACTAACACAGGGGTTGAGTTTTGGCTGAGGTTATCAAGTTCATAAGTTCTCAAGTCTCTCTTCTGTCTATCAGATATTGAATATATTTAAACTGAATAGATCTTATTTTGTGTGAAAGTGTTTTCAGTAGAATTGACATGTTAAGGAGTTGAAAAAACATTTTAAAAAACAATGGTTATTGTTCTAGTTATAACACAGTGCGTTTTATCTTCCCCGATCAGTTAAAAGAGGGCTCAGCTGAAGAGTACATTTGACTAGAATTGGAGAGATCAAGTCTTCTCTTGTTTGCTCATGTGTGTACATTATCCTTGTTGTACCCTGTGAAGTTATCACACTGTAAGGTATTTGTCCGAGGAAGAGAAACCTTCCCCAGGGCCCCAAGTTTTCCTTCCAACCACAGGGGAGATGGGGCTGGAAAATTAATCAAGTCTTTTAACTGTATCCTGTTGAAACATTGAAAGTGACAGTATGAGTTAAATATCTGCTGTTGTGCATCCCCAAAAGTGAGTTGAGGACTGTAATGGCATTCAGTTCAAGTTAACTAAAAGCTAGGATTCTTGGGGATCATTAAGTTGGGATTCTTAAAATATGTGGTGACTGTTAAAAATACAGCTTAGGGGGTAATGTGTTATTATTTCTTCTCCTGGTCAAGGATCCATTGTTTCCTTTCTCTTTATAAAATTTAATGCTAGGGTATTGTGTGTCCATGGTTGGAATTCTCACACATAATAGTAATACAGATTATAAATAAAAACAACCTACATGTAACACTGTATCAAGTGAAACACTGCATTCTGTTCTCCTGATGTAGCTAATACATTTCTAGAACTTTGTGAACTCCAGAATGAGATGTCTGTGTCTTTATGCAATAATCCTGAATTTTTAGAAATGGATATAGTTCATTATTCACAAAAAGAAGAGCTTCCTTTTCATGACAAGAACTATTGATTGACTGATTCATTTCTCAGAAATGCTGCGGGCTTAAGTAGTATCTGATGCTTCTTACTGCAATCTGTTTCCAAGCACCCCCTTCAGTAAATCTTCACTGACACTTAAAAATGTATTTTATATTTCAGATAATTATAAAATAACTTAAGGAAACACTGCTAAGTTTTTCTTTGCATGCTATTTCACTTCTTGGAACAGGATATATAACACGATACATCACAGGACTTTTTGTAATCTTTTCACATATATTTGGTCTTACATGAAAGCAAATGAAATAACATTTTATTTACCTTTGGAGTTTCCATGCAATGAAAAGAAAGTGCTGTACATATGAGCTGTCCAGGTAGAATAAAAATAGTTATAATAATATTATTTGCCAGAAAGAATGAGAACAGAAAATTGTGGAAGAGAATGCCACAACTTTCATGCTCAATCTCAACACAAATGTAGACAAACCTGCAAATTATGGTAACTACTTTATATCTGCTTAACTTCTTGCAACATAGCTTGTAATTAAATGCAGAAGTAATTGACAAAGTGGAAGAGTTGCAACTCATGTTAATACATTTAGGTGGAAACAGTTGAAGTTGCATGATTTGGTGGCTTTTCCAAACACATTCCTGGGACTCTGTGGTTAATCTCAGCACTTAACACTAGAGCTACTGCACTGAGGCTCAGAAAAGATTTGCACATTGACCAACACTCATGCACAGCAGAGGATTATGTAGCAGTAAACAAGTTCTGAGATCTGTGCCTTGGAGCTTAAAATACATATACAATGCTTTTATAAGCACATGTAATACATACGGTATGTATAATAGTGCTTTAGTACTATTTCTGTTTCTTGCAGGTGTGGTTTATTTGCTTGTCAGCTATTTGGGTACTTGTAGAACTGAAAAGTTTCACATATAGTTGTAAGCTCCATGTCTGTATTTATAAAATACATTTGGTTATTTTAATGCTTGGAATAAACTACTCAATGTTTCTATTTGTGTTTACAAGAACACTGTCCTATTGAATAGAAAAAATTATATTTTTCCTCCCCTTTGTGCCTATGCTTAAAATATTTTAATTTGCTTTTGTGCTTTTGAGAAGTCTTGGAAGGATGACACTTGATAGCAGGATTGCTTTCTTAGAGAAAGTGGAACAGATAATTAGTATGGCATCTACAGGTAGTAGCTGATGATACCACTGCATATAAGTGTACATTTATGAGTCAATGAATTATGATTTTATAATTTCTAATATATTTGGATTTAGAAATTATATATTTAGAAACTGATCTGTTAGTTTCTCTTCAAAAGTGTTATTGTATTCATTTTACTAAAAGCTTTCAATCAAACCATGTAATTTCTTTCTGTCTGAGGAGGGTAGGACATGGATGAAATATGAGCTTTCTGTTGCACCTAGTAAGAAGTGTAGGGGTGATTTGCAAATGAGCTTCCCAGTTTAAAATGTTTGCTGACAGTTCCCCAGAATGACACTGTCAACCGAATTCTTTTCCTGTGGGAAATGGGAATAGTTTCCCATTTTGTATTTTTCTTCTAGCTTTCCTTTTTAAATTGTGGGATGGCAAATGTCATGTGAAATTAGAAGAAAGCTATTACCTTTTAAATTACTAACAATAACTCAGCAAGTCATATGTAAAATGTGGAAATCGAAGAGCTAGGAAGAACGTCCTAAGTTGCTATACAACTAGAGACATTAGGCTGAATTCTCTGTAAACAAAAAAAGCTCACTGAATTCCCTGAACTCTGTATCAGTTTCCATATGGATGAAATAGTTGTGCTATGCCATGTTTTTTAAATACGGCTGCTGCTCAGTGTTATAGGCTCTGTATGATGAATATCTCAAAGATTGCTGAGTTAAGGTGCCTGAAAAAAAGTTATATTGCATTATAAGTGCAGCATGCACACTAGAATGGCAAAATCTGCGTTCGCTTAGAGAAAGGAGTTCCAGCTCTCCCTAGTATTACTGAGCAAGAAAATTGAATCCTAACCAGGTATCTGTATAGTGCTCTTATAGACTTTTTGTATTACCTTGCACATATATTCAGGCTAGAAATAATTTCTGATCTTTTGCCCAATTGGTAGGCTTCTTTCCACTTCCCCAGGACTTAGTTACATTTGTTGTGCCAACCAGATTTGGCTTGGGGAGGGAATCAGGGCTGGGTAGCAAAAAACACTTTCTTGAGAAGTCATGCCTTACCTCAGAAATTTAAAGCAATTATAGCAAATGAGGAAGAGAGTTACTGTGCCATATAACAATTTTGGTTCATATTGGCTGAAATGCTGATCACAAAATTATAGCTTTCTATGCTTTTAACGAAACTGGGTGTGAAAATGATGCATGCTTCTGAAAACTAGACTTGGGTTCACAACCTGGACAGGAGAATGCCAGGAAAAATTTTGAGTTGTTAACTTTCCCATGCTTAGGTTTTGCAGGTGTAAAATAAAAGTAATTGTGTGACCTAATTACTTGGGAGTGTTGTAAAGCTGTATTGATTTATATATGAAGCAGTTTGGTATTTATTATGAGAATATTATGGACGTACCTTTGAGGAAATTGGTAATCCTATGGTGTAGGAGATAGTCCATTTAGATAAGGGTATTAGTTGGGGAATTCAGCAGAAGCTTTGAGTAATTGCCCACTTCAAAACATAACTGTATCCTGTGCATTTTACACAGTAACCTTTAATGGAGAGTGTGTTTGTGTCTGTCTGTTGGTCTGTCTGATTTGGAGACCAAAGTGAAATGGGAAATGGGTACAGCTGCAAACAACTTCCATTGGTTTCCGATAACACTGGAGAATTACTTAGTGAGGAAATGAAGGGTCAGTGACCACAGAGTAGTATTGGCTTCATTTTAACAAAGGAAGTCTTTGTTGTTTAACTACTTGTGGGTTTTAATCCCAATTGACATAATATTTTGGAACTTGGATAAAACCAGTGTTAGTATATTGCACGCTTATGTGATTTAAAATTAAATAAAGATCAAAATGCTGAATTTTTTCATGTAACTTCTGCAGCTGGTAAGCAATGGCAGGCTCAATTATTGTTCACTTATGTCACACAGCTCAAAGTGTATGTAGTAGCCTCCATGTGCTCAAGTGTTTACCTGTGACATGGAGAAAGTGAAGTATTTGATTATACTGTCTCTAGGATAGATTTTTTTCTTTACTGGAAATGTAACGAGAATTAGCCCAAATGTTTTTAAAAAGAGTTTAATTTTGCAAAAAGCTACTTTGTTTTGCCTTTTTAAAAGCACTTGAAGTGCTAGGTCTTTTTTGTAACTGGGAAAGCAAGTTAATATCTGAAATTTCTAATAATATTTTCATATCCACTCACTCTACACTATTTAGAGATATAGCATCTGCAAATATAGACATTTTGCTATAATAGAGGCAGCTATTTTTAAAATTACTTGAAAGCATGAGACAGCTTTATGTAGAGAGAACTTCTTTTAAATCTTACATGGCGGTGTTGGGACTTTATTTTATTTGTTCTCTTACATCCCTTTGGAAAAAGAAAAAATTTGGGAAAATAAATGGGAAGCACAGCAGTCCTTTCCTTTTCCATTATTTGACCCTGGAACTACATAAAAACTTCAGGTTGTGCTTTGCATGATCTGTGTTGTAAACCAAGAGTAGAAGAAAGTGAAGTTCTCTCAATTTTCCCATGTTGTGATGCAGCAGTCATGGAAACATAGGCTTGGGTTGGAAGAGACCTTAAATCTGATCTGGTTCCAATGCCTCTGCCATGGGCAGGAATATCGCCCACTAGATCCGATTGCTCAGGCACCCATTCAGTGTAGCTTTAAGCACTTCCAGGAATGGGGCATCCACAACTTCTCTGGGCAGCCTGTTCCAGTTCTTCACCTCCCTCTGAGTATAGAATTTCTTCCTAACATCTAATCTAAATCTTCCCTCATTCCCTCTCCCTTGTCCCATCACTGTCTGCCCTTGTGAAAAGTTGCTCTCCTGTTTTAGAAGCCCCCTTTAGGTACTGGAAGGCAGCTACAAGGTCTTCCCAGAGCATCGTCTTATCCATGCCAAGCAATCCAAACTCTCTCAGTCTGTCTTCATTGAGAAATGCTTCAGCTCCCTGATCATTTTCGTGGCCTCATCTAGGACCATCTAACGGGTCTAAGGACCATCCCCAGGGCTGGAATGCAGCATTCCAAGTGGGGTTTCACCAGAGCAGTGTAGAGGGGCAGAATCCCCTTCCTCAACCTGCTGGCCATGCTGCTTTGGATTCAGCTCAGGATGTGGTTGGCCTTTCGGCCTGCAAGTGCACATTGCAGGGTCATGTCCGGCTTTTCATCCATGAGAACACCCAAGTCCTTCCCTGCAGTTTATCTCAGTCTGCTCTCAGTTCATCTCCCAGTCTGGACTCATATCTGGGGTTGCCCTGACCCAGTGCCTTGGCTTGCTGAAGTTCATGAGGTTCTTGTGAACCTACCTCTCAAGTTTGTCCAGGTCCCTCTGGATGCCATCCAGTCCTTCTGTTGTGTCATCTGCACCACTCAGCTTTGTGTCCTATGCAGACTTGCCAAGGGTATATTTGAAATGATAATAGAACCAGACGCTCCCTGTATCACATGTTCTTTTGAGCTGGAGTATACAATATGCAAGACTATAATTCTAGTCAAGGAAGAGACAGTGATCAGATACTGTTGTGAGCCACTTGGAAAGTCCCACATTCACATGTGCTTTCAAAGATAGCAGGCTTTGCTTGGTAGGATCTCTGAGTAGTGTAACTTGAAGTTGTGTATATAACAATGCTATAATATTAGTATTGATTCATTTCATAATAAGAAAAAATTCCTCAGAATTAGAGCCCTGATTCAAATCAGCTTGCCTTGAATTTTTTTAAATCAATGAAAATAGATCAATCCCAGAAAAAAATGTTGTTCTACATGAAGTAATAAATTTTTTCCGGCTTAAAAATTCACAGTGGAGTCACAGTTCAAGGACTAGCTAGATGTGATCTATAAAATTATTCCTCAGTTTTGCTGAGAGCCAAGGCAAGATCTTTGACAGCAGTTTACCTGATCATCTGTTTTATGAGCATTGCATGAAGTTCTTTGTGTATATGGTGCAGTTACAAAAGCAGTTCCCTTTAAATCAGTAGATAAGAATACTGTGCACTTTAATACATTCTATATTGTAAATGTAGAAAATAACATACAATTAAAAAAAAAGAACAAGGGAAGAGGCAGCAGCATTTTATGAATCCCCAAATTCTCACTTAGAAATTAATGTTTTAGGGTTTAAATGTATAGGGAGTTCAGAGCACTATAAATAAAGTAAGGTTATGTAAGTTTGAAAAGATCTTTCAAGATGATGTGTGATTTTATGGTAATAATTCTGTACTTATTTATTGAAGATGATCTATCTCAAAATGAGATAAAAAATGAGTGATGGACATAAGGTAACTCAGAGTTAATTACTGAAGGCTTTGAATTGGCGTGGATTTTGAAGGCAAGAATATTTTCACAAAGTAAGCAAAGAGGTAACAAAAATTTATAGTGTTCTGCTGATAACAAGATCAAAGTTCATTCTAGAGGAAATGTATCATTGCTTACTAGTTTTCTTAAAATGAACGTACGTGACTTTTGTTTAATCTTTAATTCAAAATTGTTTTAGCTATTTGTTATTATCTATTAAATACAATTTTTAAAATTTTATCGTATAATGCTTTTGACTTACAGTTCTGGGTTTTATCTTCTGTGTGACAGAAACTGGCAAAAGAATATGAATGACTGGACTTACCCTAAATGCTTTCAAGCACTGAGAATGCAGGATCATAGACATTTTAATGTTGCTGATTGGGTGTTTGTTAATATTTATATAGTTCTTTTCATTATCTCCCAAATAATTTTACTGCTAAAAAAATTACTGCACAAGAAGTTAATACCAATGTTAGCAAACCCAGACTAAAAATAATGTACTCAGTGACTAATTAGAGTATACAAAATGACATGATTTACTACAATTTTATGATCAATAAACACTAATTTTACATTTAATTTGAAATCTAGTTGAAATTGAAGTTGTACCGTGTTTGTTGTATTGGATGGCTTAGCTGTTTATGTAAATTTTGATTTTTTCCTTATGCTGTACATAAGTAATCTTTAGAGGGTTGCTTGTCTTTGCTTCATGTTCAGATCACAAATATGATTAATGAGTATTCTGCTCAGTAAATTCCAGGATGCTTTTAAAATAGTTCAGGTAAGTGACTCAACTTCAGATGTGCACCTTGCAGTTATACTTTATAGTAGTAGAATTGAGTAGTTAAATTGCCTGGTTACAGATAAACATGGTGCCTGATGTTATGAAATATTAGCCAAATTTTTGATCCTATATACAAAGCTTACAGTCTGTCTTGGCAACAAGCCTATAAACACTGAGCTGGACTTGATGATCCTTGTTTGTCCCTTCCAACTCAGCATATTCTGTGATGTTACTGCTGTAAATGTGCTGCACAAATATACCCTTATGGACAGGGTGTTACCCCTTGTTTGATGCAGTCCTGACTTGGGTAGGACTGAGATCTCAATTATTGCTTGACGTTTCACGGAGTACTTTTCAAAGGGCAAGAACTATTCATCTGGGACAAATGTGCCAAGAGTGTTTTTTGTGGATGAAATCCAGAGCATATGCACTAGCACTTGAAACAGGAATAAGGAAATATCTAAGTGAAAAGAAATGGTGATCGGAAGAGCAAACAGAATGTAGTTCTTAATGTGTTTCCGACTTTTCAGTCTGGAGTTTACTTAGGTGTCTGTACACTGTGGGAGTGTCCTGTTGGCTTTTGCTTGAATGGCTACACGTGGGAATTGAAGGAGAGAAGGCACCAAAACTGTGAAAGACTGTACTAGTTCAGTGCTATCATGTTATACTTAACAAAAAGGGAGCAGTGACTTCATCAGAGTGTACTGCAGTAGGTTTCCATTTTAATTTTTCGAAAGCTAGGGTATTGTAACTCATGTATGTAATTACACTTATCAGGAAGTTTATATATGAAGTATAAAATAAGTCCTTTAGCCCCAAAAGTGTATTTAGACTATCCAGAAAAGTCTCCTAGCCACAGGCTGTGTGCTCTGCTGGGCAGAATGGATCTCTGTTCTGCCTAAAGAACTGCATAGCAAAAAAAGGTAAAATTCAAGAGGCCAGAAAGAACAAGCAAGCAACAGCAGAACTAATGGAGAGAGTATATGGCTAGGAGAATTGAAAGAGGAACCCAGGCTCTCAATTCTTCTTGAAAAGTGGTACCATTTTTGAGATTTTTGTTAAAAGAACAGTAATGATTGCTTTTAAGTGTTGTACTTGAGCAGAAGAGGCATTTGTAGCCATTTAAGGTGCTTTTAAATGATAATCCTAGTTTCTCTTTGGACTGTATATTTACAATCATATTTCAGCATTAGAAACTTACTGGTGACAATTCTGTTGCTGGTTTCAATGAGAGTTATTAAGGTGTGTAGAACAAGGAAGAGTTAAGGAATTAAAAGCAAGTGACATTGCTAAGGAATTATCTTTAAGACTATGTAAACCAAAGTTCAGTTCCTTTATGATATACTTGCTCCAGTATGATAGCTTGTTAGCACTATCTTGTTTCTTTTTTAACTCGGTAGTCTGCCTTCATGGTGATGTAGGACAGTGGTAATATGTTAGACTTTGTAGCTTATAATAGTCATCATCAGTCATTGCATGGCTCCAGACAGTTTATTTTTTGCCAGCTGCAAAGCTGGAATCTCTTCTTCAATCCCTTTGCTATTCATTTTTATTGACCTGCTTTTATTAACCTGTTCATTTGGTTTGGTTGTGAAGATAATTTTTGACTTACATAGAAAACAAGGTTTGACTATAGTCTTGCCAAAAAGCTTATTTGAACATCTTCAGAAAGAAAATGTGGGCCTTTTCTGGTGGTCATTGTTTGTATGGTAAGTTAGGTCTAAAACACAGTTAAGTTGAAATCAGTTGAAAGAAGACTGAAAAAAAAGTTGTCTTTGGGTCAGTGATGAAATAATCGTGGATTATTGTTTTATCAGTCATTTTGTTCATGTTTTGGGGAGTGCCGAGATGTTAGAAGAAGTTTAAAATTATCTCATAAGAGATCTTTCAGACGTGAGACTTACTGTATTATGAGAACTGTCTGAGACATGACTTGATCACACCTAGCTGTGAGGAGGAAACTGCTGATTTCTGTGGACTTCTTAGTCTGTCATACAAAAGAAAGATATAATCCTCTGTCTAGAAGGGAAAGCTTCTTGACAGAATCTTCTTGAATTCGATACAATACACTACTTCTTAAATGACAAAAATTAGTAGGAAACCCTCTCTTGAAGTTAGACAGTATCTCTGTCACTTGAAGAGACATAATTGGTCTTCAACTAACAGAATATTTACGATAAGTTACTCAGTGCTTTTGGGCTGTGTTATGCAGTAGGTAACATGATTACCATTACAACCATGTGTGAATTTAAAATCCATGCTTCCTTCAAATCTTAGACTGATTTACATATTAAGACCTTGTAAACAAGGTCTATTATATGTCAAAAATAAAAAAAGAAAACCCTTTAACATTCACTAGTAATTTGTTGGTTTGGGGGTTGAAGTGGGGAAACAAGAGCTAAAAGAATAATTGACTAAGTTGCAGTAATCATGACTGAGAGTTTAAGTGATAATTGACTGATGCAGCCCAGAGCAACCATTTCTACTGGTTAGTTATAGTTTGGATTTAACACAGAGGACAAAACCCACATTGACCAAATATGTCCTCCCTCATATTTAGTTTATGACCTGTATCTGTTGAAGTTAATGGTAAAAAAATTTGTAGCTGCTTCCTTAATTCTTCAGTGCTAATTCATTCAAATATCAGAGAAACTGTATTACTTTTTGTATGCTGCAATTCAAATAGCATTATACTAATTCCAATTAAGCCTATCAGTTCAAACTCATTGGAGGCAGCGTATTACACTTGGTGTCTGCTTTAGTCTTTTGGTTCATTGTGGGGGTTAGCCATGTCTAACAGGCAAACTCCCTCCCATCTCCAGAATCTTCATCATCTCAAGCTGAATGTGCAGTTGGAAAGTCTGCAGGTATTTGTGAAAGCACAAATGCATGGGGATGCATGATGTAGACTCAGTAAGATAAAAACTTCAAGCCTTCCCCCTCCCCTTGCAAAGACCTCTTTTTCTGGTGCTACTTCTTTTTCTGATGCCACTTTGAGATAATCCATGCCTTAATGATAGCTAACATATAATTCTTAACACAGTGCCCACCTAATATTCTGTATTTTTTTAAGAATATTGTCATTTCAGCATTGAATGAAAATTGTTGATGTTCTCGTCTTCAGAAACAGAGATAATATGATGTATCTGGGAACCAGTGTGAAATAAATCTCTGCTAATATCTGATCTCTGGTGCTAATTTCCATTCCAAATGTAGAGTTTTATTTATATTTATGTAATTGTATGCTGCAGTTGCATTTCTGTGTGTTTGTTTTGCTATTATTTAAAATAGAAATCTGAAGTAAGTTTTATCTGAATGCAGTTGTGATTCTCTTAGTTTTCGGGTAGACATCAAATAGATAGCAGGTATCCCCAGAATGTAAACTCAGATAAGGAAGGAAGAGAGAATAGAGTTGTATTTGCTACTAGTGCAGTTTTTATTGTTTGTTTTGTTTGTTACATATGTTTACTGTTAGTTTCAGTTGATTGTAGTCACTCTCCAGCTAGCGAGGCAGAACAGCTATGATTTATCCAAAGACTCTCTAAATTATTTAGCTGCTGTTCTGAAAATGTTTCTGGTGAGGCAAGTTTTTAAATATTACTAAATACAAAAATGGCACCAATTCACTGGAGATACCATTTCCTCATCATTATCTAATAAATGGTTTTTATAAACTTGCATTTCTCAAGAATACTTGACCTATCTTGCCATAGTGACATTGATTTTAGGTGAAATAATAGTCAGTGATGTGACTTACTGCAGCTTGTTGTTCATGTTGGTTTTGGGAGAGGGGGCTGACAAAAGGAGGACAAAACAATGCTCTGAGTCAGTTTTGCTTTGAAATAGAATGGATTGTCACAAGTGACCTGTTTCTCACACATGCTGCTATTTCATTCAGTAATGAATACATTCTCCCACCTCGTAACAAGGATTTAAAAACTATGTTTTACGGACTTCTTCAGAGCTTAATTGAAATCTTTTACTCGCCACTCCTTTGGGGATGTGGCACGTGCAAAAATGTGGTCATGAATTTATTTTTGTAGAGGGAGGGGCACAGCAAGGATATATACAAAGTGTTACAGAAAAGAGAAGGAGTTCCATCTAAAAAAACTTAAAAACAGACTAGAGTGGTGGCTTTTGTTGCAGGGAGCTGACTTACATTAGGTCCAAAGATTGTCCCCAACCCTCTTAAAAGGCAGTTAGAGTACACAGAAACACTTGACCTTATTATCACAACCGTAGTTCAGGAAATCTCTTCAGCAATGGACAAAATCTGTTGGTGCAGCATTAAACATTCTGTAATATAGAAAAACCTGGCAAAAATAGAAAAATGCAGTGATTGCAATAATCAAGCCTTTTATAGTCGCAAGCTGAAGTGAGACACTTCACTGAAGGTAAATTTGCACTTAGGAAAGTGTCTATCAGTAAAGAGTTAAATAAAAAGAATGTCATGCATGTGTATGTGATTCTAAATCCAGAAGTGTTACATTTCCTTTGTTGGCATTAGTTTCTGCTGAATATACAGGATATATATGGTGAAGACTAAGCCCTTCTGTTATTGGTCTGAAGTGTTTTAACAGAAGTGTGGCATGCTTGGCTGAAAAGACTGGAGGTTTTAACAGATCAAAGCATGTATATTTTGTTCTTGCTGGATATTTTTCTGCTTACCCGTTTGTGTTGTATTGACCAACTTCAACAGAAATTTTATCTGGAGCAAGACTTCCTTTAAGAATCACTACTGTCTAAAGTAGTGGTACATGGTAGAATTTTGTTTTGAGTGCTTAAAGCAAAAGCTTTTGAATGGTTTTTTGATTGATTTTTTTTTTCCTCTGAGTATTTGTTGCCATCTTTAGGAGTGGCTCCGGTCTTCATGGCTCTTGATGAAAAATAAAATGGATAGGAAGCTATTGAAACATGCCATTTTTCTGGTCTCATGTAATTCTCTACTTGCTGCTGCTGTGAGAGATGAAGTCTTATTATTGTCAGAAGATGTAGACTAAATATTGAATATTCAGGGAAATGCAAGCATTATGAGATATTTCTGCTCGATTGCTTTGTATTTCCTGTGTTTTTTGAGATTTTTCCTATTTTCGACTCAGCTGTTCAGCAGTAGTTCAACATAGCTTTTACTGGCTACGCTGCAATCAACCCTTTTCTCTTTTAACTGTGGTGAGCCTTGAGCTTAATGCTTCATGGGAGGGCTTGTGCTGGCTTTTTACAGAGGTACTCAGTAGAAAGAGATTTTAGGAGAACTTGTGTTTCCTGAAATCACCTGCAAGTCCCTTTGCTGGAAGGAAGCAGATGAGGTGGCAGCTGTGCCACTTGTGCACTTCCAATTAACAGTCCTATTCTGTTTCCCATAGTGCCTGTGAAAAGAAAATGTATTATCCAGACTTGGGCAGAAAAGTAAAGCTTTATAGAATATATGGCATTAAATATTTTCAGTTGTCGTTGTTCACAGCTCTGTAATATCCACGTGAAAATATTGCCTTAGGAAGGTTAGTAGACAACTGTCACATCATTTTCTCTTTCTTCCCCTGCCCCTTCCTAAATTCACAGTAATAATGCAACTTCTTTTCCTTGTTGTTCGTTTGTTTTGGGGTTTTGTGTGTTTGAATTTTCATTCCCGCTTTCTTTGTAACTAAGGACAATTACTTCATAATACCAGAAGATATATCCTGACAATAGCAAACGCATCTTCTATGTGCTGTAAAAGCATTAAAACATAAAGCAGGAGAAGATAACACATCATTGTCAAGAATACTAGATAAATAGTTTGATATGATGGCAAACAAAATTGCTGGGAAAACAAGGGCAGATTTGACCATAATTGGAACAGTTGTTATTTGCACTATCTGTTTTTTGCAGAATAGTTGTTTGAACATTTGACAGCTGTAATATCGCCTTATATAGGTTTTGTTTGTATTATTTAGTACAGGCTGTCTGTTTTGTTGGTATGAGTAGACTACAGCTGTTTTTGTCAGAAGCACTGAGTAGCTATTCACCTGTGGTATACAATCCTGTTTCTTTTGGCCTTTTTCTTTTAAGTGAAATTGAAGTCTTGATTGCTTTTCTTACATACTCTACTTTTTATCAGCTGAGAGACAAAATTGAAGGCTTTTTATTGTAGCAGACAAGCTTTGAAAACTTTATAAGTGGATTTTAATTTTCCTTACATAAGGTCATATTAATAAAAAAATTACTGTGTAGTTAGAAAATGGAACATGAAGTATGCCACCTGTATTTTGATCTCTATTTCATCCTTCATTGGGTAATTGCTTCCCTGTTTTCCAGTTTGACAGTTGAGGATCAAGGTGGCAATTTCACTATCAAAAAGTTTTCACTATCAAAAGCTGGAATAGTTGGATAAAATGTCTTCTGACATTGCATTTTCCTCTGTGTTGCTGCTTCAGAGAATATGGGATGCTTTGCTCAGTAGTTCCTTAAGCTGGGCAAATCCAAACCTTGGTGTTTGCTTCATGAAAGGCCAGGTTGGATCTAGCAAGATTTACTAGCACAAGCTCAGTCCCGTGTGAACACAGCAATGGTATTTGTGGGGCCAGCTTGTACCTGTGAAAAGGTTAATGTCTTTCTCTGCTTTTGTGAGCAAAGAAACTGAATTCTCGTGTGGCTGCATCCATGGCACTGTTAACTCACACAATAGCAAATAATTCTGCTGTAATTGAGAGCTGAGCAAGTTTACTTTTCGTGAAACTCAATAGTTAAATTCTGAACAAACTGTTAGGGAGAATGAATTCAAATAAGAGCCTTCTGTATTAGATTTCTCTGTCTTTTTGTTACTTCTTACTTTTTGACTTCATTTAAGGCAAAACCCATCATGCCTTCCTAATCTTGCATCAGTAATATATCAGTTTTATGATAAAATATAACATCATGCATCAGAAACTTGTGGTTCTTCTCTGCTATTGTCAACAGCAACTGTTTGACTGCTTGTCATTGTGAAATTAAGCGAACACAGACAAACTGCTCTGTTTTTTCTATTATTATTGCATCTCTTCAGGTTACCCTTCTTTTGCCTTTATCACTAATACTGCAAATAGGTGTTTCTCCACAAGATATAGGTAATTAATTCAGATAATGTCCATCAGCACCCTTTGAAAAAGGCGTATGAAAACAAGATTTCATGTGGGAGAATTGCATTCATTACTCTGTCAGAAACACAACACGCACAAATGCGTTGGAACACTGTTTGTCTTAAGTGTTGCAACAGCTTAGTTTTCAGATTGCAAAGAATATTTTCACAGCTTTTAAGGATTGGAAACCCCTCACCCCTTCCCTTAATGAAAGCATAAATTCTCCAAAAATGGAAGTGGCCACCTAAGAAGAAATTGATCTTGAGGATACCAGTAACTACTGATTTAACCTAACCTTCATTCAGATTATTTTCTTGAAGGATCTGATTAATTATTCTCTTACATTTGCAGGGCTTATTACAACCACATCCAGAAAACTAGATCGAGAACAGCAGGGAGAGCACATACTGGAGGTAAATAATTTATTTAGATTGCTGTAAAACAGTGACTGTATGTTCATTGCTCTTTTACAGAGAGTTAAGTTTGCCAGGCTTGATTACTATATGAAGAATTAAAAAAACTGGATTTCAGAAGCAATTTCCTTTTGTGTTCATTATGTGGCAATGTAGATAACCGCCTATCTTATAAAAACTGTGTGTTGAGGTTTTTTTGCTAAAAAAGAGTAAAGGTACAGATTGAATGCATTTTTTTGTCTGCATCTCAAAACAAAGATTTACATTCAAATGGTACAAAGGCATGATTGTTAAAAGGAATGTAATTCTTCGTTTTATCTTCCTGTGTAATTATTGGAATAGCTATTTCAGCCTAACTTTTGCTGAGTATAGGCTTCTGCAAAAGAAGTGCAGAATGTTTTTATAATAAGGAGAATACAAAAGGATGGTGTGTGAGTAGCCTTATTTTCTGCATAACATGTTTACCAATCACATCAGTTGCAAGACATGCATTGTAGAGCCCGAATCCAAGAGCATGAAACTTGTGACAGCATGCTTTTATTTAACTACATTTAACTAATTGTCTGGAGTTTATTTAAGAGCTTTTGTCATTCTCTGTCAAACAACCTGAAAGGAAAACATATCGAGAACTTTAAGTTACTCAGTTTCACAATGTTGTTGAGCAGTGTAATGGCATGTTACTTCTCCTGTAGAGAAGACTTAATCTTAGGACATAAGGATCACTGTGAATATTTATCTGGAACATTTATTGTGCCTCTTGTCCTGGATGACAGATGAAAGACTGCAATGGGAGTTGGCCAAATTAAAGACAGAGAATAGGAGTGCGATGACTGCCGAGACTTGGAGATGAATGTATATATTCCCTGACAGCACAAACTATCCTTTTGCAGAATTGCATTATGTGTGCCGTCTTCCAGGGCCTTTTGTATCCCTTTGATGCATTGTGAGCTGGATTAATGCAGCTGTTGGACCAATGTTTTTTTATCATTATTTTAATTTCTGTATCAGCTTTGAAAAGAACGCTTTGTACCTAAGTAGCAATGGGGCAGAATTTCTTCTGCAGTGTGTTTCTAGAAGTAATAGTAACAAAATTAATTAAATGGCATATCTTATTTTGTACTAGATATAATATTCCTGTAACTTTTAAAGTAATTATATAGTTCTCTTTTCAAATTGCCTCCTCAGATCAGGTTGTATCAAGTTTCCCAAATGACTTCATGTCCATTATGTCCATATGTCTTTGATCGCTTACACCTTATCCCTGGAACAAGCTGACCACATCCAAGTTGCCTGTTGAAAATTGTGCTTGAATTGTGTGAATTCTCAGGCTGCAGCTAAGCAATGTGTGTGTGTGTGTGTGTGTGTGTGTGCTAATTGTTCTGGGACAAAACTTATGCCAGAAGTCATACTCTCAGTGTAATGTTATGGGCCGTTGTCTGCTAGCAGTCATGCTAATTTAAGCTTAACTTTATAACCTTAAGCTAACATGTACAGAACTCAGAAAGTTTATTTTTAGGATTAGAATGTCACGTAATGGTACATAAATCCTCCTGCTTTCATCATTCTGTATAAAATAGCAGTTTAAGCTCATTGCTCTTTAGTTTGGAACATTGTTTATTGCCTGCTGGTGCAAGTTATAATTCTTTGTTCATTTTGAATCCTAGCTGGTTGTTAAAGTTTTAGTTAACAGTCTGTGAAGTATGTGACAGAAGAACTCTTTACTACAGAGACATACTGACAGACAGCCTGGCCTAAAGTAGCAGTTTTCCCATGTGTTAGTTTTTTGTTTACAACTCTGATAATAGGTTGGAAAGAAACCCAGAAGTGCACAGAATGGTGGACAGACCCAAGTGCTGAGCTAATTAATGGAGCATTGAAATGTTGACCAGACAGATTGGTGGATTTATTCCTTTTTACTATTAAATTTGATCTTTGATTACACTTCTTCTTACATAGTAGTAACTAATATGCCCCATTTTTTATTCCCTGTTTGTGTTTTCTGAGTTCAAATTCACACTTTCTTATGCAGCTATTTTAGATTAGCTTCATGTTATTCTCTCATATCTTGGTTATGTCAGTAATGCCTTCAAAACTGATGTTGCATTCAGATCAAGTAGATGTTTCTCAAATTTACCTTTGTTATTTTCTTGGTTCAGGGCAATGCTAATTTTATGTTAATTGACATGTTTTCCCATACCCATTGTAATTTCCTCATTTGGGATATGCTTTGATTTTCTCATTCGGTGTGGCTAGGTTTCTGTAGTGAACTGAAAGGTATGTGGTGTTGTTCCATTACAAGTACTAAAGGGAACAGATATTCAAATATGTGCAAATCATACAATCTGTTAGAGATGAGCATGAATATTTGCATTTCATGTGTCAAAATATTAAGATAATAGCTGAATATACTTTTGAGTATCTTTTGTAAATACTCATAGCTTTAGGCAAGTGCTTTAACTGAAGTTAGGGGATAGCTGCAGTTGTTTAGGCGGTTATAGGAAAACCTCATTTAGGGAGGAGCATTGTTGGAAGGCCCATGTTTGAGCTCTAACTTTACCCTTGTTAATAAAAACAGGTAACAGTAACAGACAACGGTACTCCTGCAAAATCAACAATTGCACGGGTGATTGTGAAGATCTTAGATGAGAATGACAACAAGCCTCAATTCTTGCAAAAATTCTACAAAATTCGGCTTCCAGAGCGTGGTAAGCCCGAGCGAGAGAGAACTGCTAGGAGAGAGCCGATCTATCGAGTTATTGCTGCAGATAAAGATGAAGGCCCCAATGCAGAGATCTCCTACAGCATTGAAGATGGTGATGAGCATGGCAAATTCTTTATTGAACCAAAAACTGGAGTGGTTTCATCAAAGAAAATTTCTGCAGCAAGGGACTACGATATCCTTTCAGTGAGTGAAAATCATGTATATCATGAATATGTAACATGTTCTTTTATCTGTTTGTTTCTTACTCGGTAGCTGGCAGGTGAGTGACTGTATCTGAAGGAAGAAAGCTTCAACAAATCCAGAAGTATTGTTTTGAGTGTTTGTTTGGTTTTTATTAAGGGGTGATTTGAGATGTTTGTATTGTGTATTAAGAACTGCTGTTCTTTCCCAGAACTTGGCAGATAATTTGTGTGATGAGGGAACATAAACAATCAGTTTGACTCACCTTCAGGAAGAAAGCAAAATAAAAGTGAATTTATGGTAACATTTTGTGCTGCTTTCAGTTGCTGCATACTTTTTCTCCATTTGCTGCCCAGATAATGAAGGGCAAGTGGCACTTGGAGAGACACTTAACCTTTTTGGAAATATCTCACACGAGCAAACGTGCTTGGAGCTTATTACTGCTTTCTGTTTATGTGACATAATGATTTATGTGATCCTGTAGCCTAAAAGATGTGTCTGTTTCACAGATTAAAGCTGTAGATAATGGTCGCCCACAAAAATCTTCGACTACACGGCTTCACATAGAATGGATTCCAAAGCCCATCCCACCCACAGAGCCTATTTATTTTGAGGAATCATTTTTTTCTTTTACGGTGATGGAAAGTGACCCAGTTGCTCACATGATTGGTGTAATAGCTGTTGAACCTCTTGGAACACCACTTTGGTTTGACATAACGGGTAAGGATGCCTTAAGGGCCTTTATTATTAGAAACAAATGCATGGAGTCTGAGATACTGGAGAGCTCATTGCAGCTTGGTTTTAATCACCCTTCTAAATAATGCAAAGTTTTGACATTCTTTAAATGCAGATGCAGATTTTATAAGTCAAAATTATTTAATTTTTATCAATGCCACTCTGTATCAAAGATCAAAATTGAGTTGTAAAATATCTTCTGTGTTGCAGTTTTAAAATTGATTTTTAAGTGTTGTGTCACTGAAATGAAAACTAATGAAGTCAATCTCACAGACTGTATGATAGGAAAGGAAATAGGAGGCTAGTTTTCAGCAAAGCAGGATAGTACGCTCAAAAAGAGATTTTACTGTTCACATGGATTTCTTCTCCCCTTGGCTGCTTTCTCAGTTTGCTGTCCTTTGATTCAGTACTAAAAGGAAAGCTTGCAATGTTCCTAACCCCAGTCTTCTTCCTGTACATATTCTTTCTACTAAATCATATCTTAACCTCTACTATTGAAAGGGGATTTCTAACCAGTAATATGACTATATGATGATGTCATGATAACAAAACTAATAGTACTTTTTTGAAGTTTAGACTTAGTCACTAGACTTATGAGCACCAGTAATATGCAGAGTGTCCACTTATAGCTGTGGTAGCTGATAGTAAAACCAAGTTCTGTTGTGTGTTAAGTGTGTTAGAATCAAGGAGAATGGCATAGCTTTGTTTCAGGAGAGGTGCCTTGTAATGAACTACTTCTAGTCTTAAGTGAACTCTTTCTGTCAGTCTGCCAGATTTTTGATAGATTTCTGATTTGACAGATTTGTGATTTTTCTACTACATTCACAAGAGAAGGAACTTTTTCATCTTGGTTACTAGTGAAAACTTCAGCCATGATTATAATGTTAAGTTGCTGGGAAGAACATATTTTAAATTATATTGACTTATTTATTATTTTAATTTATTTCTCAATAATTTAAGTATTTTAAACATCTGTTTTGCTGGTATGTATTTCCTGAGGGGTACTGAGAACAGCAACAGTTAAAAATAAAGTTTATGAAAGTAACACAAGTAGCAGGAATATACAAACGCCAAATACTTGAGGGTGTTTTCAAAAAATTTTCAAGCACATGCAAACAAATACAATTCTTCCCTAAAATCATGCTTTGTGCATGAACAATCTGTGATGATAGTGATAATCATTGCTAATACATTGAATACTCTACATATAATTTTTAAAGGATCTTTCTAATGTACTCTTGAATAAAAAAGTTCCTGTCCAAATAGATTATAATTGATAAAAAGTGTTGGTGTTTAGACAAACCTAGGGGTTACAGATCTGTACAGCTCTCTAGAGGGACTAAAAAGTTGAGGATGCTTTCTTGCATTCTCACAGGAGCAAAGTTCTGCATTCAAGGTATTTTGGAACCGAGGCTGCTCTTTCCCTGTTGTCCCAAACACACTCAGGGATATGGAAGTAGAAAAGCAGAAAGTATAAAAATAACCGAGCAGGAAAAATGAGACGGTATTGTGTACTCCAATTCAAATTAGGGTTGTCGATCCACAGCAAACAAATATCTGTAGATCAAAATGAGTCCATTGGAAGAAAGGTTAAGAAAATGACATTGCCAGAAAAGGTGAGCAGTTCATGGAGATGAAAGAGAGTAGATAGAATGGCCTCAGAGGTTTTTTGGTGTCTGAACACAGTACAGCAGTGATGTTTTCTGGGGCCTTGTATTAGCAAAATTTGTTAATTAAATTGGCGATGTACTTTCCTATTGTTCTTAGTGTGCTTCAATTGCTATGCACTGTGAACAGTGTGTACATCTGAATAGAATTCTGAATGATAGTATTATTTTGATCTGCTCCTTCTAAGTATGTAGCACACTTGGACATTTACATATTTTTATTGTATGCCTAATGCAGAAAATGGATGATCTTTTCCTGCTCTTTTTAGAAAGACAAATACAGAAAACTCCATGGGGAAAGAACATAACTTGTCCCAGCACTGTAAAATAAACCATTTTATTTTGATGGTTTTCTTAGTCAAAGTGTTTCAGAAAAATTGATATATGATCATGTTGTGAAGTTATGGGCTACTCTTACAAGTGGTCACTTTACTACCCTCTTTTACTGTTTCTAATAGCATGAATGAATTTGATTGACAGCTTTCCTTTGTGTTCTGTGCTTGCTTTCCATGCTTTCTTTCTTTTTGGCTGAGCCAGGAGACAAGCTTGCTAGTGAAGTATTTTACATCTTACAGATGGCTTGTGACCTGAACTGTACAGCAGAAGGTATCTGCTGAGATCACATAATTTATTACCAGATTATGAGATCTGAAATGAAAGCGTACATTTATAAACTATTTATTTTATTAACCCTTCGGAAATCAAAGTGCTCACGGTTGCATTTGTGACAGGTTCGTTTTTGTTTTGTTTTGTCATCATTACATTTATTCAGCATCAATTCTGAGCATCCAGTTTTGGCTTTGCCCAAAATGGTTGCTTTTACACTTCCAGTGTACTAGATGCAGAAGTTTGGGTTGAGTTCTGCTTCAGCGGATAACCAGATATCACTACTACTACAAATATAGGCAAGGTCCTGGTGATTTTCTTGGTAAGGAAGGGAAAAATGTTGGTTAGAGAGCTTTTCCTTGTGTCAGGAAAACTGACTGTACCGATTCATGCTCATTCATTTTACTCTTCCCTTAAAATGTAGAGGACATTGAGACATCTGAGAAAATGGTTTTGCCTGCCAGCTATAAAAGGAAAAACTAGATTTGCCTTCTAAAACTGACATACTGCACAAAGCCCATTAAAAAAAATTAATCTGTTAAGAAAAAAGCTGCTGCCTTTCATGATGTCCAGTTTCTATCCATTTGTGTGATTCAGAAACTGCTGGTGGGCCAGTTAGAGGAGTTGGCTTTCAACTGAACTAGAAAAATCCTGTAATGTTGGTCATTGTGAAATATCTCAAATCCAGTGAAGCAGAATCCAGCCCATCTTTCCTAAACTGATATGTTTGTCATGCAGTAGAACCTTCTAAAGGTGAAATCCTTTTTACATGTGAATGGGGGCTCATATCAGTATTTACTGTTTTTTTCTTGGACTAAGTTCAAATTTGCAAGCTTTGGAACTTCACCCTCTCACTTCTGACCTTGGCTTTTCATAAAACGCATTTAGTGATTTGCAAAGCTTAGCATGCATAATCTTGTTAAAGGAAAAAAAAAGCACTCAGATGATATCTGAATGCTATCTGCTAGCCTTGTAAAATATAATTAGAAAAACACATGCCCATAATTAGGAAAAATTGGTTTGCCATATCTAGCACTGGCTTGACCAAAATAAGAATTGTTTCTTCCATTTTAGGCAGTTTATTGAGAGGTCTAAAGCAATTGTAGTTAAATGGCAATATTCATCATCGCTAATAGTGTTTGGGCTTAATGGACATTGCATTCTCAGGACAGTCTGCTCCAGGTGCGAGGATGATGATCAATTAAATGTTTAAGCAACTGAGTGTAGCTATTGATCTACACAGTTATTTAACTATATTTCAAAGAGTAATTTGAAAGTTTCACAAGGGAAATTAAGATAATTTGCTTCAGAGAAGGAACTTGGCCATATTTAAACATTGGGCATTTAAACATTTAGCACTATTCTAAATCCTGTCTATCTCAGTAAGACTGAGATAGTAAATTCTTTAGATATTCAACATTAAGATGATAATCCTTTGGAGTTACTGCAGCTTTTTCAGCCTTATCTATAGTCATATGTGAATATCATAATATGTACTCTGCTCCAAAAGACAAAATTTTGACTGTATGTCGAATGGGATTTTAATGTATTTTGATAAAAAGTATGTTTTTCACTTATTAGCTGATAATCTGCCCAAAAGGAACTATTGCATTTGATGCAGTAATTCTCAATTTACTGCTGTATGGAATCATTAAATTCCATGGGTTTTTTTTTTTAAGTAGAGAATCTTGCTAATAAGAATGTCCCTGCTGACTTTCCATGAGCTGGGCAAGTCAGCTTTGTTCAAAACTACTCAGTTTTAAATATCTATTAGCAGCATATTGTGTTACCAGGAAAAAAACCTAAAATATTTAAACTAAATGTATGTATAAATATATGTGTATATATATATTGTTCCACCTTCATTAAGCATTGGAAGACAGAACATTATCATACATAAAAACGATAATGCAATAATGCTTTTTATTAACTTCTCCCTCTCACAATTTCCTGGACAAGGTGGCAACTATGACAGTCGATTTGATGTGGACAAGGGCACGGGAACTATCATTGTTGCAAGACCTCTTGATGCAGAACAGAAATCAAATTACAACTTGACAGTAGAAGCAACAGATGGAACCAGATCTATCAGCACTCAGGTAATGAACTTTCTGATGAAGCACTTATAAAAAGAGTATGTAGCTGGAGGGTGGGGAAGCTGTTGGGTTTTCTTCTCACCATTTTTTAAATCCTAGACAATGAACATGGTTTATTTAAATTACGGATTTTGTCTAAAATAGAAGTGAATTCTCATATTCACAGAGCCATGTTGTTTGGTGGCTTAGGTGTAAAGGTAGTGTGTTACTATACTGTAGTCTGAACCAACAGCTTTTAAGTTATAACTTGTTCCTATAGCTAAATAAATGAAAACAGAAACTAAGCCCCTGCATGCATGACTTTCTTACAAGAAAAGGATTAACACTACTCATCTGGATTACTCCTCTTTACAAACTCCTCCAAAATCACTACATAAAGTGATTATTGTATTTGAAATTTAAAGACAACCATTTTAAAATTTCTTGGTTCCCCTCCCCGTGGAAGATCTGTGGATGACCAGTTGTACAATGTCCAAGAAACTAAGCTGCTTTTTCTGCATAGCGTACGTATAGAAACAAGGTTTAGATTATAACATCTCTTTGTATTGTCCCAAATACCTTATTTTAGTTTTGGTGAAAGTAGCGATTGTTTAGCAATTTCTAAAAAGCAGCAACATCAGCCAAACCAATGTTTTAAAATTACCTTTTTCTGAAGGCTCTCTGATGGTGGCAATTCTTTGCAGTTGGACTAATAAGTTTACTTAAAGGTGCAGAAGCCTTTTCTAACACTATTGTCTAATTCATAGTTAAGTAGTTCATGATGTATATCCCGCCTGTTTTTCCCATCTAGTTTCTTTTCCCAGCCCAGAACCTGAATTATATTTGAAAGTACAGTTTAGCTGAGGTTGGTGTGAATAGAGCCATGATTATAGAGGAGCTTCTCTTTTCTTCCAGATAGAAAGGAAAGGCTTTATTTACTGATTAAAGGCTGTTGGACTTGGACAGTGATGTGTCTGTATTTACTGCCCCTATCATTGACCTACCCTTCAGGCACTCAAAGAGCAATAAGTGGGTTGCTGCTGTCTTTTCTCTACATGGAGCTCTGTGCTACAAATGCAATTTCTTCTTGTTCAGCTTTTGTGCAGTACATACATTTTTCTGTTATCTTTTCTAATGTCTTAGATGCTGTCTTCTGCTTTTAGCCAGAAGAAAGTATGTTTCTTGTCAATGTTAGGGATTTTAAACAGAATCCTTATTGAGCTGGCTGCATGTCTGCAGCCTTGATAAGTCAAAGAGAGTAAATTTGATAGTAGAAGGTGACCAAATTTAGCAGCTTCTTTTGAGAAATTCCTTTTCTTTAGAGGTGACAATTGTGAGTGATTTCTCTAGACCATGAATCTTTAAAGACAGCAAGAGGTTTCCCAGTAGGAGCTTTCTGCAATCATAGCTGTGGTGCCATTTCCTCTGGTGCTGATAACCACCATAAAAGGTTTGGAGAATCCTGCTGTAAATTTATTAAATTCACCTACTTGTAGTAAAAATATTGAGCAGATTCACTTCTAGTGATTACAGTATGCTGGATAGAAGGCAGGAATTTCTTAGGACAGAAAATAGAGGAAACACAAATTCAGCTAACATTCAAAAAGACAGCAAGAGGCTTTTCCATAAAAACGTCCCCCTCCCCAAAAACTGCATTCAAAAATGCCATCATACAGTGTGTTGGGGTAGCTGGGAACTAGGCAAGGCTTATTATAGGGCCTTGGTGAATGCAGATAGCCTATCCAGTGCTGCTGCTGGCATAGCTAAATTTATGCAGATGTCCTGAGCTGTCACAGTTGAACCATAATCTGCTTTGTCTTTTGAAACAACCAAGAATGGGAAGGTCAAAAAAATACTTTGACCCTCACTCCTTCTTTTCCTCTGAGTTATCTGATTAATTTAGTTCTTCTTGGGAACGCACAGTGTACTTTTTGTTCCTTAAATGAATTTGTTATTGTAACATTTTGTGAAGCTAAGTGATCATTATAAACATTTACCCTACAGCACTCTTCTCCAGAAGAACTGGAGTAGTAGTCTCACATTTTGTCATTTCTGTGATTGCTTTTTCTGTGGTTGTTTTTCATATCTTTCTCTTCCTCTCTGTTAGGCTTGGCAGGATCAGAGACTGTGGTTTCTGTTACAAACAAGCACAAAGACTTCCTTTGCGTTGTCTTTCTTTTGCCCTGCTTGTGGGATAAGCACAAGTTATGCTGTTGCTGTTGGAGTCTCACTGTGGTGTATTGGATTGAGGAATGTGGATTAGTACAAACTCTGCAACTGTTGGTGAATAATCCTGATTTTAATTGATTCTCTTATGTCCACATAACTCCTGGCCCACCAAATGCACTAATCTGTTAAAATAATCCTCAGGACTATCCCTCAAAAGACACATTTCAGATCAGGCTTAAATTGGGGGGGTTAAAATGTTGATACAAAATCAGAATTGAAAATGTGATTTATGGCTGCCAGTGTGTAAACTCCAGTACTCACTGCTGAAATACTGATGATTGAAGTTTAAATGCTAATGTGGATTGGATTCTTCTAAGAGCCAATGAACAGTTAAAATGGAGCGACAGGCAAAAGAAATTCTGAATTGTGAGTTCGTACATGAGGAGCAACAATATCCCATACAGAGCTTTTAGCTTACAAAGTAATTGCTGTAAACACTGGATATAACCAATTTAACAGATCTTGATTAACAGCAGAGTAAGTAATTTTATATTTAATTTGAAAAAGGAAATGGCATTTGCAAGAAATTGGGGAGGGGCACAAGAAATTAAAATCTTACTGTGTAAAAGCAGTGTATTGAATCTGACTTTAAACTGGAAGGCATTTGCTGGCCTTGGGCCATTAACATCTGTAGAGCATTTGACTCTTTCAGGACTTCAGTTAAATAGCTTTTTTGAAAAATAAAGCAATAGTAGGCGTGGAGTCTGTTAGAATTTTGCATGCATCTAAATGCCAAATGCATGAGGCAAAACAAGGACAAACAAATTCCAGGCCTACAGTAGTGGTGTTTGACATGATGTTAGAAATTACTATTGTCAGGCTTGGAAGGATTATGATTAAAAATAAAATAAAAATACAGAAACTAAATAACTAAATCCCACAAGTCAGCATACCTATGTACTGAAACAGAAGAGCTTATTCACAGGCTCTAAGTAGTGATAAATGAACTATTGAATTGATTTTTGGGGGAAAACTAAAAGAAATGGTCCTGTTTCTACCTATAGCTACTTGCAGTCATTGCTATGTATATAAATTTTTTCCATTGAAAGTAATATTTCAGATGGCTTACAGCTAATTGCAACATTTTACCTATTGCTTTGCTATTGCAGAATATTTAATGTTGCTTTTTGCCAAATTTTTATGGACATGATACTTTTGGAATGAAGTATAGAATAATCTTCATTTACTAAATCTTCGCATGTAATTTTGCTTGCAGTTACACTGCTCTACAGAGACATTTAGAGCTGGAATGAAGTTATATCATCTCTGGATAATACAGCTTTTTATTTATGAAAATTATATAAACATGTCCATGTAACTATAATGTAATTGTGGGACAGGAGTAGATTTTGAACTTCACACAGGATCAGTTTACAAAAAATTATATTAAAGTAACCTAAAATTGAAACATTATGTTTAAATAATACACATTGCATATGTTTTGTTAATGGCACATATCTCCTCTTAGTAGCAATTAATACATCCCTATGCTAATTTAGGTTTCACCTGTCGGATTATTAATAGATTTTAAGTCCTTCCTCAAAGTAATCCTGCTTTGTTCTCTTTATAACCAGTGTGCATTTCTGTCAGTGGGATCTGTGGATAGAAGTCAGCTGTGCAACACAGCCCTTGCATATTTTTGCAAAATGAGTGAAGTTTCTTTAGTTCCAGAGCATTTTGTTTCAAAGATGACGTTATGGTTTGCTGATGTCAAGCTTTTCTATATTGTGCCTCTTTAATGTGCAACTCTCTCTTAAGAGATAATATTAGCATATTTCATTTGAATTGAATCTTGTCATTTCATTCAGAAATGTTCAAAAGCTAGTTTTATTTTATGCTGCATGTTATGTTAGAATAACACAAGTTCTTCATGTGTTTTGTTGTCAGACACACTAAACCATATTTTTCTGTATGGGTCTTTAAAACTGCACTCACAGTTATTTCTGCAAGTGCTTTCCATTTAACTTCAAGGTCTTAACAGTTCACGTGAAAATTTGGTCCTCTTACGATTAAAAGGTAATTGTGCATTTAACACCTGTCACCTAGCCTCAGTAAGAATTCCTGAATTAAAAATAGGGTTTCCTTAGTACACTTACTTAATATTTGTTTAATAGCTCACATTGGAAAGAACCCTGGAGTTCTAGTTAAAACTCGTGGTCAAAGCAGAGCAAACTGCAAAGTTGACCAAGTTTTTCAGTGACTCATCAGGCTCTGACTGCCTGGGTGGACTAAGCACACCACCTCTTCCTTGGACTTGCCTTTATACTGGTGTTTAACAACTCTCCTTGAAAAAGTAGTTTTCTTAAGTCTAGCTGTATTTTCTCTTGTTGGAGCTTGTGAGTGTCAACTCTTGTCCTTTCACTGTGCATCTCTAAGAAGAGTCTGGCTCTCTTTCCTGCACCCCTCCTGTGGACAGATTGCTTTTCAATCCCTACTGATTTTAATCACCTCTCACTGGATTTTTTTCATTTTGTCAAGGTGTCTCCTGTACTGTAGGAATGGAGGTAGTGAATCTACCTTCCCACCAGCGAGTGTCAAACAGAAGGGGGTAATTCCTTCCCCTGCCCTTACTAAAGCAACCCAGTGTGCAGAGTTAGACAAGTTACTAAAAGGGAACCCATCAGGTCACATTATGCTTGTCCACCAGAATTTGTGCAGGGGCATAAAGTAATAACATCACTGAGAGAAAAATGAATCCTAGAATATGTAGATGAAACACTTTTCACTTGAGTTTATCTTAAACTTTGGATTTTGCGTACATTTAAAATGATTGCATTAATATGTGAAGTTGTGTATTTGTAGTTGTGTTTACCAGTGTGGAGAAAAACTGCAGGCTGAGCAACTAATGTGACAAGTAGTGGAATACCTGAGCTAACCATTTGTAGTGTCTGAGTCACTATGTTTATTTCTTAGCAATATTTTTTTTAGTAATTCGTATTTAATAATGCTTTACATTTTGAGGAGCTAACTCTTTATCTCTTTGGCCCAACAGTACTTTTTGGAGGATTTCTCCTTATGTGCCATTTTAAGTGTTTCACTAGCTAATACTAGGTTTGATGCTAAATCCTGATCAACGGCTCACTTTTCAGTTAAACTGGTTCATTGGATATATGGTTAGTCCTGCAGGTACTAATGTTGGTTTTACAGTCACTACATTCCTGGTGTTTAACTTAGTCATTTGCGTGGGTTTTTTGTGGTGCTCCATTCTAGTAATGCTGTATTTCTTTATTTGTTTTGTGTACTACCAACAGCATATGTCTTCTGCTCCAAAGATTTGCTTAACAGAATTGCTGTGTAGTTGCACACCTTCTCACTTCCAATTTTAACCTAAATTTCTCTGTTTCCTCATTTGGGAGTGTAAATAGACATAAATAGAAATCTTAATTTAAATTAATTATATTTGACACCTCATCTTTTCACTTTGGTTTTTTTTATGAGTCTGACCTTAATTTCTTGAGGGTGGAAATTTAATAAAAAATTTGGTGACGAGTTCATTTTGAAAGCACAGTATTTGTTAATGAAGTGTTGTAATTGTATATGGCCTTTAAAATTTTCATTTATGCAAAAGTTTTTTTTATAGTTTGATTTGTATTGAGTGTCGGGGTTTTATATTTTTTTAATTGTTTGTCCATCTTCATTTGGTATAATTTTTAATTTTTCTGAGCACAATTGTTCAGTGAGCAGCTGTTTTTACTCAAATACTTTGTGAGTGTATTAGACCCTCCTGTGTTACTTTTTCTAAGAGGCATTAAAATGTATTTTATTTATACAAAATTCAAAAAGAAACTAACAGCTATGCTTGTGTTGCTTTATTGCATCCTGTTGAGTTGTGACGATGTTAAACGATCACATTTTTAACATAAAACGTACTCCTCCTCTTCATTTTCCAATTTAATTTTTTAGTTAATGTATTTAAAAACTTGTCCTAATGTGTATCCTGGGTCACGTACCATTAATATTTCTCCCCACTGAAAGTCAATATTTAGTCTGACTCTTTGTTCCTTTTCTTTAATCTATTTCTAATCCGTGACAAAACCAAACTCCTTAGTCTCCATAGCAACATTTTGCAAGGGATTTTATCATTGTGCCAAACGATTCAGTTTTAGAGTAAGATGCTAGTTTTGCAAGGTTGACATTTCTTCTTCCTGTAGCAAGAGGTATGGCATTTCCTAATTACTTGCCCCTATCAGGATTCATCTAATTTAGTTTCTGCTGCATACAATTTGGTACATTGTCTAAATTACGTCTGTAGACTCCACCAGTTACCATTGGAAAGCAGTAAGTGTCTTCCAAGAGCAATTTAACCCACTTACAATATTGTAAGTACCTATTTTAAAAACCTGTTTATATATAGCCCTTAACAAATTTATACAAAGCTCCTAACCTTTGGATGGATAAAAGCATGGCTGTACGTGCAGCACGTAAAGAACCTGAATTTAGCTGTGTGCTGCTGGAGCTTTGCTGTCTACTTGCCAACTCCTTTGCATTACTGTTACTTGTCTGATGTTATCGCTGTTGAAGGAACAGGATGGTAGCTGTCTGTCTTATCCTTTTCATATAAAACTTTGGTGCTGTGTAAAGCAAGTGGGGCTGCAGGGTTCTCGTGTTGTTCCAGTGAGCAATATTATACAAAGAAGAAATTGGAAGCATCAGATTTAATTTAATTTAACTGTAACTTCAGAGAAATCATGTTGGTGACCAGTGAGCTATGCTGAAATTGTGCTGCATTGCTAGAGAGGAGTAAACAAAACCACCGGCAGTTCTTCGAAATAATGCACTTTTGTGGCAATTTCACCACTTTTCTATTCTTGCCTAGGCTTGCAGATATGAGGGGCTGAAAGAGGGCTGGTTTTATGTGAGGGCAAGGAGGAGTGTTATGCATGCACCACCTTGAAAAAAAATGGCTTAAAATTGTAAGTTTGCACCCCAAAACAGTATTTTTACCCACTCTAGGATCCATATTGTATATTTTAAATATTTAATTCCAAAATTAACAGGGAATTTTTCTTTTTTGTCTAGCTTTGGACAAATATCATTCCCTTTAAGATGTCTTATCTAAGATGTTTCTGGTTGTACAGATTTCTGGTTTGACTTTGGGGAAGGTGAGGCAGATTTGGCCTTAGTGACATTCTTCTTTCCTACACATCTTGGATCCCTCCTCCTCTCAGCAAAATAAAATTGTCTTGAGGTGGTATTACTTCAGTATTGTGGTCTGATTTTTAATGGAATATCCTCCTTTCATTTCTTTTTACCAAATATCATCAATGTTTTCCCCTTCCCATTGTATCATTTCAGGTGTACATCAAAGTTATAGACACAAATAATCACAGGCCTCAGTTTTCTGCTTCAAAATATGAAGTTGTTATACCTGAGGATACCTTACCAGAGACAGAAATTCTGCAAGTCAGTGCCACAGACAGAGATGAGAAGAATAAACTGATTTATACTATGCAGGGCAGCACTGATCCCATTAGTCTTAAAAAATTTCGTCTGGACCCTGCAACTGGCTCTCTTTATACCTCAGAAAAACTCGATCATGAGACCATGAACCAGCATATTCTCACAATAATGGTAAGTACACATGAGATTTCTTCTCTTGTGAATTGCACACAGATACTTTTAAATGTCATTTTAGTTTGTCCCCATAATTCAAACATTCATTTGTACGTTTAATTTTTGTGCAGTCTTTGACTCTGTGGCTGATTGCACCTTGAATTATTGCTAATATCTGGTGAACTACTGAAATACCAGTGCTCATTCCTGGTGATGTGCTGACTGTTGCAGGTTCGAGATCAAGATGTCCCTGTGAAGCGCAACTACGCCAGAGTCGTCGTCAATGTCAGCGACACAAACGATCACGCCCCGTGGTTCACCAGCCCTTCCTATGAAGGACGAGTCCATGAGTCAGCAGCTGTTGGATCAGCAGTACTCCAGGTTACAGCACTAGATAAGGACAAAGGGAAAAATGCAGAAATTGTGTACTCCATTGAATCAGGTATATTCACTTTGTTACATTTTCAGTCCGTTGAACTCGCTGATAGTTTTTCAACTGTAGATGTGTGAAAAGATATCTGTGAAAAAAGGGGGCAGTGCAGGTTTATGTGCCATATTCTGAGAGATGTATTGAAGATAGAGCCTCAGAGTACTTAAAAGAAAACTACAAATATTCATCTATATCCTTTAGCTATTTGTGTTATCCTTTAGATGCATTTGGCATATTTTAGTAGTAGGGGAAGAAAAAGCCATTTTGGAACGCTCAAAAAGAATAATTTCTTTACAAATTACAGAATCTGTAATTTCTGTAAGAAACCATTCCATTCAGGTCTAAAAATGCATTCTGTTTTGATATTTTAGGTCTTATTTTTTGTGGCACAGGCAAAGTAAGAGTAAGAGCCTGAGACAAGTGCTTTTGTGTTTAATATAGTGCAGAAGTAAGGAGTTCAAAAATAACTTAAATATACATGTACCAAACTCCTAATTAATCCCAGCTTTTAAGGTAATTTTTTTTTTGATAGATGCAGCAAATAAGGGGTTGCTTTCTATACTTGCCTCTGGCTGGTTTTAGTAGTGGGTCTGCTATTCTAGCTTATTAAAATATTTGAAAATTCCTTAAGAGTTGGTCAATTTGGCATTAAGACTCCTTGCAGATTGCAGGCCAGGAAAGAACTGCTCCTTATTTTTAACCTCAGAATTTCTTTCTGAATTTGCCTACAATAATGTGGTTCAAATTCTGGCAATTTTTAATATTAGAAATCAGAATGACATTGATTGAGTTCAGTTATCAGACAGAAATGGGTTTTGATTCAGTCCATTAAATCTGAATTAATACAAGTTTGCCATTATCAAGGTCCTGACCTTTGTAGGCAACATGACTAGGAAAAAAAAAAAGTTACTTAGATTTCATGCCTTATGTGAAATACTGCTTCCAAGGTAAAAAAAAAATAAATTAAAATTAAAATCCCAGTAACAAGCATAAGAGACTATATATTAAAGAGAACAACAACAGGCAAAAAGTTACTTAGTTTCTGTTGCATACAAAGTGATATGTGCTTCTTTTTAATTTTACATAAATTGCTGTGTAAAGGATAGGAATTATTTACTATAAATATATTCTTTTTCTTCCCCAAAGTGCTGTTTTCATATGAAAGCATACTTTAACACTGTATTAAAACAAAGCTGTGATTATGATACTCTGACAAGAATTAATGTTTTTGAGAGTCTCATAACTTATTTAAACTGCATGAGTTTTTTTTGTCATTTTTAGAAATATGACATTTACTAAGCAGGACACCAACGTCCATGAAATTTTTCTCTTGCCTTTCCCATTTTGTTAGTGCTTGTTTTATGAATGCCAAACAAAGGCCAGAAAAAATGTGTGTGACTGCAGTCTAGAATGAAATGACATGCTGTTCTGTTCCTTTTTTCTAGCTTTTTGTAGGAGTAAATGTAAGACCTGTAAGGTTTATTTTATGGGATTGTGATCTACTGGGAGGTTAAAACATTGTAATTGATATTCTAAGCAAATGGAAGGAACATTCCTTAAATGCTTGTAATGGCTGCTCAGATTTGTAATGGGATATTCTAAGAATGCCACTGTGTTTAAAGTCTCCTCTAAAAAACCCAAAAATACCCAACCAAAAAAAAACCCAACAGTAAAAAAACCCAAACAAAACACAAAACCTCCTTCTTGCCTACTTGTGTGCAGAACTCAGAAATTTTTAAAGATTTTTTTTCATGCTGAGATCATGGCTTTAGTAATGTAATTTTTTAGGTAAGTAAAATGCTCATGTATTAAATATGCTAAGATTTAACAGAGTCTTGTATGGAGTGTAGTTCATCTTTATATTTCAAAATTTGAAGCAAACAAGTGTTTATATTAAATGGCAGCTGGTTCTTCTCAGCAGGCATTGTTTTTCTTCTAATACATTCACAGGGAATAACTTGTCTGTGTAGGAATAGGAAATTAAGAGAGAGGTAACTATTTGTCCAATTTAAAAAGTTTGTTTTTGAAACAGTCATTTAAACAATTATTGTATAAACAATTAAGATTCACAAGGGTTTATTACAACCCTTCATTTCTTCTTGTCCAAAACATTCCAGTTGTTTTGGATTATAAAATGTAACTTTTATTCCACTAATGTTAACTTGTTTATAGAAGTTCCTTTCAGCTACAATTGATATTTAAGTTTGCTGAAAGAAAATTTTTGCATTTATTTTCAAGTCTTGGATGGCTTTGCTAACTATATTTTATGCAGTATTTCCACAAGTAAAGTTACTGCCAACTCTTGAGCACAGGAAACTTTCCAGACAGGCTAGCAAATGTTTATCAAGCAAAACTAAGAAATTTTCATAGTCTCTGTTCCATCTATGTCTCTTTAAGTATAGAGCTAAATAAGCAGTCATCCCTTAAATTCTGTATACCTCTTTCTTAGTTGCTTTTTCTTTCTTCACAGGGAATATTGGAAATTCCTTCCTTATTGATCCCATTTTGGGTATGATTAAAATTGCAAAGGAATTGGATCGTAGTAACCAGGAAGAATACAACCTGATGGTAAAAGCTACAGATAAAGGACATCCTCCAATGAGTGAAGTGACCTCTGTACACATATTTGTTACAGTTTCTGACAATGCCTCACCAAAATTCACAGCCAAAGAATATTCTACAGAAATCAGCGAAAGTGCCAACATTGGCAGTTTTGTTGGAATGGTTACAGCGTACAGTCAGTCTTCTGTAGTTTATGAAATAAAAGATGGTAATACAGATGATGCCTTCGCTATCAACCCCAACTCAGGTGTCATCGTTACTCAGAAGATACTTGATTTTGAGACTTTGCCTTCTTATGCTCTAACTGTGCAAGGAACAAACATGGCTGGCTTGTCCAGTAATGCAACAGTTTTGGTACATCTTCGGGATGAGAATGACAATGCACCAATTTTTATGCAGGCTGAGTATACAGGACTCATCAGTGAATCAGCTTCAATTAACAGTGTGGTTCTGACTGACAAGAATGTCCCATTAGTAATTCGAGCTACAGATGCTGATAAAGAATCTAATGCTTTGCTTGTTTATCAAATTGTTGAACCATCTGTCCGCCAGTATTTTGCCATTGATTCTAGCACTGGTGCCATTCGGACAGTAATGAGTCTGGACTATGAGGAGACAAATATTTTCCACTTTTCAGTGCAAGTACATGATACAGGGATACCACGTCTGTATGCAGAATATGCAGCTAATGTAACTATTTATGTGATTGACATCAATGATTGCCCTCCTGTGTTTTCAAGAGAGCTATATGAGACATCCCTTCTGGTTCCAACTTATAAAGGCGTGAAAGTCATCAGTGTAAATGCCACTGATGCAGATTCAGGAATTTTTTCCCAATTAATTTATTCTATTATTGAAGGCAACATTGGAGAAAAATTTTCAATAAACCCTAAGACTGGAGATATAACAGTACAAAACACAACTCAGTTAAGAAGCAGATACGAATTAACAGTGAGAGCATCTGATGGCAGATTTGCAAGCACTGCATCTGTAAAAATTAATGTGAAAGAAAGCAAAACAAGCCAACTGAAGTTCACACAGAGTTCTTACTCTGCAACAGTGCAGGAGAATTCAACAGAGGCAAAAACAATAGCTGTTGTTACTGCTATAGGGAATCAAATAAATAAGCCTTTGTTTTACCATATTCTAAATCCGGACAGCAGATTTAAAATTAGCCAAACTTCAGGAGTCCTTTCAACAACAGGAATACCATTTGATCGTGAACAGCAAGAATCTTTTGATGTGGTTGTGGAAGTGACAGAGGAAAATAAGCCATCAGTTGTTGCACACATTGTAGTTAAAGTCACAGTAGAAGATGTAAATGATAATGTTCCATTTTTTATCAATCTTCCATATTATGCTGCTGTTAAAGTAGACTCTGAAGCAGGACATGTTATTCAACGTGTGACGGCAGTAGATAAAGATACAGGCAAAAATGGAGAGGTGCATTACTATCTGAAAGAACATCATGAGCATTTCCAGATTGATCCCACTGGTGAAATCTCCCTGAAGAAGAAGTTTGAACCAGACACACTAAATAAGGAGTATCTGGTCACAGTAGTGGCAAAAGATGGAGGAGACCCTGCATTTTCAGCTGAAGTTACAGTCCCAATTACAGTTATGAGTAAAGCTATGCCAGTGTTCGAAAAGCCTTTCTACAGTGCAGAGATACCAGAAAACATTCAGCTCCATAGCCCTGTGGTACACGTACAAGCAAACAGCCCTGAAGGACTCAAGGTGTTTTACAGCATTACGGGCGGAGATCCTTTCAATCAGTTCACTATCAACTTCAACACTGGAGTTATAAATGTTGTTGCCCCTCTTGACTTTGAGTCTCATCCAGCCTATAAACTGAGTGTTCGAGCAACTGACTCCCTGAATGGGGCACATGCTGATGTGTTTGTAGACATAATAGTGGAAGACATCAATGATAATCCTCCTGTGTTTACAGAACAGTCTTACATTGCAACACTTTCTGAAGCATCTGTCGTTGGAACATCTGTTGCACAAGTGAGCGCCGCAGATGCCGATTCTGGAACCAACAGGGGAATTTCCTATCACTTGGTTGAGGATAATAGTGAAAGTCATGACTACTTTCACATAGATAGCAGCACTGGACTCATCCTTACAGCAAAAACTTTGGACTACGAACAAATTAAGCAGCACAAGTTACTAATAAGGGCCGTAGATGGCGGCATGCTGCCCTTGAGCAGTGATACTGTTGTAACTGTGGATGTAACTGATCTCAATGATAACCCCCCTCTTTTTAGCCAATTGCTTTATGAAGCCAAAATTAGTGAACTGGCTCCTCGAGGACATTTTGTGACATGTGTGCAAGCCTCAGATGCAGATAGTTCAGATGTTGACAAGCTGGAGTACTCCATTCTGACAGGCAATGATCAGAAGAATTTTGTGATTGATAGTAAAACTGGCATTATCACCATCTCAAACCTACGCAGACAGACACTGAAGTCACATTATAATCTTAATGTGTCAGTTTCTGATGGCGTCTTCAGAAGCTCAGCCCAAGTCCGTATAGGTGTAATCAGTGCCAACATGCACAGTCCTGTTTTCAGCCAGAATGAGTATGAGGTTGAACTAGCTGAAAATGCTCCATTGCATACTTTGGTTACTGAAGTTAAAGCAACAGATGAAGACTCTGGTACACATGGCCACATCACTTACCACATTGTAAATGACTTTGCCAAAGACAGATTTTATACAAATGAGAGAGGGCAGATATTTACCTCTGAAAAGCTTGACCGTGAAACACAAGCAGAAAAAGTAATTGCCATTAGTTTAATGGCCAAAGATTCAGGAGGGAAAGTTGCTTTCTGTACTGTTAATGTGATACTTACAGATGACAATGATAATGCTCCTCAATTCCGAGCAACAGAGTATGAAGTAAATATTGGGACTAATGTTCCACGGGGTACTTCAGTCATTAAAGTCTGGGCATCTGATGCTGATGAAGGTACAAATGCAGACATCACATATTCTATTGAAGCAGAGTCTGAAAATGTAGAAGAGAATTTAGAAATTGATTCATTGTCTGGTATAATTACTACTAAAGAAAGCTTAATTGGTTTGGAAAATGAGTTTCTTACTTTCCTTGTTAGAGCAACTGATGGTGGATCCCCCCAAAAAGAGTCAGTTGTTCCTGTCTATGCCAGAATACTCCCACCAGAAGTGCCTACTCCAAAATTTTCAGAACCATTTTATTCTTATACTGTCTCTGAGGACATTCCAATTGGAACTGTGATAGATGTTATCAAAGCAGAACATAATCAGACTGTAGTATATAGTCTGATCAAAGGGAACACTCCTGAAAGCAACAAAGATGACTTTTTTGTGATTGACCGACAGACTGGAGAGTTGAAACTTGAGAAGAATCTTGATCATGAAACAACTAAGTGGTACCAGTTCTCAGTTCAAGCACAGTATGCAAATGAAGATTATAATGTTGTTTCCTCAGTAGAGGTTAGCATTCAAGTAAAAGATGCGAATGATAACAAACCCATTTTGGAGTCCAACCCATATGAAGCATTCATTGTAGAAAACACACCAGCTGGAACAAGAGTCATACAGGTTAAAGGCACTGACTTAGATTCAGGACTCAATGGGCAGGTTACTTACAGCTTGGATCCTTCTCAAGAGCTAGACATTATAGAGTCTTTTACCATAAACATGGAAACTGGCTGGATTACCACTCTGAAAGAACTTGATCATGAGAAACGAGACAAATACAAAATCACAGTGGTTGCATCTGACCGGGGTGAAAAAATTCAACTGTCTTCTACGGCTGTGGTTGAAGTTACTGTCACAGACGTGAATGACAATCCTCCACGGTTTACTGCAGAGATATATAAAGGAACAGTCAGTGAGGATGACCCTCCTGGTGGGGTAATTGCCATCCTGAGTACAACAGATGCTGATACAGAAGAAACCAATAGACAAGTCTTTTATTACATCACAGGTAAGTCTTTTTGGGTAATGTCAAAATAACTTTTTGAGTAGTGCTGGAATGATGATATAGAACTTAATCTTTGAAGACGTTGGGAAGTGTTTGAAACCACAGAGCTGCAAAGAAAGAATGTGTGTGTCTTAATACGAATATTAAAAGCTTCAGTGGAAAAATGAATTTTAGTTGGCTTTGTTTCATGTGTGCCTTGCTTAAGATGCCTTTCTCTATATATTATTTATATATCAAATTTTATTTAAAAAACTGTTCTTAGATTAGTGATGCAGTTGAAGAACAAATGAAAGAAATTTTACAAAATAATAGGCTCTTAATTTCCTGTAGAGTATTTTATTGTTTCTATTTAGTGGATGTCATATGATGTTTTCTATAATGCTACATGAATTTCTAAATTAATTTTTATGGATTCTGTTGGCCACAGTTGAATTAGTTGTGTGCGCATCTACTGACAATTTCTACCTGGGAAATGAAGCTGTTTCCTCATAAAGCCACAGAGAGTGCTTGCTTTTTTTTCTTTGTTTGTTTTTTTTTTTTTTTCTATACCTTAATTTTGATAGAGTAATATTACAAATCTCCATCTTTAAATAAATATTTCTTTTCATATTTCAGGAGGTGATCCTTTGGGACAGTTTGCTATTGAAAATATACAGAATGAATGGAAGGTCTATGTCAAAAAGCCTCTGGACAGGGAAGAAAAGGATAATTATCTTCTAAATATTACAGCTACTGATGGGACCTTTGCAGCTAAAGCTGTGGTGGAGGTTAAAGTCCTTGATGCTAATGATAATAGCCCTGTTTGTGAAAAGGTAGGCAGAGTCTTGTATCTTCCATTACCAGCTGCTTTCATACATAAAATTTGCATTTTCTGTGAAATTGCTTCTCAGGAGACTGACAAATAGCTGTTCCTTTTAAACCAGTAACAAAAATTTGGACTACTAAGATAGAATGCTGTCAAATAAAAGATACTTCACAGACAGATTTATTAAAAATCCAAAGACAATACATTGACACTTAGTGGGTATTGGGGACATATAAGGAGAATTGTTGTACATTTCTCCTATGTTAATTCTTTTCCAAAAATAATTATTTTAAGCTGCGGCCATCATCATTTATATGCTCTATTTTATGAAAGAAGCAAAGTTTTAAAGAAAGGTGAATCCCATTGCTTAGTTGAAATATGTGTGTATTTCCTGTGATAAAAGAGTTGAAAAGAGTGGAACGTTGCTCTGCAATTGCAGTCAACAGCACCAAAAATCTGTAAGCCATAAATGTTTTCTTGTTACAAAGCTGTCTACCTTACCAGATTTTTATAGTTGCAAAAATGGACGTGAAAAATAAGGAATGGAAAAACTCAAGAAGATAGCCCCTGCAAAATGTGTTATTGCCTCTTTTGGACTTTTCATAGTTGAACACAGATTTCATATTATAGCTTTAAATCTTCCCTTGTACTAAGGACAAGTATACAGTGAACATGGGATTCTTTTTCTTAGTTGATGTTTATGTTGGTTACTTCTGTGTAAATGGTTGCAGTTATACACAGACTGGCAAGTCAGAATTTTTAGCTTTTTTTCCTTTTATTTTCGCCTTTGTTAATATTGTTGTTACAAGGCTTAGTGCTTCTAATGTAATGCACATTCCTGACATGGTTTGGCTGTAAGAGTGCCTAGTGCCAATAAATTCTGAATCCTTTTTCTTATTTTTAATTTAATTTGGAAGCTTTGGTGTCATTAAAAGGGCAGATATCTACAGATGTAGAAAAGATGATCCACCAAAAGAGAGAAAAATTAAATTAACAAGAATTTATAACTCCTGTTTTGGAACATATTTCATTATTAGTTAATCAGTTACAAGTGTTTCGAGTTCTGATCAATGCACTAATGTTCAAAAATCCCTATAGTTGCAGTATTAAATACCTTTCTGAATAATTTAATTAATGTGAAGTAATTAATTAGAAAATCATAATTTCTTTTAATTTTCAGTTATTTCATCCTCTGGTTCATATGAATATATATGTTACCAGACATTCAAACAGAATATTATTTCCTCTATCATTCCTTCTTCCCCTCCTCTTTCCAAGCTCTGCTTATTTCGTATGTTTAGTTTTTCAGTGTAACTTTAAAATCTTGCAGACTTTATATGCTGATTCAGTTCCTGAAGATGCCCTTCCTGGAAAACTGATAATGCAGGTGTCTGCTACAGATGCAGATATTCGTTCTAATGCAGAAATTACTTACACACTGCATGGCACAGGAGCAGAAAAATTCAGACTCGCTCCAGACACAGGTAATAATACATTATACAAGATTCCAGTCACCTCATTTTATAAAATGCTTTGCTATTACATTAAGACATATATGTCAGTTGTTAAAACTTTCCACTAAGGGTTGGTTTACTGTACATCGGTTTCAAATGTGAGTTGCTACTACACAAATACTAATAATATATTGGATAAAGTCAGGCAAAAGGCAAGTATTTTAGTTTATGAGGAACTAAAGCATAAACAGGGTAATTGCCCTGAAGCCAGAAGCTTCCATGCTGAAGTGACTGGAATAAAAATATGCCATAAATTTTGCTCTTTTTATATTCACTGTAGTAGCAGCAACAATGGTTTGTAACTGTGAATTATCTTCATTCAGATTCTCTTGGCCATCTTTTGTTTTGGGAAATTAAATGGGATGAGGTTAGATGGAGCAACAAATTTCCTTTCCATAGTAAACACCAGAAGTGGCCCCTGTTTTATTGGAATGAGATTCACTCAAAAGTATAAATGAGATCAACTTTTAACTTGCTTCACTTTGGTCTTCATGGCATTTGTGTGTTTTGTATTACAGTATAGGTCACAGCTACTGCCAAAATCCTATACTGTGCAGGCTGCAGTAGACAAGCAGTAGGTAAACAATGCAAAAAAATGGAGTAAGATGAATATAAAAACATAATGCAAGTAGAAGAGATTAGAAAACTTCAGTGGCAAAATAAAAGAGAAGGGACTTACTTAATGGGTTTGGAGTTTTTTTTGACTTTGAATGTCACCTATGTATGCTACTATATTGTAACATAAATTGAGACTTGGTAGGGCTAGAATACTCACAAAAAGTGTTTCATAATACTTTTTTGAACTGTTTATTAGGCGACAATGACTACACATAGTAGTTGCCTCTCACGTTTTCTGTCACTCTGGAAAGAAAGTGTGTTTTAGCAATCTAGAGGTTTGTCTGTAGTAGCAGTTAAGACCTCATTGTGAATAGCTGTGTTTATTCATGGAATGTTAGAGGAGGAAATACTAATACCTATGGAAGGAATACTACTAAATAGCCAAGAAAAACCAGGTGTGGATGTAACCTCGCATTTTTTAAAAGACAGAGCAGAGTTCTAATATTTTAATTTACTTTGCACAAACACAGATGCATTTTTGCATGTATTCTCTCTCTGCACTATCAGAGAGTTTAGCTTTAGCTAATTTCTGTTTCAAGAGCATTAGAAAAAAAAGAAAGTATTTTAGTTCTTAATCTTTTCAAGCTGAAAAGGCAGGTCACTTACATGTTTTGCCCAAAGTCGAGTACATTAATAGAGTACAGCTGTTGATTTAGCCACTGATGAAATTACTGTAAACAAGAAAATTGTTGTTTAGCTATTCTGGTTTTAGGAGAAAACACGTTTGGCATACTTAAACGTTGCAATTTACATCAACTTATGTGTTATGCTGTTTGTAGGTGAACTGAAAACATTAATGGCACTTGATCGAGAGCAGCAAGCAGTTTATCATCTTCTAGTGAAAGCCACAGATGGAGGAGGAAGATTCTGCCAAGCTAACATTATCCTAACTCTGGAAGATGTGAATGATAATGCCCCAGAATTTACAACTGACACTTACTCCATTACAGTATTTGAAAACACAGAGCCTGTAACCCTTTTGACAAGAGTGCAGGCAACAGATGCAGATGCAGGTATGCATTCTTTGACTGATACTTTTGTCATGTTCTCAGACTTACAGTAGAATTTCTTTAGTTTTATCCTAAGAGGTGTCAGTTGCTTCAGTAGAGCTGACAGATGTTCAATACCATTCAGGATTAGACTTCTGAAAGATATATTTTGGTCTGCTAAATCACTTAACACCTGACTTTCATTTGTGGGTAACTTGGAAGACATGCCTATAGTATCTTTGCAGAAAAGAGGAGAGGGGGGAGAGACAAAATGTAGGGAATTTTAACTGTCACAAGGTATTAATGCTATGATCAATTAGGTTCATCCTTTTACTCATGCTGTAAGTAACAGGACTCTCAAGACATGTCTGTTCATGTAAATGGCTATTCATGGATTTTTGTGCTTCTCAGGCCAGCCATCGGTGGTCATACCATCAAGAGAACACTGGTCAACTGTAGCTTTATGTATATGCTGTTAAGATTTTTGCTGTCTCTTTATCTTCATTGTTCGGTTACAAATATTTAAGTGGACATGAACTGAAAATGACATCAGAAGGAGTTTGCTCATAGGCTTTGTTGTAAGGAACACAACAGCATTTAAGGCGTATGATTTCCACATCTCATCAGTTTCTTAATCAAATAGTATTAATGAATAGCCTCAGTTTCCTAAAACGACTGACCTGCTTTGTGCTATAATAAAGCTAGGTTGCTCACTTGAAAGGTAACAGACAGTTGTTTTCATGCTTCACTAGTCTTTGAGGCTCAGGTGGACCAAAATACCTGCCCCTTTAATCTATAAGGTTTTTGTTTGTTTTATAAAGAAATGGTGCTAGAAATTAGGCTCCTGTTAATTTTGGGGCATGATTCTTAAAAAAATGTACTGGTTTTGAGTCTAGTTAATTGATGCAACCTAACTCTCCCGTATCCTCCTCTGTTATTATAAGCTTGCTAAGCAGATTCTGTTGTTCTAAAGTTATAATTACATTTATGTTAACAATTGTTTCATATTAACGAGTGGTGTAACTGAAGCAGAACCATGGTTCATGTTTTCTGTATGACAGAAAATCAGTGCAGTGAAGTATTAGCTTAATGGTTTTCTGGAAGTAATTCTGCCCCTCACAAGAGACTTTAACTCTTTCTGAAATGTACTTTTAACACAATGAGAATATTTAGAATGCATGTCTTATTTTCCAAGCTATCAGATGGATTATTCTGTTGTGTATTTTAAAGACTGCTTCATACTTGAAAATTGTTTTCAAAATGCAGGGCTGAACCGTAAAATCCGGTATGCACTGGTGAACTCTGCAGAGGGGCAGTTCTCTATTGATGAATTCTCTGGAATCATTCGTTTGGAGAAGCCTTTGGATCGGGAATTGCAAGCTGTGTACACGTTAACTCTGAAGGCTACAGATGAAGGCTTACCTAGAAGACTGTCTTCAACAAGTAGTCTTATAGTTTCTGTTTTGGATATTAATGATAATCCACCCGTATTTGAGCATAGGGAGTACAGTGCAAGTGTATCAGAGGACATTTTGGTTGGAACTGAAGTTCTCCAGATTTATGCTGCAAGCAGAGACATTGAAGCCAATGCTGAAATCACGTACTCTATAGTCAGTGGGAACGAACATGGAAAATTCAGCATCGATTCAACAACAGGTAACAGGCTACAACTGTGAATATTACTTCAGGCCAAGCAAGCACCGTGCCATGCTGACTTCCTCCATAGTTCAGCCAGGTTATGTACAAGCTGTGTGCTTCATCCCAGCTGTGAAGTTGCTGCTGCTGTCTTTTCACCCATTTTACCAGCAACCTTACTAGAGGCGTGCAGTAAAATGTAGAATAGGAACTTTATTTGTTGGTTCTATTTATTGAATTATTACTTGGATATAAAGGTTTCCTAACTGGAAATTTCGTGCTCTGGGGGCAGGCAGGTGAAAAGACAGAGATCATAATGAGAAACATAATAGTCCTTCCACGAAAGGTATATAATCAGAAGGGATGGCCAGGCTTGGCAAAAGAAGGATTAGAAATAAAATTGGTTGGGAAGACTAGTCGTTGGTCCACAAAGGCAGTAATCCTAGAGAAGTTTGATATGGCATTAAAGAGAGCTTGGAATTGGAATATTATGTTCAACCATATGTCTAGCATGACAGTGGAGATTTTAGGCTTGTATGATAGTCAGATTTAGTCTCAGGGACTATTTAGGTTATGTTGAGAATTTTTCCCTATTAATGACAATTCTTTGCTAAAAATCAATAAACGCCTCAATTTTAGTTTTGTTTACTTATATAGTTCTTTTTCTAGACCTAATTTCTTGCAAAGTTGCTTGGGTTTGAGATTTTTTATTTTTGCTTTTGTTTTTAATAAGATTTCTACCCAAAAGTTAAATCTAATTGACTTTTAGTAGTTATTTAAATAGTTTAGTAGTTAGTTGTACTAGTGTAGTGGAAATTACAATTCTGCTTTTTCAGTGGACGTGCTGGTACTAAGGTATGGAAGATAAACTTCATATATTTGAAAGGAATAAAAAGGTTCCAGAAAAACTCATCTGGAAAATCAGTTTTTATGCTAGGGACTGCACTATCTTAACTAGTCACTTAAAAACTCTCATTACAAAATGTAAGCCAGATTGTTTTAAACTTTGAATCTTTTGAGGCAATGGCAGGAACTTAGCATCATTTTACTTATACGTGTGAAGCATAATCATTTCACTGGGTGGCTCTACCTTTACAGTGACACATTTAGCCCTGAAGAAGCTGAGTATTTGTCAGGACGAAATAAAAAGTTGCAACACATAATACTACAGCAGTAGCAGAGTTTGTTGAGGCTTTTTTTTTCTTCTTCCCTAGGAGCCATTTTTATCATTGAGAGTTTGGATTATGAAAGTTCTCATGAGTACTACTTGACAGTGGAAGCCACAGATGGAGGCACACCTTCATTAAGTGATGTTGTAACAGTGAATATTAATGTCACGGATATCAATGACAATTCTCCAGTGTTTAGCCAAGACACTTACACTGCAGTAATCAGTGAAGATGCCATGCTTGAACAATCAGTTATTACAGTACGTATTGGTTTCTTACTTTGAAATACTGTCATGATGAACATGCTTTCAGTCTTGAAGGAATTAGTATTGATTTGAAGGTGAACATCAATGAATAGATGTTTGCTACTGAGTGAATTAAAAATTTACTTTGGAAAAGTTTCAGAAGTAGGGACTTCAGATGCTGTGGGAAAGTAGATAATATTTTGTGATAAGTTTATGTTCTCCTCATGAGACCATGACTTAATTTTCAGAAGAAATTCAGGAAATCAAGTGATGTTGGTATATTCTATTGAGATGACATTTCTCCTGTGAGCTGTGAAATTTGTTAGACCGAAAGAGCTCATCTTCAGGATGAGTTTATCTGAAAGGTGCTAGAGTCTATTTCAACCTCTTTTAAATGAGATTGTAATGTCCCTTAGGTTATGGCAGATGATGCTGATGGGCCTTCCAACAACCGCATTCACTACACAATTATAGATGGCAACCAAGGAAATCCTTTTACAATTGACCCTACCAGGGGTGAAATAAAAGTGACTAAGCTTCTAGACAGAGAAAAGGTGAGTTTTTTGTGGTTTTAAGGCAGCTGGGATTAATTTACCGATACATAATTGATGACCACTCTTTTCTTACTCTAAGTTACCATTTCAAGTTCCAAAATTAATATTGCTGTAGTAAAGTGCAAGCATCTGTTTATATCAGTACTTTTGGGAGTAAGAGAAAGGATTAAATATATGAAGGAAAGCTTTCCTGGGGGTTGTGCTAAAATAATTTTTCCATAAAACGAAATCTGAGTTTGTTACTTTTTTTCCTCTTTAGTAAATGTTTTTAATTTTTTTTTTATTAATTTTGTAGGTTTCAGGATATACCTTGACAGTTCAAGCTTCAGATAATGGAAGCCCACCTAAGCTTAACACAACTACAGTTAACATTGATGTTTCTGATGTAAATGATAATCCTCCAGTGTTCTCTAAAGGAAATTATAGCGTTATCATCCAGGTAAATGCAACTAGTGAAGTAGTAAAATCAATGGTATTGGACTGCAAATTCGTGACTTGAATTTTTCTGTGTTTTTAATTATTTAAGGTCACCATAAAGTCCATTTATGCATAGAACAATCTTAGAATTATACAGGGATGTTAAAATATATAATAATTTTGCTATTTCTTTTTAGTCTTAGTTACTGCTTAGAAAAATTTCCTTTAGGTACCTGTCACTATGAAGCTAGTGTTCTGCACCATGGCACATAGGTTAAGCCCTAATTCCTGTTGGCCTCCTCTGGGATAAGCAGCAGTTAGAACAAGAGTGGAATTTCATATGGCTGCATACCAATCCTTTGACTAATTTTACACCGTAGGATGGTAGCTGTAGGCCGCATTCTCAAGTGTCTGGCATGTACTTGCCTGATTCAGAAAACTGCTAAAGCAAGGACAGCAGAATCAGCATCTGTACTTCTTGTCTTCCTAAATCCAATAGGAAGTAAATGGAAGTCAACAAAGGAATTGGATTAAGAGCTTTGTAGATTAGTAATGTAATGAGCTCAATCCCTTGTGTCCTTCTGCTGTTTCCTGGCCTGGTGCAGTAAATCTGTGAGGATCAGACAATGTTACCTGATGCACTGTGCCATCCTAACATACCACTTGTGTTTGAGACAAGTGTGCATCCTTTGTAAAGGCAGCTTTCCGAAACAGGACAAAGTTAATGTATACAATATGCACACAGTATGCAAATAAGATGTTCTGGATCTTGCTTTTAAAAAAAAACCCCAACCAAAAAAAAAACAAAAAACAACCCAAACCCCAAAAAGCCCCACCAAATAAAAAGCAAACGCAAAACTTGTGTGCTGTTAAATGTATCTTCTTTTCCCCTGTAATAGTCTTTCTTAAAATAAATGTTAATTAATATCTCACTTAAACTTCAGACTGTGTGGCCAACACAATTTCCCTTACTCAGTTAAAAAGGAAGACCTCTTATTTTATTGTTCATTCATATGGGCCTGCCCTAATTGAAGGTAGCAGAGAAAAAGCTGGAGGAGTTGCCCAAGAATGCTGGTGTGCATTTCCTCTTGCAATCGAGATTGATATATTTGGACACAGTAGAAAATGTGCTTAGCTTTTAGGAAAGTCAAATTACTTTGGATGTCCAACTGTAAATATTTGTATTTTAAAGCAATGGTCTTTGTTTTGCTGAAAGGGAAAAAGCTTTAGCTTTTTGCAGTATCTGATAGCTAAATTGATTTACTCTCTCAGAACATAGTATTGTTATCAAGAGTTTTTACATTTGTGAAAGGGATAGCATTTTCTTATTGTTGTACTTCAAAATAATGTTTCTACTTTTCTTACTTTTCAAATAAGTATGTATGTAGAGAAATCTGGCTTATACAGTAGAGTAAAAGTATTCTGGAGAGATGTTACAAGTGTCAGATAAGGTTATGTGTGGGTGTAACACACATGATAAGCCAACATATGTGAAGTGTCTGTGAAACCTCAGACATCCACATGATACAAACTTGAAGGGATTTTGTGATGCGTTTTAAAACCTGGATTTCATATTTTAAGTGGATGGTGCCTGTAGTAGCCACCATTGTAGGGAGAACTCTTAATTAGGGGCACAAGGGGTCAGATGGAGGAGTGTATTTTTCTAGTCCTCCCAACAAAGGCATTAGATTATTCTTAACAGGTATTTTCTCTAAATTTTAAATCTTTGATGACTTGGTAATTAGGCTACAGTAATACTAATTCAGACCAGAAGTGAAAAATGTAAAGTGTCAAGGCTGAGCTACCTTCAAAAATACAAAAGTCTAAAAAACTGCCTTTCTCCTTTTACTGTTTTTGAGTCTTAATCTTAGAGGGTAGTAGTTTCCCTGAAGCAATATTGTCATTCTGATTTCTCTTGTACTGATTAACTGGTTTGACAGTGATTTTTTGGGGTTTCTGTTGCAAGGAAGAAATCAGCATCAGACCGTATCCTCAATTATAACAAAATCAATGCGTATTCTATATCCATAGGAAAATAAGCCTATTGGATTCAGTGTGCTGCAGCTAGTGGTGACAGACAGGGATTCTTCTCACAACGGCCCTCCTTTTCTCTTCACCATCCTGACTGGAAACGAAGAGAGTACTTTTCAGATTACCCAGCAGGGAGTTCTGACCACAAGTGCTGCACTGAATCGCAAAGTGAGAGATCACTACTTGCTTCATGTTAAGGTAGGATGTTTCTGTCATGTTTCTCTTACTGTTTTGCATTGTTAAGTATTTGATTAACTTTTCCCACTCGTGTTCTCTCCACCACTTGTCTTTCTGTTAGAAGAATCTGACATGCCAAGTAGTCATTTGAGGCATGTCCCATGAGGTGATGTCCTCATAGACAAAATCTGTTGGTTTAAAAATGCTAATCTACACTGCTGCAATGGGAAGTTCAGTTAAACTCACAGGTAGAAGTAAGGTGTAAGTGAAATGTTAACTGGGTGAGTGGTCTTAATAAGCCCTTTGCCTTCTTGTTGGAATGTTGAAAAACCAGCAGGGGACAGGTCCCTTGAGCCACTCACTATTGACTGTAGAATTCCTCTTGCTGCTGTTGTTTTGACCCTTGAAGCTGTGTGCTGGACTAAACTCACATGATGAAAGCAGGGATATTGCACAACATAGCAGTAATGGAAAATTTTCTTGTAGTGCCTCATTCTTTTTTGAATGGCAATTGAAAACATCTTTTTTTTAAGTTCGGACCTTTTTTCATAGTATTTTCAGTAGACCTTATTTCATAGCATTGAAACTTGCAGTGCAGTAGTTTGAGGTCTCAGGATCCTGCAGTGGAAGCCACAGCATAAAACTTAAAAAATGACCCTGAAGTGCTGTAATATATGCTACATTTGCCATTGTTGTGCAGAAAGATCAGACCATGTCCAAGTTTACATTAAGTTAGCTAAGTTCTCTCAAATATTTTTTTTGTAAACTAGTGTGAGAAAAGTTCAAGCCAATTGTTTTAATCTTATCTAGTCTTTTTTAATTCAGTTATAAATTAAGCAGCTGGGAACAGAGGACTTAAAATTAGTAGGCTAAAAGTAGATGCCCTTAATTCTTAAACTTCATTTCCAGATTCAGTTTTAAGAAAAATTCTTATCTTCATTTTCACATGAGGAATTTCTTTTAATCTCAAAATTATTCTTACACATACCATTGCAGATAATTTGAGTAAACAAGCAGTTGCAGTATTTTCAAGTAATACTATTTATAACAGTGTATGCTGAATTCTGTCCACATTGGGATAATTGTGACATATTTACACAAAGACTATTTTCTTTGGGAAAAGAAGAAAAAATTCACACAGATATTGTAATTTGCTGTTTGAGTCACTGAAATGTTGGTAACCAGGAGCCATCAATATAAGGACAGATATAGTTTCATTTAAGTGTAGTTTAGTTTAGGGTTTAAGAATTGGGATGAAAATGGGGGCAGGTATATCATTCCTCAGTTAGCCATTTTTCCTCAATACTGATATGCCAGATTCCCCATAGTCACCTTTTTGTTTATGAATGTTTTTCCTGTATGTGGGAATCAGTGTAGTGCAAGATCCATATGTTTTACTTTAAATCTTCTCTAAATAGTAACTAATTTCTATTTATTTTGCTTTTTTAATTTGTTCCTATAAATGCATGTACAGGCAGTTACATGTGTTCTGTGTAGACTGTTACACTGACTTTGTCACATTTCATGATTTAGCTGCACCTTTGGCCCTTCCTGATGTGCCTAGCTTTTCTTAAGTGTGATATGCCTGTCTGACATCTTCCTCTGGGTGGAATCTTACAATTCTTTCATTTCTAAGCCACTTTCTGGTCTCCAGTCTGCTTGTAAACAGCCTGTCAGTACTTCAGCTATCTTGTCTTCAGCACAGCAGCTGAAAAGTGGCTTTTTATTAGGGAATGAACATGGGCTATTTTAATAGCATCCAGTAGCTAAACAAGTGTCTTAAAACAAATGTACTCATTTAGAACAAGACTTCTCAAAAACTGTAAATCATTAAAGCAGAGTTCAGTAATGTGCTTCTTTTTGTGTAGTGTTTTGGACCTGTCTGATCTGTTGATTTCCAAGTTTCTTGACTGGATTCTTGAAATATATCACTGTGTTTTAGTTGCCATTTGTCATTTTACGGTTTGCTAGCTTTTTTCAATAGACAGTACTGCTGCTATTTGCTATTATCTTACAACCCATGGGTATGAAGGCATCCAAGACTAAAACTAGCATTTCCCTATTACAAGACTCCAGTTTCAGTGATATGCACAAAATTATAGCTATGGCTGTTGAAGAAAAATATTCTTCCTCTGTTCCTTTAAAATAAAGTCTGTAGGAAGGCGTTTTCTCAACTTTGCATTATGTTTAATTTCTGCATTTTGATCTTGCAAATCACAAGTTAATGGCTGTGTATGATCTCTTGATACCCATTTTCAGTTTTTAGCTGACCTTTACTGGTGTGCTTTTCAGTATTGACAGCTTTCACCTTAGTTGCTTTTTGAATGGATTGCTGAGGTAGTGATGTTTTTAATTTACAGGTACTTTCATTTAAAAAAACTCATGACCAAAAAAATCCCACTAAAACTACACAAACTTTCCCCATACATACTCTACGCACCCACTACCTCCAAAAGACTTTTACTTTTGTCATTTTAATAAAAAAAGGATTTTTTTTCCCCCAGTGGTCACCTTATATGGCCATGCCAGTCGTATTTGCTTGTGCTCTCTCCAGAGGAAATAGATTATCCATTAACAAATGTCTCACAGCATTAGTGTGCAAAATCTTCAGCTATGAGTCATGCAGTCCTTTGTGCCACACTCTGAAGTCTTCAGTTTAAAACCACAGCACATTTTTAAATATCTGCACTATTGAAAAACCATTTCTCCTGGGACTCTTCTTTCCTACTTGCTGCCCATTTGTTATAATTTTGCTTGTCTGTTTGTTTTGACCATTTTCTTTTTTCCTTTGGGCATTTCTTCTGTAGCTAAACTGCCTGCCTTGTCTTGTTTCCAGGCAGAGATCTAGGCAAAACAAAACTTTGCCAACTTGAGCTAAAGCTCTTGTTATTTGGGTAACTGGAGGACAAGTTTCTAGCCATGCCTGTCCTTTGGAGTTAAAAGAAACAGATGAAGACATGTAGTTCTATGAGACATGCATTACCTTTTAAAAATGTCATGTTTATGTGCCTATCCACAGATAATCTTGTGCTTGGAGTTACTCCTCTTTTGCTTAAATTTGTATAAAAAAATGAAAAGCAGCCTCTCCACATAGATCTTCAAAGTTTACTCTGTAAAATTATTGCAACATCTTCTAAACAATGCAGAATATATTCTACTTTCTGAGCCTCGTAATCCCATCTGTACCTTCACATGTCTCCAATTCTTGTTTAACTATTTCTTCAGTGTCACTTTCAGTAACTGAGAGAGAGTTCTGGAGAAAGTAGATGGGAAATAAGAGGTGAGAAATAGAAAGAAAAAAGTGAAGCCAAGGGAATGCTCTTAACTCACTTTTTTTTTTTTTTACTGTCCTCGTACAACAACAGTGTATGTCTTTGTCCAAAAGAGGTAGAGAATAGGGTGTTCAAAAAGGCTTAAAAATTGAATTAGGCTGATACAGTTAAAGATAGTTGATTAACTGTCTGAAGGAAATAGCACTACAGGTACCCACCTCTTGTTTTCCTCTCTGTGACCAAAAATCATTAAAGGCAATATAATTAACTTTCTGCATGCATTTTTTTCCTTTTGAAGTTCTATTTGGCACAGTACATTTACTTTGTCTTCCAGATTACCTCCTAATTGTAGTGAAGCATGTTGTACATTTCTAGTGCATGACTCATTTCAAGTTTGTAATGTGTTTCCGTGCTTGATATTAAAAAGCTTCAAGCACCATCTGCTGTCTGAAATCAGCTACTGTGCATTTCCTCTGTATTTGCTACTAGTGTTAGTAGCTTCCTGGCATTTTCAGATAATAAGAGCACTTTAGGCTTTTAATCTTGGGAAAAGTGAAAACATGTTTGTGTGTGCCTGCTTATATAAGCATTTTAAATTTTCAATGTTAACTTTTATGTTAGGAATTGTGTTGTGGAATTTATGTAAAGCATTTTCCTATAGGACTTTTTGGTGGAGTTTTTTTTGGTACAAAAATATAGCACAACTGTATACAGGATAAATATCTACAGTAGAATTTGAGATAAAGCAAAAATGTAAATCTGTCCTCATCTTTCCTTTAGGTGGCAGATAATGGAAAACCACCGTTGTCATCTTTGACTTACATTGATATTAGAGTTATTGAGGAAAGCATTTATTCTCCAGCAATACTGCCTCTGGAAATCTTTATCACAGCCTTTGGGGAAGAATATTCAGGTGGTGTCATTGGAAAAATTCACGCAACCGATCAAGATGTTTATGATACCTTGACATACAGTCTGGACCCCAAAATGGAATCGTTGTTCTCTGTTTCCAGTACTGGTGGCAAACTAATAGCACACAAAAGGTTAGATGTAGGACAGTACTTCCTAAATGTCACTGTTACAGATGGAAAATTTACAACTGCAGCTGATATTACTGTACACATCAGACAAATCACACAGGATGTATTAAATCACAGTATCGCAATACGCTTTGCAAACCTGTCCCCTGAGGAATTCATTGGTGATTACTGGCGCAATTTCCAGAGAGCGCTGAGAAACATCTTGGGCGTGAGGAGAAATGACATCCAGATTGTTAGTTTGCAGCCTTCTGATCCTCCTTCTAATCTGGATGTCCTCCTGAATATTGAAAAGTCTGGTAGCTCTCACCACCCAATGAGAATTTTGCTCCACAAGATAAACTCTTCTGTGCCTGACCTAGAGGAGATTTTAGGTGTCCGGATAATTGATGTGTTTCATAAGCTCTGTGCAGGCCTAGATTGTCCTTTGAAATTTTGTGAAGAAAAAGTAACAGTGGATGAGAACATCATGTCAACTCACAGCACAGCCAGGTTGAGCTTCGTCACTCCCCGTCATCACAGAACAGCAGTTTGTCTTTGTAAAGGTAAGGGAAATAGTATCTCAGAAAAAATTGTTCTGGTTTTAAAAAGCAGTAATCCACAGATGGAAATTTATATTACAGGACAAGATCAGGAATGTTCTGTAACTCTCTCCATAGTATTTGCCTAATTTTATTAATAGTAAAGTGTAATTCTTTCTTATCTCATTACTTCATTTCAAGAGTGTACATTATACAAGTTTATGGGAGTGGACATTTATTTTTTTTATAGCTACTACACCTTCATTTTCCATTTTATGAAAGAAGGTTTTTTTTGTTGTTGTTGCCTATCCTATTTTGATGGCCATTTTCAGTCTTGTGTGCACAAAAGTAAGTTCCTGCAACGTTCCTGAATACTTCCTTGTTTCTGCTTAGAGGAGTAACCCACACAGTTTCCAAACTTGTTTGGGAATGAGAGGGTAATGTGGGAAATCAATGTTTATTAAAATACATGTAAGTATAAAGATTTCTGACAGAAGATTAATTTATCTTTATCTCTGAGGAAAACAACTTTTTAAAATCAGGACTTTACTTTTTAAAATCAGGACTTAACCTTGCTGAGTGGACTTGCACTTATGAAGTAAATATTTAAAGCCTGTTCCTTTTCTGTCTCAAATACAGACATGCTTTTCTCTCCTCTCTACAACCTACTCTGTCCATATTTAATATCTACATGTTGGGTTTTGTGGTGAATGATTCTAATGCTAAGCCTTAAACCACAACACCAGTTTCCCAATTTTACCAATTGAATTGAGTAATCAAGATATGAATAAGCATCAGCCAGTCTATATTCTATTTGTCTAGTCTGTGCTAGTCATGCCCCATAACTGTTATTCACTTCCTTGTCTGATAGTCAGGAATATCATTTGGGGCACTTTCAGCTACTATACTTCAGAGTCCCTTCTCACAAAATACCAACAGAAAAGAAATAATCACCACCAACAGAAAAGAAATAATGGGTTTGGTTTTACAGAAGGGAAATGCCCCCTGGTGAGCAGTGTGTGCGAAGGAAACCCATGTCCTGAAGGTACTGAATGTTTCGGAGATCCGAAGGAAGGAAAATACACCTGTGTTTGCCAAGACAGCAAAGCTGGACAATGTCCTGGTAAGGAATTAACTGTAAAAAACTCTGTGTACAACCATATTACTTTCCAAATATAAATTTGATTCCAGTCCTGTGCTAATACTTTTCATGCTTTTCTGTATTCCTAAGCAATAGCTGGCTCTGCTGTGACATTTACTGGGAGCAGCTATGTGAAATATCGTCTCATGGAAAATGAGAACAAAGAGGAAATGAAGCTGACAATGAGACTTAGAACTTACTCTGCTCATGCAGTTGTTATGTATGCTCGAGGAACAGACTACAGTATCTTAGAGGTATATTAAAATCTCCTAGTGCATAACTCCTCCTTTCTTCCTACCATCTTCTTAGTATTTTTGTGTCAGATTAACAGATTGAGTCACAACATCTCTGTAGAGTGGTTATAATTGAAAATTGCTTTAAAGGTAGGGTGTGTTACACATCCAGGTGACAAACTTGAACAGAAATTTTTACATGTGTAAACAAACAAAGCTTCCTGAATAATATATTTTAAACAACTTTAAATTTATTTGCTTATAATACTGAAGCCCAGACAGGAAAAGTTACTTAAAGCACAAGATGAAAGGTATTGAAGTATTGTAGTATTTTGATTATGATCTGTGACTCCTTTACTAGAGGAACAAAATGTACAAAGTGTACATTTCAATTAAAAGAACAATATAGAATAAATCACAGTTGCTGTGCCTGGAAAACAGTGTTATTAAACTGCTTTTTATGAACACCACCATCATCCTGTTTCTCCAGCAAACACAGTCTTTTATAGGCATCAATATTTTATACTCTTTAAGTGTTAGACCATTTATTGATATTGTGGCTTTTCTCTGTAGATCCATCATGGAAGGCTGCAATATAAATTTGATTGTGGCAGTGGACCCGGGATTGTCTCTGTTCAGAGCACTCAGATAAACGATGGCCAGTGGCATTCTGTGTCTCTTGAAGTGGATGGAAACTATGCACGACTTGTTCTGGACAGGGTGCATACTGCATCTGGTACTGCTCCTGGTACACTTAGAACACTAAACCTAGACAATCACGTGTTTTTTGGTGGTCATATCCGTCAGCAAGGTACAAGACATGGTAGAAGTCCTCAGGTTAGCAATGGTTTTAGAGGCTGCATGGATTCCATTGTACTAAATGGACAAGAGCTGCCCCTGAACAGCAAGCCACGAAACTATGCACACATGGAGGAATCTGTAGATGTCACCCCTGGGTGCTTACTGACTGCCACAGATGGCTGTTCAAGCAGCCCCTGCCAGAATGGAGGCATCTGCAACGCACTGTCAAATGGAGGTAAGCTGCTCTGTATTCTTCTACTTTTAGCTATCAAAACTGCTTTTTAACTTCTCTGCTTTGAAGGACAAAACAACTTCATGCATAATTTTTGGTTTCCCAGAGTTGTAGAAGGTCAGTTGTTGAACAGGTGGGAAGCTGCATGTGCCTTCTAGATTCAACTCCTTGGGGTATGAGGTAGACAAAGTCCATCTGGAAAAGTGGGGATTTAATCTTCAGTGCTGACGTCTGAGGTCCATCCTCTTAATAGCCTACTTTGGAGTCTTTCTTTAAAAATTCTGAAATCATTGGGACAACTTCTGTTTTGTGAGAAAAATGTTACTGTTAGACTTTGCCTCATCTTTTGATAAAAATGTTTCTATTTTTTCCCATCCTTTCTCTCACATAACAGGTTGGTGGGTAGGGAGGAATTTATCTTAAATCTGTAGGTGGGCAGGGAGGATTTTATCTCAAATCTGGTAAAGCCGTGTGCAACTTTCAACAAGACTGTATTTGATTTCAGGTTACTACTGCAAGTGTGCACCTTTGTTTATGGGAACTCACTGCGATGTAAGTGTCAACCCTTGTGCTTCCAACCCCTGCCTTTATGGTGGGACTTGCATCCCAGTCAGTGATGATTTTATTTGCCAGTGCCGAGGACAATACACAGGCCAAAGGTATGTTTGTATGGTTCGTTGTGTCAATGAACCCCTTGGAAAACAGGATATAAATGTAACACTTTTTCTGTTTCTTTTTTTATGTGTTTCCAACTTTAAGCTCAGATTTGAGACATACTGGAGCTGGCTGAAGTTAACAGCAGCCCCTGTGTTACATCTGTGAATCCCACATTATAAATTCGCTTGCAGTAAGGTAATGTTCAGCTGGTTTTGTTTGTTTTGCCTTTGCAGATGCCAGCTGGGCCCATATTGCAAAGACAATCCTTGCAAAAACAGTGGCAAGTGTATTGACAGCTTGGATGGACCTGTTTGTGAGTGTGAAGCAGGCTTTCGTGGAGAAAGGTAGGTAGCATTCCACATATATTGAATTTTAGTAGAGTTAATTAACAGATTAACAGTTCACACTGATTGAAATCTGGGATGTTGATAAAACAGCAAAATGCATGTTAGTATGCAGTACCTTATAATAAATATGTCTAAAATTGTTGAGAGCAAGATTACAACGAAGACTACTGATGTAAGCTAAACATCACTGCTGTGCTCTGTTTCTGATAGGTGCCTGACTGATGTGGATGAATGCGTAGAAAACCCATGTCTCAATGGTGCCCTTTGTGAGAATACTTATGGCTCATATCACTGCAACTGTAGTCATGGATTTGGAGGCAAACACTGCACAGACATTGTTCTCAATAAATATGTTTCAACATCTTGGAACATCGGCTTAGCTGAAGTGATTGGGATTATTGTTTTCGTGGCAGGAATCTTCTTGTTAGTTGTGATTTTTGTTGTTTGCCGCAAAGTGGTTAGTAGAAAGAAGAAGCACCAGCCAGAACCTGAAGACAAGCAACTGGGAGCTACGACAGCCTTCTTGCAAAGACCATGTTTTGATGCAAAATTGAATAAGAACATCTATTCTGACATCCCTCCACAGGTTCCTGTTCGTCCCATTTCATACACTCCAAGCATTCCAAGCGACTCCAGGAACAATCTTGACAGGAATTCTTTTGAAGGGTCTGCTATCCCTGAGCACCCCGAGTTTAGTACTTTTAACCCAGATTCTGTACATGGTCACCGGAAAGCTGTAGCTGTTTGCAGTGTTGCACCAAATTTGCCACCTCCACCTCCCTCCAACTCACCATCAGACAGTGATTCAATACAGAAACCGAGCTGGGATTTTGACTATGACAGTAAGAGACATTCTTATTTTTTTACTTTCCTGTTAAATGTGTGTGCTGGTACAATTTTGATATGAGTACAAAGTCTTGTCTATACCTCTTAGAGTACAAAGGGCATTATGATTTTGCTGGGTTTTGTCTCTGATCAGCCTTCATCCTCCACTAAGTTTTGTAAAAATGTGCAGATCTCAGCTTTAAATTGTATGGATTCTTTAAACTGGAATCTATTCATTGTCTCACTTGAAACTTTTTCTTTCAGCTAAAGTAGTAGATCTTGACCCCTGCCTTTCTAAGAAGCCTGTGGATGAAAAGAACTCCCATCCTTACAGTGCAAGAGAAAGCATGTCTGAGGTCCAGTCTCTCAGCTCCTTTCAGTCTGAATCATGTGATGACAATGGTACGTAAAATGCAAACATTCTGTACTGCTGCTGATGTTCATTTGTTCTGTCTTTGCATCTATACCTCTTAGTAACAATAGGATTTACATATATTGAATATATATTAAATAGTAGCTTATTTAATATATATTTGTATTTACTTATGTTAATACCCAAATCTGTTAATTTTTTAAAAAATATTTTACCTATCTCTATGCCAACTGTTAATTACTTTACCTTAAAGTTATATATAATCATTTTGCTGTTAGAATATTACAGTGAAAATGCAGCTCAAGTTGCTCAGAGCCTGGTGTTTAAAACTTAGTAGAATTGGGTAAACTCCTCTAGGTTACCCTTTGTTATCACCTTATGCAAGAATACAGTGAATTTAAAAAATGGCCTCTGCACAATTAGAACTTTCACTTTGCTGTTCAGCTCTCAGTAAAAAGCTTTCTGATGTTACAGTTTCATTTGTTTCCTTCTCTTTTTCTTGCTGCGACCTCAGCTCCCATATGGATCAGATCAGTTCTGAGTGAGAGCAGAGTTTAAGGGACTGCTTGTAAGTTTGATTACTTTAGTAATGAAGGAAACTGCACAAAAAGGAATTTTATTATAATAGAACAGTGTATTTGGCTTTCACCATGATTGAAATGAATTCATAAAAACATTTCATACATTGAAAAAAGCCAATATAAAAAAATAAATATTTTGATCATACCTCAAGTCCATCAAAATATAATCAGCATACATACTTGTGGGTTTGATTATTATTAATTGGATGTCTTTTCCATTGTGATGACAGATGCTTTTATAGTTGATATGAATGCATCCATGTGTTCAGAAACATGGCGTACTGACTGGACAAAGCCACAGTTGTCTCATAACTTAATTTGCTAACTTAAGGTGTGCTTTGCCTCTTTATTCCACTTTCTGCTTTTGTCTCTGCCTAGTAAAAAAGAACTTGAAATTCCTTTAGCTTAGGAATAAAGAACATTCTGCTTCTTAATGAAGTAGAGTGATTTGTTATTAACAGCATGAAAAAAACCTATCTGGTTTAATGATTGGTGAAAGTAAAATGGTATGCTTGCAGTCCTCCTTATTTTATCAGTAGATAAATTATGCCAACTTCCAACTTCTTTTCCTGTGGTTTTAAGTGTTGTGTTGTACATGTTGTTCTCCCCTCCTCACTGTTTCATATGTCTAGTGTATTCTTTTTCCCATTTCCTGTCATGTATTGATTACTCATTAATACATCATTTTAAGAGAAGTATCTGTAGCATCATAGATACTGTTCCTCCCTTCCATTTTGGTAGATTCAGAAGTTAATGTCTTGATACTTAATCCCTGAGCTGTGCAAACAAGTTGCATGTGCTTACTTCATTTTTACCCTATAAGAATAAATCTTTCTCCATTCCAAAACTGTCTTGAGGGAAATGGAAGACATGAAAAATGCATTCATTTAAGTTTGGGGTTTTTTTAAAATAAGTATGTAACAGCCTGAATTTGGTATTCCTACTGTGGTATCTCTACTTCATACAAAACTTAAGTAGATCAGTCACAGAAATTTTCAGTAGGTATTCTTCATATTCTATCCTTTTAGTTAATTTCAGGGAAAATTTCTTTCCCATATCTTTCATTGGTAGGGAGGCAACATCATTTGCATCTTTAAAGGAGAAGTCTAATGCAGTAATCTTTAATTCACTCAACACAAGCCTTGAGCAAAAGTCTAGTTTGTTGCTGTCTAGATAAAGTATGATGCAAATGAGTATATTTAGGCAACATTTCAGAAATTGTAACACAAGCAGCCCTGTGCTCATGCAAAATGTACTTCATGAGTAGTTACAAGTACTCAGTTACAAGTATGTTTAGCAAGAATAAAACTGAGCTTTAGATATGTGCTTTATGTATTACATTCAACTACTCTCTAGATTGAGAGTTAATGTGTATGTACCCTAATAATGTTGCTCTATAAAACAGTAACAAACTGCAATTTCACAGTGTTGATGGGGGTTTTTTATGTGTATCTGTCTGCTGTTTAAAGTGATACTAACTATAGGTTTGTTTTAATTTGCTCCTTTTATACCTTTTACAAGCTTCCGTAGTGACTGTAATACACCTTGTCAATGCTGTTGTTGACTCGGTGGAAAAAGAAGGTATATACATGTTTTCATATTTATTTACTGCTTTGGCAGCATAATGCACGTTTGTCTTCTTACATTGTCTTCTAGTAATGTAGTCCGAGCCAGATGCAAGTTATAAAATATTATTTACTTAGACTTTCTGATAAGTTATAGCAAAAATTATGTAAATATTGTAGATCTGTTAATATTTTCTTGAATATGCTGTAGATGTCTTGTGAAGAGGTTTCAAAGTGTGTTTTCTTGGGAAAAAAGGGATTGGCATAAAAAGATCTTGGTGCTTACTCTCTTCTGAAAATATTCATACTAAAGCTGCCAGCAGAATCATCAAAGGCAAAGACATGTAGATGAAACAGCAGCAGCTTCTGCTTCCTTTTCTTCTCCCTCCCACACCTATTGATACCTTCTCCAGCTGAGCAGAATCAAAATGGTCTGGTATCAGTACTCACTTCCTTGGTCTTCAGATCAATCTGTCTCTTAAGCAGAAAAAAATTATTTTTGTCCGCAGCTGAGATATATAGCCACATACATCCTCCTCAGTTTAAGTAGCTTGTTACTATGCAGCCTTAAAACAGTACCTAAAATGTATGCTTGGGTATATATACACACACATATGTGTGTGTGTGTGTGTGTGTGTGTGTGTGTGTGTGTAGTATGTATTTGGAAGTTAGAAGGAGACATGGTCGGCATTTTCAACGGTATTTTATTTTATTTCTGCTAACATTTAAGAACTAACCACTCTGGGAAACACAAACTCTTTACAAAATAATAGGAGTAATAAAAGTGGCAGTGAGTCTATACAAATGCTAACTGTTGTTTTAATTTACTACATTGACTACTTTAAGTTCCGGTAAAATGCAAATGATCCACTCCATGACCATGAGTTTGCAGAGGTTTCTTCTGAAATAACATCCAGCCTATGCTTCCTATTTCTAGATACAGACTGATATACAGGAAACATAATGGTTTTTACTAAGTCCTACTTAAAATTAAGCCATTGTAAGAACATAAAATCTATTAGACTAGCTAAAGTTTCAGTTTAGTTTGTTATCTGAAGTACACCCTTTTTAATTTACACAGATACACAAAAAGTAGACAAATGCAAAGACTTCTTTTGAATTACTTGAGAGTATTTCATTAATGAGGGTGCCATTTCATTAATGTGTACCTATAGACAATAGTCCTCAGTGCAGAAAAATTGCAATGCATAGTACTTGGGAATGGGAGAATTACAAGACTAAAAGAGGTCACATCTACCAGGGGAAATATTTAATAACTGACTCAGATTTTCTCTAAGATTTTAATTGGTAGAATCTAAAAATTATAGATGTAGTTCTCAAGTCAAAGATAAAAATGTTGCTTGGTGTTTTAGTATCACCATAAGATAAATACAAATGTTGTATACCTTGCAGTTGTAGAAAGATTAAATATGTCCTACTCCAGCTGCTTCTTAACATTACGAGTTTCTGCTCTTAATAAGCATTTCTTCTTTCAAAGTATCTTAGGTAAGGAGTTCTGCTTTTGAGCACCCTCAGGGAGGGTGTCAGTTCAAGCAGCAGAGATCCTTACTCAAGCCTGCAGCAAGGTCATGTTCTGGGACAGATGGTCCTTACCTTTAGTCTCCCCAAGTGTTTCTGTTCACCAGGCATCCTGGAAGCATGAACTGTAGCTAATCTCATCATAGGACAGTTTTAGGCCTGTATTCTCTGCACTGCTCCTCAGGTTGTAGCTTCATGCAAATCAGCAATGCTGAGTACAAGAGAAAATATATCTCCAATCTAGCAGATTGTCACATAAAGATGGGCATGTCTGGTTCTGGTTTGTGCTTTTGCCATTTATGTTAAAAGGTCTTTGCATCAGAAGAAGAGGAAAAGCAAGTTCTCCCCATTGCTTGGTGAAAGTGCTCTAAATCATAATGCTTATTGGCTTTAGTTTTGCACCCAATTTCCCAGGAAAAATAAAGAATGTTGTCTTCTAAACAGACTAACGATCATAACCTTCTCCTGGAGTTGAGGCCAGAGATGTTTTAAGAGTCTCAGAGCTCAGACTGACATCTCCTTTAGTCTGAACAGTATTTTCTTGTCTGGGCTAGGCAAGCTTAAAAAATAGGAACTTCTCTCAGAAGAGTCAGCCTCTGTCCCTTCAGTCTTCCAACAGATGAAAGTATGAGTTCTTAGGAGAAGATTGTGCCATTAGGATAGGCATCACTCATCCTTAGGGACTTCAGTAGGGAATATAGATTTCTGAAGAGAGAAAGGTTTAATATTTGTCAGGGCAGTTCTCTATTGAGCCTGAGTTGTTGGAATTGCTGTACAAAGGGAGGCAGGTTTCCCAGTGCTTATGCATGGAAGCCAGACACTAAAGGAAGAGTCACCTTGATACTCAAGAGATACTTCAAAGTGCAGGTGCCAGTAGATGGAGCCCTGTATCAAAATACAAGGGTAGATACAAGGAAAGAAAAAAACCAGATCAAGTCCTGTTACCCTGTGTAGCAGAAGTCCTGAATATACTGATACAGGGATTTCAGTAAACTCCAGACTGCAGATTTTACCACAAGACAGCTATGTCCCAGATGGGCTGTACATTAATTCAGTAGCTGTCCTACAGTTCAAGTCCTAACAAATAAGGAGCCCAGGAGAAAACCTTTTTAAAAACTTTAGTATTGCTAATTAAACTGAACAAAAACAATGTGAATGTCATAGTGACTAGTCATTGTTTGTCTTCATATTGGTTCTACTATTTGATTCCTAACTACAGATGTTTTCTCCTTTTTCTTCTTATTCTGCCACGTAAAGAATCTTTTGCTGTTCCTGACCTCAGCAATTCAAGAGGTGACTTCTGCATGCAGTTCATTGATGTTCACCAAAATTTCTGTTAATATTTGGTTTTAACACAGATTTACTATCAGTTGCTTGCTGTGCATTTGTCTGCAGTGATTTCTCTTTACTAGATTTGCACTGTACTACAATAGCGTATTTTCTGTACTGGTGTTCAGATGAGAGAAATTATTGTTTTTTAGTTAGTTTAGGCTTGCTCTAGTTTCCAGCAAATACAAACTTATTCAAAGGGAGTTTGCAAGAGAGGGTAAAGTCCAGTCATTTTTGCATGATTAAGCTTGATTTTCCTGTTTTGTACTTGTAGCTGAATGTTGAATGTCTTTACTAATAACAAAAGATTTTTGTCAAAGGTGTTCCTGTAGAGCTAACAGCATTTTGTGAAACTAACTTTATAATGTGCTTGAGCGGCAGAGTCACTTTAAATGGTCTGAAATACTTGACCAAATAGAAGTTGCTTCTTTTATGTAAGAAAGTCATGGGTTATGTATGATAAATATATTCTTAAGAAAAATAGGCCATTTTTGTCACCCTAACTAATTACTCAGCAACAATTAAGTATTTAGCTGCACCAGGTAGGGTGTTGATTCTTTGCTATCCACTGACCAACTATGCATTGTGATAGCACATTCCATAGGTGACTACAGCTCTTCCCATGTTAGGAAAATGTAAAAGTTCAAGTTGTGAATGATGCACTATCTCATGCATGGCATAAGTAAAATTGTGTTGAATGTCTTTTGTGCAACCAGGGCAAACCTGCTGATTAACAAGTAGTGTCCTAATCACAGTGATTGCATTGTCTTAATACATGTGTGGATTTCTCAGTTCAGACTGACTTGAATACAAGACAGTAATACTGTTTTTTTTCTTTAATTAACTTTTCAGGTTATCACTGGGATACATCAGATTGGATGCCAAGTGTTCAGTTGCCAGGTATCCAAGAGTATCCAAATTACGAAGTGGTGGAGGAGTCAGCTCCCCTCTACACAGATCCAAATGCCATTGATACAGACTATTACCCTGGTGGTTATGACATAGAAAGTGATTTTCCACCTCCACCTGATGATTTCCCTGCACCTGATGAGCTTCCACCGTTACCACCTGAATACAGCGACCAGTTTGAGTCAATACAGCCACCCAGAGACATGCCAGCCGTAGGTAGCTTGGGTTCTTCTACAAGGAGCAGGCAGAGATTCAACCTTAATCAGTACCTTCCCCATCACTACCCTGCAGACATGTCAGAACCTCAGACCACCCCCAGTGGCGGCAGCGGCAGCTACAGAGAACCGTACGCTCCATATTCACTGGGATTCGGTGCAGACTTTGAAGCACCCACTGTAGACAACATGTCCATGTCTGTGTACGCTTCCACAGCCTCCTGCTCGGATGTGTCGGCATGCTGTGAAATGGAGTCTGAAGTCATGATGAGTGACTATGAGAGTGGAGACGATGGTCACTTCGAAGATGTGAAAATTCCTCCGCTTGATTCCCAGCACCATACAGAAGTCTGACACACTCAACAAAAGTGCCTGGACTCTAACAAACTTTATCAAATCTCTGAACAATTTTCAAGAGCTTTTTTATTTTTTCTTTTTTTTTTTCCAGCCACGATGAATGCTTTTGTTTCAGTGAGCTAAACTGGCATGGCGGCATTGGATCATGCAATTCATTTCACTAAATGAACCTCTTTCCATTTCCTGACCTGGAAAGTTCTTGGTATTTGGAAAGTTCTAAGATTTCCATTGGCTGTGCCATTTCTGAACATCCTTTATGTACTTACATTGTTCTATGTTTAAAAAAAAAATCACATACCACTTCTCCATGTTAGCATGATGCATATATTTATATAGTTCTAATGCAATTACTTTTCTCCTATTTTTTGTAAATTTTATGTACAGTTTTGATTTTAATAGTTTTAACTAGATTTTGTAGATATTTTGTGAATTTGTTTTCCACTAAAACTAGTGGTGTTAGTGTGCCATTAAAAATGAGCACCCTGACTTATAATCAGGGCATCACTGTATGTATTTCCCTGAAAACTAAGGTTTGACATTTCATTGTAAAACATTCAACGTATTTACACAATTTCAATTGTACATACATTAGGTCTGATATTTTTCTGGGTCAGCTATATGGAAATGTCTTAAATGGGTTGCTGTATTTTAGAACTGTAAACATTTTTTTCCCTTCTTGGAAAGTGTGTTGGGGACCCTCTGCATACCAGTTTAGAACCAAAACCACCATGACACAGTTTTTATAGTGTCTGTATATTTGTGATCCAATGGTCTTGTAAAGGTTTTTACTGAAAATTACCATTAGCCAGTCTTTCTTACTGACAATAAATTATTAATAAAATACTTTAGCTTTGCTCTGTGTATCTCTATTATATAATATACCATTGACAAAGCATTCAGTGCAGCATTTTTTAAGTCTGTATATGTTTTGTACTGTATTAAGTTACTTGCTCCAAGCAACTCCTTTTCCTCTCCTCTGAAGTCAGCCTGCAGCTGTGTTAGAGATGCTCACGAGATGGCAGTGTGTGTCTGCTTAATGGTGTTTTTCAAAGTAATCGGGCCAGTCTGAATAAAGATTGATGGGTATCAAACTGCAGTAGCCTTCTCGGTAGTTTGCATTTTTCTTTAAACATATAATATCAGCTATGTAAGTTGCTGAATATTTTTTTCTCAAGTCACAAAAATATATATTAAAAAAAAATCCCTAAGATGTTTAAAGCAGTTTCTCCCCTCCTTTATCATCTGAATACTTACATTCATGACTAGTTACCCCTTGCTTGTGCACCTGCATGCTGAAATGGCCGTGCCATTGTCTGACTTTGTGCTGAATAGTTGGTGGTTGCCTGCAATTATATTTCAATTGCAATTTCTTACATTAAGTTCACCCTAGAAGTCTACCTTGAAGAAGGAAAGGTGGAATGCAATTTTCATGTGTATTATCCAGCTGCTTTTCTGACTAGAAAAGAACAAAGTCTTTTACAGAGTTCTCTAGCATAAATTTGGCCTGATGGTAAGCTAAAGGAATAATGTAACTCTCTTCTGCCTCTTGCTTGAGGGATGCTTTTTAAGTTCAGAACAGATTTCTTGGCACATTAGTGAATTTTTAATATAGCCTGGAATCCTTTCAGCTCCACCTCCATTTTGTTCCTACTGTCATAAAGTTCTGTAGCCTAGAAATATACAATATTAGATTCTCTCCCATCATGAGAGCTAAGCCTCAGCCTTCTACCATCTAGGGAAACAGGTTACTGTATTTGGAATGCTATTTATATACAAAATGGAACAACTCCCAGCTTGGCAGCTGTATAATGGAAATTGGGTGGATTACAGGACACAGCCAGGCACTGACATTCCTGTGTTAACTTGCCCATATGCAGGTTAAGAATCCCATGACTTATGTAAAAAGACTAAAAAATATTTTTAAACGCACATTCTGGCTGTGCATGCACTTTCACTCTGATAACTAAGAGCCTTTTGTACATCAGACCATTAGAATTTTCTTAATAGCTTTAGAAGAATCTTACAAAACTGTGAGCAGAGGTGTCGCACACTGTAGTAGCTCACATCACTGCTTAAGGCCCATCTTGAGTGAGGAAGGTTAAACTTACTGGAAGTTCTGCTCAAGATTCCTTAATATCTGCTACTTGGTAGGAATGAGTCTTAGGAGACACCAAGAGGAAGACGCTGCACAAATTTGCATCATTTCTCATTTGATAAGGATTCCCAGAAAAGGTGAAAACCTGCCCTACAAATACATTTCATAAAGCTACTCTTTTACAGAAGGGCCTGAAGAGAGATTTTTAAAATTGAAAGGTGTGAAGGACAGGAATTTCAACACTTAAATATACTTTTATTTGTAGTACTGTAAACTGAAGGCTAACACAGAACATCAAACTGAAAAGGAACAATGTCTCATTATTCTACAATGAAATTCCATGTAGGTGTGAAGAGAATGCTTTGTTGAAAGTATCAGAATACATATGTATATGTATTTCTTTTTACCTTTTCACAAGAATTGTGCTGCTAGGCAACACGCAACACCAAGGTTTATACTTCACAGCAGAAAACAAGGCTGCATCATAACGCTCATGGAAATAGCAGGCATTTTCAACTCTGCAGCTTTCAACAGCTTTGCTGTCGGTGTGTAAAGCAAGGACATGTTGGACAAATGCTCCCTTTGTGGGGAGCTCTTATTGCCTAATTCAGGTCCAGTAAGTGCAATCAAACCTATTTTCCCACACAGAGCTACAGCAATACACGAGATGAAGCTGGTGACATTTTAAACCCAATTAAAACTGATACAGCAGAGCTTTGCTATTCGATTCAACAGTGGTCCAGTGCATTCAAAAACATTGGCCATGTGATTTTTTTTACAATCCAAACATTTTAAAATAAGGAATTTCGGTGAAGTCACACATTCACTATTCCAGTGTTCATCTGTCTTCATGTTGTCACAGCAAGAGGCTTATGTTGAGATGTCGTTTGATGTGTTTCAGTTTGTGCCCATTCCAAAGGGCACCACTGAGAAGAGCCTCTCTGTCTTTACAGCTTCACTTCAGGTACTTATAAACATGATCAAGTTCCCCACTGAGCCTTCTTTTTTCTCCAGATTGATGAGCCTCAGTTCTCTCAGCCTCTCATATGAAAGCAGCTCCAGTCTCTTAATCATCTTACTGACCCTTTGCTGAACTGTAGTTAAGTCCCCCGTGGAAGTATTTTTTTTCTATTTTAAAATACTTAGGAGCTAGTAGAACTTAAAAGTTTTATTGAGCAGATTTGAGTCAAACTCATTGTTGCTTTGTCCATTCTACATTTTGAGTGAATGAAATGTCACTTAGCCTTGAAGCAGAGAACAAACTGCAATTCTAGCTGATTAAGAGTAATTGGGGCAGAAGCAACAACAGCCAACCCTATGAAACTTGGTCAATATTTAACGCACCTGGTCTGAGGACTCCAGGATGCAGGCATATATGTTTAGTAGGAGGAACATGACCAGAGTACCAGATCTGAGCCCCTTTTCCAAGGATATTTACTAAGATTGTTTTTCCACTGTTCCTTGTTCTACCCATGGCCTCCATGAAAGGAGTACTGTCCCAAGAAATCACATTAAGGAGAGTTCTTGCACTGCCCAAGGGGTACAAATCTCAATCCACTCAAGCCAAAGAAGGTATGAAATCTAACTGCAAGCTCCATTTTGGAGTTGAGGGCTAAGAAGAAATGCTCTATTTCCACCTTGAATCTACCCATAAAGCTCTTGAAGGAAGACAGCTGCAGGAATTAGTCTGTGTTGTATGAAGGCGTCATGACTGACACCTGTCTGCAGACAGACCATTGCTGAATAAGTGTGGTTCACAAAGTGCCTCACGTGACTCCTGACTCATCACTGCCCCTGGAGAAGCCATGCTTGAATCACCTCCCTGTGCCTTTAGCATGGCTTCTAGGACAATCTCTTCCATGATCTTTCCAGTCACAGAGGTGAGGCTGACAGGTTGGTAATTCCCAGGGTCCTTCTTTCTACCCTTTCTAAAGATGGGCACTATTGTTTCCCTTTTTCTAGTCACCTGGGACTTCACCTGACTGCCATGACTTTTTAAATGTCATGGAGAGTACCTGGCAACTACATCAGCCAATTCCCTCAGGACTCTGGGATGTACCTCATTGGGTCCCACAGGCTTATGTACATTCAGGTTCCTCAGGAGGTCATGAGCTTGATCTTTACTTACAGTTGGAGGGTCTTTGCTCCTCCAGTCCCCATACTGCTGTCCATCCTCTTGAGAGGTGCAGGAAAAAAGGTTTCCATTGAAGACTGAGGCAAAAAGCTCCTAAGTGACTCAGCCTTTTCTTCTTCCTTCTTCTGCTGGAGTGACTATATCAATGGACAAGGCAAGAGCTACAGATGTCATTTATCTGGACTTCTGTAAAACCTTTGACAGGGTCCCCCACAAAATCTTTCTACATTGGAGAGAGAAGGAATTGATGGGTGGGCAGTTAGGTGGATAGGGAATTGTTTGGATGGTCAACAGCTCAGAGTCATGATGGACATCAGAAGTGGTGTCCCTCAGGGGTCCATACTGGGAGCAGTGCTATTTAATATTTAAGTAATAAATAATAAGTTAAAACATAACACTTAATAATACTTAATATTTAAATAATTATTCTTAAAATATTATTAATTTAATATATTCATTACATGAATGAAGGAAGCAAGTGCACTCTCAGCAAATTTACAGATGACCCCAAGCTGAGTGGTGTTGTTCACACACCTGAAGGATGGGATGCCATTCAGAGGGACCTGGACAAGCTCCAGAACTGGTGCCATGGGAATTTAATGAGGTTTAACAAGACCAAGTTCAAGGTGATGTACTTCGGTTGGAGCAACCTCCAGTATCAACAAAGGCTGTGTGGGGATGAACAGATCAAGAGCAGCCTTGCCAAGAAGGATATGTAGGGGGGCTGGTGGATGAGAAGCTGGATATGAGCCATCCATGTATGCACTTGCAGCCCAGGAAGCTACACAGCTCCTGGTTTGCATCCAAAGCAGTGTGGGCAGCAGGGTGAGGGAGGGTATTCTGCCCCTCTGCTCTGCTCTGGTGAGACCCTCCCTGTGTCCAGCTCTGGGTCCAAAACACATGAAGGACATTGACCTGTTGGAGCAAGTCCAGAGGAGGCCACTGCGTTGATCAGAGGGATGGAGCACCTCTTCTATGACAAAAGGCTGAGAGATCTGGGATTGTTTAACCTGTAAAAGAGAAGGCTTTGGGGTGACCTAATTGTGGCCTTCCAGTACCTGAAGGGGGCCCATGAGGAAGATGGAGAGAGATTATTTACAAGAGCCTGTAGTGACAGAACAAGAGGTAACGGCTTCAAACTGAAAGAGTGCAGGTTTAGATTATTATTAGAAAACATTTTTTTTCCTACTGTGAGGATAGTAACAGACTGCAAAGGGTTGCCCAGAGAAGTTGTGGATGCCCCATGTCTGGATATGTTCAAAGCCAGACTAGATGGGCTCTGACCAACCTGGTTTAGTGGAAAGCATCCCAGCCCATGACAAGGACTTGTAACTGAATGACCTTTTAGGTGTCTTCCAACTCAAACCATTCTATGATTCACAAGCACGGTCTGGATCACAGCTGTGCACGCATCAGCTGTGAACATTCACACCTGCAGGCTCCACACAGGGAATCTACACATTTCATTGAAAGCTCTGCACACACTCCACACGTCAGACAACCAAGAAGTGGGTACCTCAGTTTCTTTTCATAGCTCTTGCCAATTTTAGCCTACACAAGCCTTCATAAAAGTACTAAATAGAACTCCCCATTAAACCAAGCATGCTGAAGCAGACATAAATTTTGGCAGCATTACCAGTTCTTCCACAGCTGCAGTGGAGTTGAATAAAAATCAGAGAAGTATAGTGCAATATCCAGTGTAGTTGCAAAGCAGGAAAATGGGACCTTTGCTTTGATCTTACAAAAAAAAATGTTTAAGAGAAAGATAATTGCAATTATTTCCCCTCACGTAAGGAGGAAACTTTCTGATGATCAAAAGCTTATTAATTACCAATGCCCAATGTCCACTGCTAAACCTGGTAACACACATCTAAAACTTCACACACAAACAAGTTAGGCACTAGGGCAGCCACCCAGGAGTCAAGGCTATCAGTAGGAACATGACCTTAGAACAAGAGCAAAAAGTCTCATTTAGCATTATCAAAGCTGAGCCATATGTATGCCTTTCTAGACTTCTTGCTGCAGATGGTCATTTCTCAGCTTCTTATATTCTTACATGCTTTGAGTTGAAAGCTTCAATGTGAAGAAAAAGCACTGAGAAGCCCAATTATGTGAATGAGTCATTCTATCCTTAATCCCCGGGGTCCCAATTGGAAAACATGCTAAGCAAGATGAATTGCTTTCAGAGCTTGAATTTAACTTTGAAGAAATACATAAGGAAAGATTATGCTGCTGCATCAAAAAAATTATTTTGTAATTTCATCTTTTTCTAGAGAACTTGAAGCACCGTCAGTAATTTATAGCATAAAAGTTTAAGGGCCTCCTCTTTAAACAAGTAATACCTCATGATAGCCATCTAAGTAACAGAAACTTCTGCTTTGACTTTCACTTGGGAAAAAATACCTCAAGTCACAGAGAAAAAGGGTAAAAATATAATTAGCCTGACAACTGGAGCCTGACTGAATGCAGATTTTTTTTTTTTTGTTTAAAGCCAAACACTGTTCAGTACCACTTGTGTAAAATTTCCCAGAACTCACCTCCAAAAACTTATTCTAGCTGTTCAGAAACACCTAGAAAGCAGGAGAATGAAGTCCACTTTGGCTGAGTTGGATTAGACACTTAAAGTGTTTCAATCCACATCTTTCACTGATTGCCCACCTCAAGATGTGGAGGAAGCTGAGGAAGCCAGAAAGCCATCTAAACTGGGCAACAGAAAAGATAAAGACAAAAGATGCACCTGATGTCCTAAGAAAACAAATTAGTCAATTTCCTTGTGAAAAGGCAGAAATATCTTACCCCATTTTCATATTTCCTTTAACCACTCTGCCAAAAGTTTGTTCAATGTTTATCTGAATGACCTTCAGGTAAAATACTCCAGAGGGTCTAATTTGGCTAACCTCTCATAAGAGGGTTAGAGTCTAAAGGAAAGCTTGTAACAAACAGGTTTTGACTCTATACAGAGTTAAAGAAAAAAAGATGCTCTAAGCATGAAGGGTATATTGAACAGTTCCACCAAGGCACTGGTGTAAAAGTCAGAAAATATTTCATTCCTATACCGTGTTTAAGTGGGCTTTGCATCTGAGAATGGCTAGATCTGTTGATATCCATTAACAGATACAGGGTCTCAAAGAAGATGACAAAATTTAAGAAGGAATCCTCTAAACAGAGCTTTTCAGGATTATTCAAAATTAATGGTTTTATTTATCCATATTTCCCTTGTATTGTACATTTACCACAAGCTTACCTCAGGATCAGCAGGGCCCCTATGGTCTCCCCTGCTCCCAGCTGTGTGGGTATTTCATGCCCACCCACACAAAGTACCACACCTCTCAGCCCTGTCAGCAGCTCCTCCACTGCAGAAAACACACTGTGAGCCCCTAAGAGCCAAATCACTTTTTTGACTTGTGGTTCACAGTACCCAATGACTACTGACACTGACCAAGAAACAGCATTTAACACAAGAGTTTAAAAATGAAGCTTTGAAGGAGCATCAAAAGCCAAAACTTGTTACTGCCATGATCAAAACCGTCTAAACAACACAGAAGTGAACAAACTTTTTAAAGAGTGCCAAGAGAGGCAGCTAAAAAGGCAATTCGTAGAATGGAGCACAGAGCGTACAAAGATATATTGGCAAGCTTGTACCATTTATTTCAGCAAGGACTGAAAGACAAGAAGAATGGCACAGTTCAACAGGAAAGCAAGGAAGGCTATGATCTCAAGGAGGTGGATATTGTACAAAAATGAGGAAAAGGAGCAAACTCTGGCAAGTAAGAAAATCCAGAAGTGTTCGAGGACCAATTTGCAGACATCAAAAATTAAATTTTATTTTAAAATACATTAAAAGCAGATAGTTCTGCCAGAGAAACTATAAATATCAAACTAGTGGAAGATCAAGGTGTAACAGGAACTTTGGAGAATTCAGGACTAGCAGATATCTTCCCCACTGGGTCAATGTCCACTGAGGGAAAAGTTGAGGTTTTTCACTGCTTTCGAAATGGCTTAACACATAACTCACACAATAAAAAGGTATTAGCGAACAGAAGTAAACAGTATCAAAGTCAATAATGGCACTGGCTCAGCAATTCTAAATCCCTTAAGGATCAGAGACCCAGGTGTCACAGCACGTCGCAGGTGAGACAGCCACGATACACAGAGTACATCCCATTCAGAGTAACACCAAACCACATCAGGAGGCTTTAGGCATCTGCTCATAAAGAGCAACACCATCCTAGTTCAGAAGGCTTCAAACATCAGCCCTTCTTGTTCTTCAGCCCAGCCTTTCATACCCCTCATGTTGACACATTGCACCTGAGTGCCCTCTGCTCCCCTTGGTGGTTGCTCAGTGCCCTGGGCACTCCATGGCTCATTGCTGTCAGTGCTGCTCACAGCTCTGCCCACTGGGGATGGGGCTGGGCCACAGCCCCACTCCCAATCACCACAAACTGTGTGCCTACAGCCAGGTCTTCAGAGTCACAGCCAACTAAAACCTCTTCAGGACCGCATGACTAAAAACTGGCAAAGACAGGATACCGAACAAGATGAGCCAAGTAGCAGATTCTCACAGACACATACTCTCTTAAGAAAGAATGAAAACACTAATAGCAAAAGCAGCAGCAAGCAATTGAGACTGTTAAACTGAGATTGTTAAACCATCAATGTGATCCACTGCTTATAAAATGAGAACCGAATCATATCACATGGCACCAGTTTGGGCATTTGCACATTCTCTGTACAACCTTTTAATGTGTTCTTTGTTCCCAAACAGAAGAGACAAAAGAGCACCTGCCAACATGACCATTATCAAAAATATTCATCCAAACAAGATGAATAAGCTTGGTCTTATCTAAGAAAAAAAGCAGATCTCCCATGGGCACTGTGACATTAGGAGTATAATCAACATCAGAGGACAAAAGCTATTCATTTCTGCTGTCAACCAGACAGTTATGGAAAAGGGACAGAAATTCAGGATCAGGTAGAAAACGTAGATTAGAATTACTGCCTAAACATAGCCAGATTAGTATTTCCTGAAAGACAGGTTTAGACAGCAGCCAGTTCTAGAAAAAAAAAAAAAAAAGGGGGGGGGGGGGGTGGAGAAGTGTCCTTTATGTAAAAACAGGATTTTTACCAAGATTTCCCACAAAAAGGAAAACTATTTTAGCAATTTGGAGCAGTAAATAAAGGCGTAGGGGAGTTGTACTAGTGCCTGCTCCCTATTTTTATTAATTATTTTAGTTCTGCTCCTTCACTGCTTTATTAAACAAATGAAAAAAGATGTTTTCAAGATGGACTAAGAGTTCACTTGACCCAAGGGTGTTTTGGATTGGTTTATTTCCAGTGTTCATTTCAGCAAGATACAGGAGCTTTTATACAGCTGTACTGAAGGAAGTTTTCAGTTTGGTGTCTGAATGAGTTATTTTTACTGCCCTGTTTCTGAAACTGCTCTTCATCTTTTTTACTATATGGCAGTGCTGTCAGCTGTGTCCTACAATGAAGTTCCTCCTATGCTTTTTTTAAGCAAAGGCAACCCAGCACTGAAGAAATGCTATTTCCTCCAGCAGAAATCACTTGTGCTGGAGCACTCTGGCATAGTTTCCTCAATGTGTTAATTTGCACTGTCAAGTCTTAAAAGAAAGCCATGGGCAGCAAAGTATTGGTTGTAATTGAAAACCTCTGTTAGCACTTCAAGGCTCTAATCACACCTTCTACTACGCTTCCTTTGTCTAATTTTAAATATAAAACATTACATGGGCAAAAAAACCAGGTGAAGTTGATAACAAACTACAGCCTGAAGTTAGCAATGCAGTCTTTCAAAAGCATATGGACTAAGAGGATGCATAAAATAAAACTGAATTATGTCTGCTTCCCCTTTCAGGGGATGTCATAGGTGAAAGGAAGAGTTTTCCTCCTCATAATATTCCTTCTAAGTATTTATATTTCTGCATAGTAGAAATTAATCCAAACGCAGTGTCTTTTCATTAGGAATTACAAAAAGTCAAATCTACCTTTATTTTATACTAACAATAAATAACTACTATGTTAGGTACACTTATGACTCAATAAGATCTTATCTATCAACACCTTTATATTTCATCTCCACTTTCATTCTAAGGAATGATGTAACAAATGCAGATCAAGACACAACAGCCACACAGGGCAATGGAGCAGCACAGACAGCACAGGTTTGGAAACCACTGGCAACCCTAATACTGGCAATCAAGACCAAAGTTCTTCCTACCTTTTCAAATTCCAATTATTTTGTGATCTATTGCTACTGCTTCCTCCTGAGTATTTCAGAAGCATCTCACACAGCACAAAACACACGGTAGATGGAAAAATATTTATTGCACTTGATAAGGTGGGACATTTCTCCAACAGCATCTTCCTTTGATACAGAAGTGCTACAAAATACTCCAGCAAACCACCAACAAAAGAGCCCAACAGGAATCTTGGAGATTTTTCAAGGGTTCAGTTTTAGGTGTGACACTAAGTGTGCCTGCTCCTGGAGGGGTCAGGACCCCAAAGCAGCCCTTGCTGCTTCAGTCACTGCCTTCCAAAATATTTCTCTTTGTGACACTAGATAATCACAGAAAGAAGTAAGTCAGAAGTAGGACAGATTTACACTAAATACCAGTAAGAAATTTGCTGTGAGGGTGGTGATACACTGGAACAGGTTGCCCAGAGAGGTTGGAGGTGTTCAAGAACAAGCTGGATGATGCTCTGTGTAACCTAGGCTAGTGGAAGATTTCCTGCCCATGGAAAGGAGGTTAGAACCAGATGATCTTTAAGCTCCCTTCCAAGCCAAACTGTTCTATGATATTTATGCTCACATTTCTCCCCTCTAGAACTCCAGTTCAGTTTCTCCTTCAGGTATTTCACTTTCCTAATTCTACCTCTAGGCTCTTTTCCAGAGCAGATCAGCATGTGGAGAACAGCTGGGGGCCTGGCATTGACATAATCCCTTCCCTTTCCACTCTGAGCCATACCGCTGCCCCTAACTCAGCTGTGAATCCTTCAAATAGCAACAAGAGCCGTCTCCCAGAGCTCACCCTGCCTTCCATCCAGCAGCAGCTTGGGAGACTGTTTAACCAGAGCTGTTCATATGGAGACCCCGAGTGCCAAAATCTGGCGGTCGCAAGGGGCCGCTGTGAGCTGCTGTAATCCAGACGAGGGAGTTTGGGAAGCCTTCCATGCATCAGCATCAAGCAAAATTCTCAGAGCAATGAAACTGAGCGTTCAAAAATGCAGGAACAGCTCCTGAACTAGAAGACATATAGGTTTCTTCCAGGTGAGAAATGTCTTTTTTTGCTTTTTTTGGTAGAGGATTTAGACTACTGCCACTGTTATCAGGGAATGGAACTAGCGTAACACTATGCTGCTTATTAAGAAGCCACAGAATTACAATACTTGAACTGACCTTTAGATAGTGCAGATGGCATGCCAGGCTGAATTAGTGAAACTGGATATTGCCATGGTTGCCCAGTATACAAATTAGCGAGGAAAACAATTCCCTGGGGAAAACAAGCACATAAAGACTTCTTTAAAGTAATGTGCATGCAAGCTTCAGTCATAGCCAAATTATAGGATATGATGCTGAATGACACTGGAGAGACAAAAGAAACCCAGGGAACTGCTGTATGTCAGATCCTAGGACGGCATCAAACTGTACAGCTGAGAAATCATCACCTAGTCTGACACACCTAGAGCAATACTACCCTTATGATTATTTGTATTTACTAAAGCAGCAAGACATAAGGGAACCTCAGTCTGAACCTGATTCATTATTATTCTCTGAAGCATCTAAAATAAGTATGTATTCCTAGCTCAAACTAAAATATAAATGGATTTTAAAATTACTGCAATTTCTCTTCAGCTTGTGATCGCAACGCCAGCCTGGTTTCTTGTGCTTAAAGGATCTGTTCAAAAATGTCTCTGCTATTCTGGTTATACTATTAACTTCAGAACTTGCCCAAATGAACTGTCAGCCTCTCAGGCTGAAGGAGCCTGCACCCAGCCTTTTGGACTACATTTCTGGTTGTGCTCACTGTTGCTTGGGTAGAAGAAACACCCAAGATGGTACTCATAAGAACTAGGATTACAGAACATTGTTTGGTTTGAACTTCAGTGCATGTTGCTATTACATACAGTAAACTTCTGGTTTCAGCTGCAGAGAGGGGTCCCTCCTCGCATTTCAGAAGTAGGCATCAATAAGGGTGAAACAAGTGATCACATTGTTCCTCTGAGGTAACAAGGAGCTAAACTGAAAATCAAATTAGTAAAGACTTGTAGTATATAAAATTGCCACACAGTTCTGACTGCTGCATAAACTGACTGGAGGTGGCATTAGAAGGAGCAGTAGTCAGTCCAGAATCTGCATCAGTAAACAATACCCAAAAAATGTGGTGAATTTTCTATTCTCCAGGACAATAATAAAACCAATATAAGGAAATCACATGAGACCTGGACAAATATCTGTTCTTTCATCATGCTTACACACATCTTCTCCACCTCCTCTATAGGAAACTGTATTACAATATAGAGATTTTTATCCCTTGGTCAGTCTGGTCTCTCATACAGCTCACATCCCTTCAAGTCAGCCCCCAAAGCAGCTCAGCTCTTTGCAGGATTCCCACTTCCCACACAGCTCCAGCCAGACACGCAGCTCTTTTGCAGCTCACCTCTGCTGGAGGCATTACCCCCAACAAAACTTCTCCTCTCTGTCTGTTCCCAAATGAAGGCTGTGCCAACCTTGCCATATCCTCACCTTGATCCTGCCCAGGCCTCAGGAGCAATGCAGGACACTGAGGGCAGACACTTATGAACCCCTCCATATCAACATGCAGTACTTCATGTAAAGATTCATAGCAATAAATTTTCAGCAAGGGTCTGAAGAAAATTCACATGACAATCTGGATGGTGGGCAAGAAAGGCAAACAAGGATTTCAGGAGTTTGGGGCTGCAGTTGCAAAGAGAAGAAATAACAGGCCTTTTACAATTAGGATTGTGCACAAGAAGCTCAAAAACAACTGTAAGATAAAAGTGTAGCCCTTTGCTTTATTAGTCATCTAAACAGACAGAAGCTGATGTCAGAATGAGACAGACTAATTCCCTTCCAAATATATGCACTGCAGCTTGCTTAAAGCCTCTATGCATTCCCTTTAACCATGACCCCACTGTTCAAATTCCCACTCTGGCTAATCTCCAGCCTGAACACATCCTTCTTGCCACTGTGTATTTGCAGTCTTCACAGAACAATAAGCAACATCACATTATCCTTGGAGATTTACCCCCCCCTTGTTAGACTCATCCAGCTTGTTAAAGAAATTCTCTTCCTACATTAACTGCAGATAAATTTGGGTCAGCAATAACAACATTTTTTTATGTACATATTTGTTTTTTTAGAATTCCTTTTCTTAAATTGTTCACCTTTGTCCTTGTTTACTCATCACCATATATACTGGCTCCTACAATCAGGTTGAAAGTTCACAGTTTTCCAGTTCTGCCAGCCAGCAATATACCTCAAAAATCTTAATACCAATTCTCTTGTGACTGATTCAGCTTCTAAAACATACAGTTCATTGGTTTTAACAGCACATTTTCTTTCACACCAGATATGCTGTTGCACAGGACACTAAATGCAGAACAGTTTTCCTGAAATAGCAAAATAATGGTTGTAAACAACATAGTATTTCTATAGTATGTGCTCTGAAGTTGTTGCTTTATTTAGAAGACAAAAAATACACAAAACCTTTCTGGAGGTCTTTTCTTGTCTATGCATATTTGTGTGTGTGTGTGTGTGTGTGCATAAGGGCATTTCTTTGGTCTGTAAATTGTTTGTTTGTCCATATCATTTTTTAAACCTGCTGCATTGCTGAGTGAGAGGCACCTCAGGGTTTCATCAGCTCTTTGCTGTAATTGCTGTAATTGCTAATACTCTGTTCCACCATGAAGGATATCTGTTTACGCTATTGTAACAGCATCCTTAAGGGTGCACAGTGAATACATATTTAGAGAGAGAGAAAATTACCTTGAAAAGCAAATAGAAAGATGGAGGTGGACAAAAGGCTACAGTAATAAGACAGTCCATTAAAAACACAGTAAAATCAATAGAAAAAGACAGAAAAATGGGATAAGTTTCTAGAGCACCCACCAATAGTTAATAACGTGTGGTTGTAGGGGAAAACCACATCAACTAGGGAAAAACATCCTTTTTTTTTAAGCTTTTCACTATTATGCAACTTCTTTACAGTTAAGTTGTGCCCAAAGGGGTTTGTCTGTAAGAAAGGATACAGAACTATTCTAGGAGACAGTCTTGCAAGACACATGGATGCTGCATTTTCAGGGACACCTTAAAGCCAGTAAAAAAAAAAAATCCCCTAACTGACCAGAAAAACCCCAAATAAACAAACCTATAAACAAAATAAACCAAAGAAAAAGCAACCACCCAAATGAGCAAAAAGTAAACAAAAAAAGCCCCCAAGCAACCCAATGACAAACAAAACAAGAAAAAACAAACAAACAAAATAATCCCAAACAAAACAAAATTCCACAAAAAAAAAAAAAAAAAAAAAAAAAAAAAAAACAAAAAAAAAAAAAAAAAAAAAACAAAAAAAAAAAAAAAAAAAACACCAGGAAAACCCAACAAACAAAAATTCCTGGTTCTGAATATGTTCAGACAATGTAATCAAGAAGAGCAGACACATGCAGTGGGCTGTGCTGGAGTACCAACAGTCTGTCCTGGCCAGCTCCACTGCCCTTTCCCTCACCTTCCCCTGGGAAATCCAGCTCCCCACCTCTCCACCACCTTCTTCTTGTACAGCCTTTAGAACTAAACCAAGGAGTCCATGTCAGACAGCAGCTGGACTTACCCACAAAATAGAAGTATTTCAAAGGGCTGAATGAACAAGGGTGGTTAGAGGGCCCAAAGTTAATTCCTGTTTTTCTTCGTGAAGAGAATATTGTGGTTTTGGCACTATAAACCAGTGAAGCATTGCTATGATTCTATAATCCACTGAAATTTTTTACCTTTCATAAGTATTTGATCTGAAAAGACACATTCTCTTCTCTACCCCATATCTATCCTGTTTCAAGCACTCATTCCTCCTTCTGACTTGTAACTACTGAGAGGTCTTTGTCACACTATTCTACTGTGGAGAACAAGACCTTCTTTCTCCTTACACACAGCATCTGCAAATCAACATCTTCATCTCTCCAAGAAAGAGTGTGTCTTCTAGTACATGTCATAATAGGGCTAAGGCTCAGTTTAAGAATTGTTACTAAGAATTCTGTTGTGTGTATTGATCTAAGCTTTAAGGTTCATCTGGTGTACTTTAAATTTTCTTCCTTAGCCCTGGAGAAAAATGCAAAGCTAACAATATCCAGGGTAATAAGAGATGGACAATGCTTTCCTTAAGATTAAATATATATTTATACTAGAGTTTATCTCCCTGATTCAGCTGTTTTCTTGGTTTAAGCAGGAAGCTATTTGCCTTGATTCATCTATTTTTGAATTTTTTTTCCAGGACTTAAGAAATGCATAAATACAATAGCTGTCCAGAGTGAGATACATAAATGCATCTGGTATTTAAACTGCCTCTCACACAGCACAGGATTTTCTTTTCCAACTCAGCTATCTACTTCTTTGTTTTTCTGTTCCCAAAGCACAAGAAAGGACCTCAGAGGAGACGATTACAAGATCCATGTTCCCACTGTATCCAAATGCCACATTAAATCCAAATTCCCTTCCATTTAAAAAATCCTTCATTCTAGTCAAAACCAGAACACAACTAAGGAAGAGCCATAACAAGGCTCTCACAATGATACCAAGAACAATTACTACTAATAAAGCCGTAAATCATCACACAGAAGATGAACTTCATGATGATTACTTCATTTGCTATTACCTAAACTAACAGGATAGGTGTTAGGAATAGTACAACAGAAAAGGCAGAAAGATCAAAGAGGATGTGACATCTATTCAGGGCTTATCCTTCTTCTTCTACCCCCCTGGGTGGTTTCCCTTGCAATACTGACATCAGGACAATTGACTCCCTGATGGAGTTGTGCCAGCATCCCCAACACTACACCTGTCCAAACAGATCCTACTCCTTGAAGCATGGCAGGAATTGCATATTTTGGCAGTAGATCTGCCTCCTTTCCTTCTAGAGTAGGTTTTCCCAGTAGCAGCATCCACAGAAAAGTCACCTGAAGGTCCAGTCACCTAAACCATATTACTTTATCTTTTTTTTTAGGTATCTGCTTTTACTGAGCTTAGCTTTACACTCATTCAAACACAATGGGAACATGTAGCACAGCTGGCAAGTTTGAAGAGGCTACAGTTATCAAAAAGGAGTAAAAGAAGAAAGGAAGAAAGAGCTGGATCTTGTCTAGCCAATGACAAAGATGGTTTTGTTACACTCTCTTTTCCAAACCTACTTGAAAAGAGTATTTGTCTCCCAAAAGAAAATTGTATGCCAGAATGATAAGGCATATGACAGCAGGACAAAGAGCTCATGTGAGAGGAAAGCTTTCCCAGATTTTTTAACCTGCTTCTCCTGAGAGACTTTAAAAAGCAGAAACGACCTTAAAAAGAGAATTCACCTTGATTTGGTGCTATCTCACGTCCATGAACTCTATACACGAAATGAGAAGATTGAAGCAAAACTTCCAGGCTCTGGCATCTCGGTCCAGAACAGACTTTGCCTAGAAGCATGAGCAAAGCATCTGGAAATACCTGTTGTCTACTTTCACACAAAATTTCATTTAAGAACAAAACATGCACTCCTCAAGAAATCCTGACAAAACTCAGATATCCTTTCCTAGAATGGGGACACCAGCCATTTCTTCAGTGCGGGCTGAGTCACCTCTCACAGGAAGGATAGGCTTCAGGGTCTCAGAGCTCCCGTGCTATCCTACAGTTGCCCTTTGAAGCTCCATAAACACTATTTTGTTCATTAACAGAGGAAGGCACCAAGCTTTACACTGACCCAGCAGTGCAGGATTGTGTATGTCTTCACCCTAATTTTACCTGCAGGGGACAGTAACACCTCCTACCCTGATCTCCAATCAACACCAGGCTCCACACCCTGCTCTGCATAACCCCGGGGATCCCTTCTGTTTGCTGGTCTACATGTATGCCCAAATCCCAGTTACCCACTATGTTCTTGAAGTCTAATTTCAGAATGGAATTTGTAGAAAACAAACATGCACAAAGCAATAACAAGCCCCTCCTCTCCCAGCCTTCTGTAGCACCCACTGCAGACAGTATGTATGCCTCCCTGGTGTTTCAGCAGACTGGGAATACACGTCATCATCTTCATTCTTAATTCCACTACACAGAAGTTCACCTTGCACTTCAATGACAACATATTTTCTGGGTTGTGTCTCCAGCTTTCCTCTGAAATAAGCCAGTTTCATGCAACTACAGCTCACAATGCACGTTCATTAAAGGCAATGCCACTCATGCACCTGACATGGTCATGCAAATGCAGGCTAACCTGAACAGTCACACAGAAAAGAGACATTAAACAGCTCAATGAAAAAGAAAAAAATAAGAAAAGGAAAAAACCCAACCTATTTTCAAGTGTGGAGTTCAATCACATGTTGGAACATCTTACAATACCGGAAAAACACAAACACGACTTCACTAGACAGTCCTCTAAATTTAGGTTGTCTCTTCTATGCACAGAATAAAATAAGGCACAGATTCTCTCTGGACTCATCAGTAGCATGTATACCTGTGAGGAAAAACTAACAATTTAATTTTGCCATTTTCTCAAGACTTTTCCATTTCTGTTTCTGTGCTGCATGGTAGAAGAGTACCTTACATTCAGTGATTGCCATTGCTGCAAAAAAACTGATGGGGAAGAACATAGTGGGGGAAAAGGGCTCTGCTCTCTTCCTTAAGGGCCACCCATGTTTTAGCCCCATCTCTGTGATGTAGTGCTCAATTCCACCAGATTTATTGGTATTTTTATGCAGACTTCACAAGATTGGAAACAGATTACACTTAACTCAAGATGTTAGATTAAAAAATATTTAAATAAAAATGTTCATCTTCTGCTACTGCCCATATTTTTATTTGCCATCAAGAAAATGCGTAACAATGGAACACACCTGAAAACAATTCTAGTAATCACTGAAAGGGGGGCAGCAAAAGTTGGAAAGAAATTTTCCTTTGAAAAAATCACATTATAGATTAAAAACCCACTGAAATAAGAAAAAACACTATGAAATCAAATGCATTTTGTTTTCTTTTACTCTCAATAGACTTGTTGCTTACATGCAACAGGCATCCAACAATGAAGTAAGAAAATCCAAAACTGTGCCAAGGATTTCTTGAGTCATTTAAATTACAGATCTGTTTCCACTGTTTCTTTGGTTTACTCATCAAAAATTTTTAAATATAAAAAGATCTGGCAGTCCATACAGTAAGTTAGCTCAGCACTACACGGTGAATTTTCTTAGTGATTCCTGAGGCTTTAGTAGCGCTGACAAATTACTAACAGTGCATAAGACAAATGCACCATAAACCAAGCTTGACACTTGTTTTACTTGCAGACCACAGAGCTATATCAAATTAAGGTAAAATAATAAATAATAGAAAAATCTCAGCTCATAACTTAGTGAACATTGTTGTTCTTCGTAAGAACATACATGGAAAAAAAAGTACCTTCAACCTACTATGTGACTTACAAATTATTTCAGCAGGTTAATCAGTAAGAGAAAAAAAGTCCATCATCTTACTAACTATGGATCCTCAGTGACAGGTAGTTACAACAGATTAGAATTTTTCGTTCATTTTCTTATCTGGGATACTTTATTACATGCAAAAAAAACTCATCATAAAGCACATGCTGATCCCAAGAAATACCCCTCAGATCAGGGCCTAAATGTCTGGAGAGAATCAAAGCACAAGATACAAATATATCCTCTTGTATGAAAGGAGAGACAGTTCTTCATAACTAACAATCCACATGACAGGCAAAATGACAGATATATTTCTGTATGATAGGGCAACTTGGCCATCCATTTTCTCCTATAAGGGAAATACCTTTCAGCACCTGAAAAATGATAGACATAAATAGAAGGGATAGTTAATAGCAGTGAAAGAAGCTCATAGAGATTATATGCAAAGATAAAGGAATACATCGTGCAAAATTTTAAAATTGTGATTAAAAAAAATAACCTTTTGCAAACTTCTCTCAGAAAAAAAAAAAAAAAAAAAAGAAAAAGAAAAAAAAAAAATCCACACAACATCCAAACTTGTACTGGAAGCTTTTGTACCATTTATTGTGTTTATTTTACTTTATTCAGCAGACACCTTTTTTTTGCTGCTTTGTATTTTGGGTCATTTCCTCCAGATATAAATTTTAAAATGTACTCTAATTGAACAAAACCAGTCAATAATGCTACATAAATGTTGCCAAGAAAAACTGTATTGTGTTCAAATTATCCCACATCATTTGAAAAGTAAAAAACTCAGGAGTTGGTTTTTAGATTACTTCTTCCCCATAAAATCACAAGAGTTCTTCAGTTATAATGAAATAGCTGCAAGTTCAACCACCTCAATTAAAACATTTTAAGTATTATATCTGGATTCTTTATTAGTCAGATAGTTGTTCACCAAAGATAATTTTAAATGGATTCAGTTTACAAATAAATTGTTGGGTCACTAGCTATAGAATAGAAAATTTCTCAACAGACTAATTAAAAATATTAATAACTGCCACTCACACATGCTAGCTGTAACCTTGAGTTACACTCACAGATAAAAGAGCAAGTAATTTTCCACCTCTATTGCTTTCTTATTGTGTCAGCTGAATTTGTTACAAAATGCTAATAAAAGGAGTTTTTCTTCTTTGAACTTTGCTTTGATCCATTAACTAGATGAAAAGCACTAGTTTATTTCATATAAAACACTGAATGGTGATCACTTATCAAGTAAGTCTGACAGAAGATAAGGAAAATAAATCTTTTTAGGGGATGATATGTTTATATGATATCACAATTACTGGAGTTTAGAAAAAGCTTCAGGGTTTAATGCCACTGAGGTGTTATTTTGCATTTCCCCCACATTATACATTATTAAAAAATATACAATATTGGAAATCTTTTTTCTTATTAACAGCCCCACTGTTTCTTCCTCTTGTGAAGATATAATAAATATGATCAGCATCACTGGCATTTGTCTCTTACAACAGGCTGCAGACCAGTTCCTCACACATAAACAGGGGAATATCACAGGAATCACAGCCAAAATGTTGGTCACCCACTTTCAGAACTGAAATTACACATTTGTTCCAAAATAAATCCAAAGGATATGTGCACCTGTCTAAGAAATCACAATGATATAAATATAGCTAAAATCTGCTATGAAATTACAAACCCAAAAAGCTTCTCTGAAATGGATCACTGTACCAATTTCAGTACTAATTCAGATAAATTCAACAAAGCCAATGCACAGTATCACAGTGACAGCCTTTATTCTATGTCCCAGATCACATAAAAAGCATATGACAACTTTATATGAAGTTTTACTATATTTAGATTTAAAAACAAGCCTAAAAGGATCACGTCTTTTCATAATGGAGATCAAAGTTATATGAAAAGTTCTAGAGATTTTATCAATGGCAGAAAATTCAAACTTTAAAGACAACATACCTTCAGCAGACCTTGTAGCAAAACACTGCTGAAATTAATCACTCATGTCAACAAAGAAGATGTGGATCTAATCAACATAATTGAAATAGATGGTACTAAAAATTGCTGGCTAATATGTAACTTTACCTAACGTAGATGACTTTTAAACACAATGTCTGCACTTTCATATGTAGGTTATTGCTGCAGAATCTTTCACACCTGAAGTCCCAGAAGGTAAAAAATGTAGATAACGTGAAATTGGCGACACAAAACTCATCAAACACTTCACCCAGAACATCACAGAATGGTTTGGGTTGGCAGGGACCTTAAAGATATCCAGTTCCAATTCCCCACCATGCGCAGGGACACCTTCCACTAGACCCCATCCAGCTTGGTCTTGAGCATTTCCAGGGATGGGGTGTCCACAACTTCCCTGGGCATCCTGTGCCCGTGCCTCACTACCCTCATAGTGAAGAAAATTACTAAGAAATCCTCCATTAGCACTTTATTTATGTGCATGCTCTGAATTTAAGTAGTTCCCTCAGATTTTATGACTTTGAGGTTTTCCACCAAGAGTGAAGTAACAGTTCATACCTGTTTTTCAAGAGCTGTAAAAAACCATCGTTTTACCATGTCACACTAAAAGGTATTAAATCACAGGTTGAGTTACAAATATTATAAATTCTGATTTTATATAAAAGTTTAGAAGAACTTAGCCCAGAAGCCTGGTGCATATTAATAGATATACTCTTGTGAATAGTTTCTAGCATTTTCATGACTAGAAGCTAACTGGGCACCTTTTTTTAATAAACTAGTGAGAATAAATACAGTTTATGGTAACCATCACAATTCTCAAGGAGTAAAGATTTTTATATTACTTTTGACACTTTCATTATGCATGCTGTCTTCTCATGCAGTTTTGATTTGCATTTTGTCACTTTTTCTATTTTGTTTTAGAATGCAAAACAGTTTCAGCAAAATGATGATTTTTATTTTCAAAAATTAATCATGGATTAATGATGTCAGATTTCTAAGCCAATAGATTCAAATGGTATCCCCTTAGAGAGTATGTGTACAAGTGGTTCTTATTGACTGATTAATCACCAGATTTATTTTATTCTGTTTTACTGTCTTCCCATTTTTCTTCATCTTTTCTAAGAGACATAGGAAGTTTCTTGTTGAAAGAGGGCAGTAATTACCACGAAAGAGCATGCTCTCAAAAAGTAGAGAGCACAAAATAATAAATACCTCTGTCTTACTGTCCCAGGCTGAGGATTCAAGGACGGAAGTGAAATGAAATCTGCAAGGGCAGAAATTAAATGTTAGGGTGAAACTGCCTCAGAACTGAAGAGAAATTCTGCAGCTGAGCTTGAGGATTGTGACTAAGTCAGACAAACAAACTGGATTTCTCAGCAAGAGGATGGGACGTGTAGAGGGAGATAACACGCATACTAAAAAAAGCTGCAAGATTACTAAGTGTTAGATAAGCAAAAGCCCACACAAATATCTTGACATGAGGATGCAAAAGCAGCAGATGAAATGAATACAATCAGCCCTGAATAGGACTTGTGAGGAATCACAAGACAGAGGTCATGCTACCTGGAACAAGCCGGACTGAGTGACAGAGTGATGTAGTGCTGACCACTGACTTCAAGAATATTTTACAGCCTCCCATCACCACTTCAGATTTTTCCTGAGCAGATACAGCAATAGAGACATGTATTACATGTTCTGAATAATATTAACTATCTCAATACAGCAGGTATTCTGGTTGCAGTTTCAAAAAGAATAGCAAGTTCTTCCTCTGAAGGCAGAATTGCCCTCTCACACCTCATTGCCTCCGAAATATACATTCAGGTATAAGAGTAATAGAGACGGCATTTCTATTCCCTGGGTGTATTGTACCTTTTCCACATAGAGGAAACATTTCTCAGAGATGTTACTTGTCTCTTTGAAGAGCACTGTATTGAAAACACAAAAGTGTTTTTTGATTACTGAGCAATACTAAATGTGTTCAATCCTCTCTAAAGAACCTCTGATGTGTCACTCGTTTTGTCTTTGAGGAAAACATCAAGCTTTGAGATCCCTGAGAAGATTAAGCAACCTTTGTTGAACTTGTGATTTATTTTGTGACTAGGTTTTATACTGACACAATTCTTAACTACCTGAGGAGTTACTAATACTAATATGGATGAACCCTAGTATACCACACTGAGATGGAATTAAAAGGTTACAGCCACAAAATCCATTTTTGTTTATTAGTGAAATGAAAAGAGTAGAAAATAAAAATAAATTAGATAAAGTATGAAATAACCTGTTGAAAGAAGTAGGGAAAATTAATATAAAGATCTGCTGAGCAGTACACAATTGCCAGCTTATAAAAATTATTTGCTTGGCTTTTCTAGCCTCTATTTCATCATAAACATTCTCTCCTTCTAGGATTCAAGTTTAGAAACTGCTCACAGTGGCATGTCATCTGGATGATTTAGTAGGAGTTTCATAATTTTCATAGGCAAATGGAGAAGGTAAATCACAGTCATGAGCTCTATTATCATCTACAAACTGTATCCAAGCCTACCCTGGGAATACTGGGAGGGACGTCTCTATGTGTGTGTGTGTGTGTGCGCAGGGGAAGAAGGGGGTGTGTGCAAACAGAAACAAACCAATTAAAAGCCCCCAAACCTAGAAGCTGTTATTTGTAGACTCAAACCTGAAAAGATTTCTGGAAACACTGCAGAAAAGGCAAACTGTTTAAAAATCTCTTCCTGGATTTGCTGATGGCACTCTAATTGAAGAAAATGGCTCAGCCCATATTTGCCGAATAAAAAAAATTAAAAGCAACTATGTTGCTGGTTTTTTTTGTTTGTTTGTTTGTTTTTGTTTTGTTTTTTTTTTTTTTGTGAGATTCTGTAGTAACAAACCCATTCAATAGTTAGTACAACATCTGAGGATTTCAATTCAGATTCAATCTTTGTGTTTTCCCATCAATTCTAATTGCAAATATTCCACATTTCTTAAAGGGCCCATTGTGAAGTGCTCCTTAGCAGTACATCATGGAATTGTGTCATCACTCTTTCAACCAAGTTTTATTCCACTGATTTCAGTTCATTAATAACAGCCTAAAACTAGATTATTGACTACGCACAACAATCCTATGCTTCTCAATTTTAAGCATTTTGACCTCTTCCAATCCCACAGAATCAGCACCCCACCCTTGGCTCATTCTTAACTAGCTTCATGTCAAAGACCACCAATTTGAAGACTACCAATTTCATTTTTTCCCATTCATTTAAACCATTTCCATTGTAACTTCTCCACGCATGCTCTGAGGCTGTAAGCATTTTTCTGCTTTCCTACACTTGCTAAGAACTGCACTGGCTGGATTTTAATACTTAAGCTTTGCTACAGTCAATTCTTTTTGTAGTCCTTTTCCAGTTCAGTGATTTCAATTCAAGACATGTTCCCTCTATTCCCCATATTTAAACAAGAAGGAAAGCCAAAGAAAACATTCACTCAGACTGACAAAAGTCATATAAAAGAATACAAGAAGATATTGAAAGGTTCTAAAGTCATTGCCAAGGAGGAAAAAAATAAACACAACAGCAGGATATTCAAAGGTAAATATAAAAATATACAACAAGAAAGTGAATGTTATTTCTATTTTAAACCATTCTGTATGTTTTGTTAAAGAAATATGCTATTTCCCTGACTGTAATCTATTACTGTATAGGAAAAAAACCAAAAAAACAAATTTAAATGTTAAGCAGATAGGCTGAATTTGGTCAGCATAGTGAGAACAACATAGAAATGGGTGGGCTGGAATCAGTGCAGAGTTCTGAGTCTGCTTAATATAAAAGCACTGTAACAGCATATAAAAACAGGCTACAGCCTTGCAAGAAAAGAATAGCAGCTAACAATCTGAATGTGCAGGTACATTCTGGCTTTTGGCAGAGCTTTTATTCTATTGCATGAGTATTTAAACCTCTATAGTTAATGCAAGTAAATGGTATCTACCAGGAATTGTGGATCTGTGCTCAGAGGGCAGGGTAGAAGAGTGACATGTTGTCATGACACTATAAAATGTCAGTGCCATGGAAATCCTTATCCTTAACATTTTAAATGCAGACTCAAAGGAAGCAGAAGGCAACCACAAACAATAGGACAGCTCTGTTTCCTTGGTGCACACAGAGTGCCCTCTCTCCAGCAGCCTTGCTTGTTGCTGGACTGCTCACATTGTGGAACAATCTACGTCAATCATCTCTCAAGAGCAGTTGCTGGGGACCAATATCCTGAAGAATCACAGGACAAAGACATGGACATGGCCAGCAAATAGACCAGAAGAGCAGTCTGAGGTAAGCAATCCCACTCTATATGTAGCAAGGTAGTTCTCTTAGTGTGATCTGCCACTAGATGAACTGACTTAGAAGTCTTGGAGCCACTGAAGACAAAGCTGAGTATTAACTCACCCATCTCAGCAACTGTGGTGTGTGACTGGGCTTCAAAAAGTATCAGTTTCCGATCAGGATTTATTTATAGCCCTGAACCTTACCAACTCTCATCCCCCCACCTTCAAAATCAGCTCCAAATTAATCTTTAGAATCAAAATTATGAGGTAGCTTAAAACAGTGAATTAAAATATACAGCATTTCACTTTCCTACCCTAAAATACAGATAAACTGAGATTAGTTATCTTTTCTGCTTGCAAATTTCAAATATAATTTTCTAATCATCCTGGAGAATGCTTTAACAACTATATAATACGCCATTCTACAGTGAGAAGATACTATTTCTTCCTTTTGAGGCCATTTCATATTGGAAGAGAAGAGAGTATTAATGCAGGGAAGAGTCCTAGAATGTAGTTTCATTTCTAAATTAAATTCCCTGTCCCAGCCATGTGGTGAATAGCATCTCACCTTAGAAACCCCAAAGCCAGAAGCCAAAACAGGCTGTGTTGCCCATGAATTGTCATAACAGCGCTCTCTGAATACAAAAACTGTGTTCTAAGGCAGTGCTGAATGAAGAATTAAAGAGCTGGCACATTTCCCATCAATCTCTTGCATCATCTGCCCAAACCCGATACTCATAGAGAGGATGAGATTGACAGAGCTGTTTTATGACTTAAAACGTGTAGGTAGGAGATGCCACAGATTGTAACTATGAAAAAAAAAAACCACTGAAATAAAAGACCTGTCAGGGAGAGAAAGCTGCACATCACAAAATAAAACATGGTAAAATTTCAGCACTCTGAATCACTCCTCTAAAAGACAGAAGGAAAAACAGCCAGGTTTGTGGGGTTTTTTTTTTGTTTTTGGTTTTTTTTGGTTTTTTTTGGTTTTTTTTGGTTTTTTTTGGTTTTTTTTGGTTTTTTTTGGTTTTTTTTGGTTTTTTTTGGTTTTTTTTGGTTTTTTTTGGTTTTTTTTGGTTTTTTTTTTTTTTTTGGGTTTTTTTTTTGTGCAGCGTCACAACCAATGGTCTGATGTAATGAAGAGTAGACACCTCCTGCCACGGGATGAGCTGCAACAAGCCTGCTGCCACAGCAGTTCAGCTGTTGAGGAAGTGGAATTGCCCCATAGGTGTATCAGCAAGATCTGTGTACTGAACAACAGCTGTCGAGGCAGGGTTATAGGGAGAGCTGAATGACTGTGTCAGTGTGCTGGCAGAGCAGCCCAAGAGGCTGGCAAATGTAATGGTGTGAATGTCTTCGAGCACCACAGTGGAGAGGAGCTGTGGGTTTCCTTTCTTTCCTAGAGTGCTCAAAAACCATCAGCATCATAACTGTTCTTCAGCATAACAGGGGAATTACCAAGGTCTCAAAATAGTAATGAACAGCACCAGACAGAATCTGCACCCACTTAATTTAATGCTAAGCATTCAAATGAGCAGCTGCTCTACTCTCCGCACTATTGCTCACCACAGAAACACACTGCCAGTCGGCTTACCTCATTCTTTCCCACCTCAGTTCTAAGACAGTTCCAGCTTTTCACTACGGAAATACCTATTGTGATTGAGCAGAATAGAGTCTGCATTTATATATTTCATGTAGCTCCTGGGCTTTTCTGAAGAAGAGAAGGGCACCAAAACATAAAGGATATCAGAAGCTGCTGCTTCTCTGCCACAGCACCACAACTTACTTACCTCCTTTTTCCAGTACAGCCCTCCAAGGCCTTCCTTCCGTATTTGTATTCAAGTCAGCCCCTTCCAAGATATCTTATCTGCCATCAGCCTCCACAGCTATTTCCTCTGATGTAAGAAAACCACACTGTACCATGGAGAAAACTTCCCTTAAGGAGACAAATGTTCTGCCTTTTACCCTCCCAATCCATTCTCTGCCAGGCACCCACACCAGCATGCTCTCAGTACTTGCCCCTGTTACTGATCATCTCAGCCCCATCTTCCAGGCAGTCTCCATTCTCTTACTCAGAGAACCAGCTGAATTGTTGATTTCTTCTCATGTTTTCTGTATTTCCATCTATCTTTTCAGATGGACAGTGCTCCCTCAACTCATCTAATGTCCCTGCTGTGTAGTTTTAAGAGCTTCTCCATAGGAAAGCAAACCAGGAGGCAAGGAAAATCTAAGCCCAGGCTGTGCCCAGACCACAGTCTCACAGGACCTAAGAGCAACAGGCAGAGCCAGATGCTGACAACAGACTCAACTGCTAGCCCTAGACAGGACAAAAAGAAGACTCAGGCCTTGCACTCATCCAGAGAGGCCAGGATGCATCAACAGGAGACAGGACCAAAACCAAGACTACAACATCAGTTCAAGATCTGCCAGGAAACTTGGCTGGAGACAGAACGAGCAACAGGCACGTCCCAAACAACTCAAGCAAAACTAAATCAGGACTCTTTTAGGACAGATCAGACAAGGTCTGTATTTCTTCATGTAATAAGGTCTCCACCAACGTTGCTCATTACAGTGAGGTTAACTCTGATTTAAATTATTATAATATGGGGTGGCTGGCCCAAGTGATTTCCTTGTTTTTGTGCCCTGATCTTATGCTGCTTTTATGTAAAGCATCATTTAACTTCTGTTGCACTTTAAAAATGAATATGTAGAAAAAGTGTGGAAAATGGAAAAGAGGGCAGAGAGACCAGCCTCAGAGGATGTAACAAACAATACCAAACTGCCTCTAAGATTGTCTGACTGACTCTAAATGTTGATGAGTGTGAAGGAGCTGTTGTTGTTAGATCTGCTCCTCTGCAGTTTTCACAGCTTGCTTGTTTTGGGTGGCATCTTAGAGTCTCTAACTCTCCAGAATGTGAGTAAACACATGCAAAACCTTAAAGAGCAGCATTTTCTAGTATGTGGTGTCTCCGTCAAGGTGAGAGGGAGGAAGGAGAAGGCTGGCCCACTCCCTAGTGGGGAATGGGAAGGTGGTTCTTGCTGGAGCCTGACCCACATTCTGATGACTGTCTCCCACTCTGCAGGAAACAAATCCAACACACAGAGCAGCAGCTCAAGGTTTCTCAATGTATCATGGCCCTTGCTGGTGCTTGGGTCACCCTTTGCTCTCATATAGGGTTTTCTGGTAGTGATGCCTTAGCACATCTTCAGTCACCTTTTCAAGAAGCATTCCCTTCCCACCACACAAGCAGCCTTGGTCCAGAGCACACTCTTTCCACAAGACTAAAATGGGATGGATGGATGGAGAGGTATCTCCTTTCTTGTGTGGATCTAAATTGCAAATATGTCTCTGAACACCCCAGGAATGAAATATGCAATCTGCATGGACCAGATTCCCTTTCTTTGAAGCAAAATCCTGGGCTCATCCTTATCGTCACACCTTATGGTTAAAAATACCTGACCTTGTGAAACTTCACAGCTCTCTCTGGGCAGCCTGCCCCTTCCTGTCCAGTCAAACACCCGTGGAGGTCTACTGAGGACCAGGCAGTTCTGCCTGTCTCCACGTGTGGCTGCCCTTGATCTGATATCAGGAGGATAGGAGGAGCCAGTATCAGGGCTCCTGATCCTCAGTATCAGGAGCCCTGATACTGGCTCCTCCTATTTTTAATCTTCTCCCACAGCTTGATAACCTACTTGTTATGCACCTACACGGCCACATGCCCTAACCTGCCGGGGGGGATGGAGGGCGGGGGCAGTGCTGGGTGGATGTGGCTGTCATGGGTGGCTGTGTGCTCGCCACCACCCTCTGCCCGGGAGCTGCGGCGCCGCTGAGGGGTTCCTGCTGCAACCTCCTCTTGTAGCGCTGGCTGCTGCTCTCCATCTCCAGTGATGGATGGGCTTTGGCTGCTGCGCGGGAAGCAGTGGGAAGGAATGCTCTGTAGTGCCGACACATCTCCCCGGGACTGATGTTTATCGGGGCGGCGGGAAAACACGCTGCCGGAATATTGAGCATTTAATAAGTCAGTAAGCGATCAAATAAATCAGCACTTCCCGCACCAAACACAAGCGGTCTCATTCACCAGCGGGAGGCTGAGCGGCGCTGCTCCTCGCTCCGCTGCCCGCGGTGGTGTAAGAAAACCGTGGGTGAATGGGAAGCTCGGGGTTTCCCTGGCACTCAGCCGTGCAGGCTGGGATTGCGGCGCCTGCCAGGGCGGAGGTGCCGCTGCTGCCGCCACGGCCACCGCCACCGCCACCGCCCTGCCTGTCCGCGCCCCTCCGCGGCCGCGGACGGCTCCCGCGGTGTCCTGTCACACCCGCCGCGTTACGTAACCGCTGGTCACAGAAGTGCCTTTGGTCATCCCTCCCCTGCCACGGGACACAGCTCCGTAAGCCCGGGCTGCTGGGCTCGGACTGCGCCGCATGAGCCGCTCCCGCCCCGCGGGCGGCACCGCCTGCGCCGCGCCTTGCGGAGCGCCGCGCTCCCGCTGCGGAGCCCCCGCTTGCCCCCAGTCGCAGCAGCCCCGTGAGAGCTCCGGGCGGGACGGAGGAGGCTGTTCGGGGCAGCCCCTGGCCGCCAGCACCGCGCCCAGCCCTGGGCTCCGCGGAAAACAGCGCGCACTGCCATCCGCACTGAGTCGCAGCCCCTTATCCTGAATGGGAGAGTGATTCCCACGCCCAGTTTCCTCAGAGATTTTCAACAGCTCTATACCATACAAGCGAGAAGATTCAGTCAGAAGAAAGTGCCTTTTTTTTTTTTTTTTTTTTTTTTTTTTTTGATTTATTTACCAGTGCGCCCACCGCACGAGAGGGTGAAGGGGTACCCCATTCAGTCAACTGGGTCCTCCTCACGGCTGGGCAATGGCTTCCTGTTCCCTCCTTCCTTGAAGCAAATGCTGCTTTTGGGGAACAGGGGATCCGGACTTCACCGGGCTCGTAGGGGTGGCACGGGGCATCCCCGCTACCTTTCCCTCTGTCTTCCCTGCGCAGACCGCCCCCGCTGCCCAGGGTGCGGGGGAGGAAGAAAGGCTGCAGGGAGGAAGGGGGGGCTGCCGAGGCGGTGCGTGTCCCCCCCGCCGCCCCCTCGCTGCGGCAGCACGTGGTGCTCCCGGGACGCGGGTCCTCAGACGCCCCCCCTGCCCAGCCAGCCAGTCTCCTTCGCGAGGAGCTTTTTATAGCAGCCCCGACCCGCTCCCCGATGGGAGGTTTCTCGCCGCGCTCACGTTACCGTGCGGGTGCGATGTTAAATAAAGGAGGGGGAGGAGGGGAGGGGAGTTCGGCGGGCGCCTAATTAAGAGCCGGCGTTAACCAGGAGGGCTAAAAATAGCGCCGAGCGCTGCAAACCGCCCAACCGCAGACAGCAAGCCCCGTCGATCCCTGCCGCGCCTCCGCCGGTGAATGGAGCGGCCGGCGCTGAATGGAGCGGCCGGGAGCATGAATGGGGAAGCGGAGCGCGCCGTGAATGGGGCGGCGCGGGCGCCGCGGGGGGGCGCTGTGGCGCCGCGCGGCAGCAGCTGGAGCCCCTCGGTGTCACCTGGCGGCAGCGGTGGCGGCGGGCGGGGCGGCGGCGCGGGCGGGCTATAAAAGTGTCCCGCCGCGGCACATGCACACTTCGGGGAAACTTCCTGCCTGGAGTGGCGGCGCCGGCCGCCATGGGAGGTGCGCCCACTCCCGCCTGCCCCGCTCCGCCCTAGGGCGGGCAGCCCCGCGGCGCAGGGCGACCGCGACCCCCGCCCCGACCTGACCTGACCTGCCCTGCCCCCGCCGGAGGCAGCGCTGGCGAGCGCGCCCGCTCCCCGGTACCCGGTCGTGCCCTGGGAGGTTCGGCGGCAGGATGAGAGTGAACGAGAGCGAGCTGAACAGCTCCGTCCTCCCGCGGGACCCGCCGGCCGAGGGCGCCCCGCGCCGCCAGCCCTGGGTGACCTCCACTTTGGCCGCCATCCTCATCTTCACCATCGCGGTGGACCTGCTGGGCAACCTCTTGGTCATCCTCTCCGTCTACCGCAACAAGAAGCTGCGAAACGCGGGTAAGGGGCGGCGGGGAGGCCCGGGGGCGCCGCCCGGGCTGGGTGGGCGGGGGTCCCGCGGCCCCGGGTGCAGCGCCGCGGCCGCTGCCCTGCCGGGGAAACTTTCCCCGAGCGCGGAACTCCGGGGTTGGGCTCTTGGTCTCCATCCCCAGCTGGCGGTTATAGGCTGTGACAGATGCCAAGAGCTCCGTCTTTCCTGCCGAGTCGGTAATCGAGCGGGAAAGGGTATTTTTAGCTCCCGCCACTGAATCCTGGTGCTATTTTTAGCTCTCGGCAGTTCCCACCTAGCAAAAGAGAATGGCAAGTAAGTCGTATTTAAGAATGAAATTTAGACACGGTACTGGGGATACTGCCTTGGCATACAGTGTGTGTCTGTGCATGCTGGATGCTATTCTTCTGATTGATTTTCTTTGAGTTACAGAAATGTCTTCAGTAACAAATTCTATGGTTGGAGCTTCAAATCAAGCGAATACGAAGTTATAAACATTGCAGGATTCAGACAATTCCCTCCCCCGACCTTTGTTCGCCTCCTACTTGCTGTCTAGGTCTTTGGGGAATGGAAAACATCTAACAGAAAACAGCTTTAGGCACTTAAAAAAAAAAATCATTCTCTAATTTTGACAGGGTAGAATCTGTGCTGGTCTGTTGAGTAAATCCCTCTTACTTCATGGATTATTGGTCAGACAGGCAGGAACTTCTTCAGATTCATTCTGCTTTATCATGTCAGACCAGCTGCTGCGCACGTGTACCAAATCTGTGCACTCCAAGCCCTATGCATCTTTCATTGAAAAAAAATACAGGAGCATGGGAGGAGAGCTGTACTGGTAATGAAAGCAGAATTTCACTCCATGACAACTGAGAAGCTGCTTTTATTTTTTTCACAACTGGGCTGTCAAGGTCTTCATTACTACTGCACTAAGTTCGCCAGTTAATGGTTTAAAATTCATCTGAGGTGGGAACTTGAGCCTGGGCTTTGAGCTAGCCTAAGAAAGGTGTCTAGCACTGGACTCTGGCAAACAGTGGCATGCTTATCTTTCTGAGGTTAATTCAGGTAATTCTAGTGGATTGTCTGCATCAGTTTCATTCAGCCATAGTGGAATGCCACACACAAGATCAAAATGAAGAGTAACAGATTTTAATTTTTTTCCTCCCTACAATTGCCACTGATGTAAATTCTGAAAACTCTATTATCTTCCTGCTTTCATTGGCAGAAATTTCATTCATTGGAGCTGGCAGGGTAACACATGCATGTAAAGAGATGAGACTCCAACTCCAGAAGTCCAAGTGGGCACTTGACTACCCTCGTTCCCTGGAAGACTTTTAGATGGAGGGAGAAAGGGTTGAAACAGGCATATTACCTGGGTTTCTCTAGGGGAAGTGGGTGATATTCTCCCCCTCCTTAATTAATAAATCTATGCTTTAGCACTTTTGTGGGTTGTTTGCAATATGGACAAGTCTGGTGAAGTCTGAAATGAACATGGTGTCTTTTTTTCTGGAGACATAACTGAATCCTTGGGCTCTATGTGTGTGCATACTCTCTGCTGTAGATATCATGTAATCCCTCCTGAGTCCCAACACGTGCTCACTTGCTCACTCTTACTGCATTTCTTGTTCTTGCCTTTTCTGTCATAGTGACTGTTAAGAACTGCAATAAACTGGCAACAGCTAGGAGAGTAGAGCATTCTTCTGAACATAAATTTTTTGAGACTGGAACATGAACTAGATACTGCTTGACCCTCTGAAATTCAGGATTAATTAAAACAAGTACATACTTGGTACCGTGTGGTAAATAGTTTATAGTCTTGATTTAGGAGAAAAATAGGAACAAGATTTTAAAGTTCTTAAGTTTGAGGGTTTTTTCCTTTAAAATGTGGGGGTTAGTAAATGAATTAAATGAATCTTTGGAAATAACACAAGTTTTAAAAAGGTGTTCTAAGAGTTCTTGACTAATCCTGCAAAAACTTGTGCCTAGGAATAATGTTATTTATTTGAGCACCACTATTTAACTGGGCCTTCAATTAGGGCTTAGTCAGGCAAATAAATTTGTAAAAGGCAGAAAGTATTTAGAAGACCCTGGCCTAAGATTTGTAAGTTTGAAGACTAAAGTCTCCCAAGTCTTGTTTTTCCTAATTCAGACTATTCAGGAAGAGATTACATTGAAAATAATCTGATTTATCCATACAACTAATTTGTAACTTGGTAATGCCAAAGGCAGTTACGACTTTTTACAGAAATGTAATAAGAAAGAAACTTCTACTTTTGCAACAACTTTATATTAATTAAGTCTTGCTGGCACATTTATTGAGGAAAAAGGACACAGGATGAAAATTCCACTGGAAAAAGGTCAGGGAGGAACAGAAGATACCTCCTGAAGAAAATGTATCTCACTGAAGATTTTCTTCCCTCTTTGCAAGAGAGGACTAACAGAAATAAGGAGTATTTAACCCTTTCACAAAAAGGTGGATTTGGTGGGGGAAAACATCTTTCATCTCTGTCCTACTCTCTATTATATACATATGTATTGGAAGATACTACAAATTGAACCTGTGGACTTACAATTTATAAAGTGCATTGGGGAATAGTAGGAAGGCCTAGAAAAACCTTCTCAACAAGTGGTGTAACCTTCCTGACAGTCAGAAGGTTAGTAAAAGACACTGATCAAAGCAGAGGAGTCAGTAACTCAAAGAAGTTTGTCTCAGCAAGCGAGGAGTGTCTGATACTACAGACTCCTTCATAGGCACAAGCATGGCTTCAATAGATGCTCTTCTAGACACAGAAGCTGATGATGCAACTGGTAGGATCCTCTTTTATTTAATGTACTTGACTTGTAATAAGTTTCATAGTTCTGGTCTGTTATTTCTTTTATGGTGGCTTGTAATCCAAGAGGTGCCTGACACCAATTCAGTCCTGATGGGAGCAGCTGCAATTTAAAGCTGACCTACACAAAGACTGAATTTGGTTTATGATATCTGTAATCTTTTAACTTTGAAACAAAGTTCAAGGGAAACATTCAAGGCATAAGGATTTTAATGACCATATCTTGGTAGCGTGTTCATGCAGCTTGAACTTTAAACTGATGTACCTTCTTTAATAGCTAATTTTCAAAAAGAATCAGAACAGATCATTTTAAAAAGAAGTTTTGTGTAAATCCTTGTCTCATTTACCCTTATAAATATTCATAGATCAGAAATGAGGTCATTCAACAAATCCAGCCTGGGAAGATGCAATAAGTAGCCTTAGGAAAGGTGTATTAAAAAACTGTTGGTGCTTTTAACGAGTGGAATTTTTACTTGAAACTGTCAACATCCAATCAGAGCATCTCGGAAAACTGAGGAGATCACTTAAGTGATCTATGTAATGCTACAGACAAATTTGTTGATTGCTGGTATCCTTATGCCTTTGTTGTTACCCACACCAAGAAAAACAATGCATCAAGAACAAGGTGAGGGAGCAGTTCTAAGTCTTTGACTATGGAGATTAGTTTTCTGCTAGTGACATTAAAATGTCAACACACGCCTGTTCTTTTGGTGACAGGTGGATTTGGGTATTCAGTGATTACAGGACCGGACCATTCTTAGTCAGTGAAGAAAGTTTTCTTGAATGGTATTACACCTCTTGCTCTTCTTTCTCTTCCTTTTGAAACTGTTCTCTTGGCCTGGCGGGTTGCTTTTTTTCTGGGTGCTCCGTGTGCTGAGGTCCAAAGGTTCCCTGAGTACCCCACCAATGGAGTCCAGTGTGGGAAGGGAGGCCCAGCAGCCTCAGCCTCGCTCCTGTGTGCCTGTCCTGTCTGCTAACACCTGGCATGGGTTGGGATAATCCAGGGACTGGTGCCAAGCTGGTAACTAGCACCTACTAAATCAGGGCAGAAAGCTGCTTCTCGCTGATCTCTGTTCTGTGCTAGGTGTACTTGGGTTTTTGTACATTTTTCTAGTTTTCCATGTCCTTGGCCCAAATGTTTTGTAGCTAAAACTTTGTTACTAGTGAAGAAGGCATAGAGGAAGTTTGACATTGCTGGGGTCCCAGGGCCCTGGGCAATAAGATACAGTTAATTTCTGCACACATGCTTAAACCTACCTATGTGTGGTAGCTACTTTTCTGATGAGATGACAAGGACAAAGGAAAAAACCCCAATGTTTGTATGCTCAATCTGCCTCACCTGCTTTAGATCCCAAGAGTTCTGTGAAGACAGCTCTGTGAGTGCTCAAAAGAATACAATGAACTCAAGGGTAATATTGAGGAAGGGTAATCTCTCTAAAATCTTTTCAGATCAGTCAAGTCACTCTTGAAAGAACTAACTAACACAGCAGCTTATGATTTTTTTTTCATTCTTTGCTGAATATTACAGCCACTGCAGAATTAGGGTTGGGAATCTATCAGTAAGAATTTAATTTTGGAGGCTTTTCAAACTGGCCCTGGGTTTTGATTTAAGCAGTGTAAGAATCTAGTTGAAGAGTGCTCCTCTCTTAATGCATTTTCTAGAATAAAAATCTAAAAAATAAGAATGGAGCTATCTTTTGATAACCAGATTGGAGATATCATCAGCCTTTTCAGAAAAATGTTGTTCTTGATGATGTTTTGTTTTTTAGTTTTAAAATTATGATATTAAATGCTCTAGTAAAGATTGTTTTATCTAATAAACGAAACTCCTTTTGTGAATTGAGACTAATGAAATCCTTCTTTTTGTCACAGGTGAACCTTGGACTTCATTTTGTGCCCTGAGAGACTATGGGTAGCCCGACAAATCCTTGACTCAAGGAAGAGAGCTTAGAAGATCAAGTTGTAGCACAGATTCAGGGTTCTGATAAAAACTGAGATGTTGATGGCAATGAACATTATTTCAGAAATTAATAACTTCCAGTATTAAAAATGGTAAGCTGTTTGGGAGGAGGGAAAATGTCTAGAGGAGATGCTGAATTTTGCCAACTGTTGAACAGAAGTGAGCGTAAAAATACAGTTTCAATAAAGTTGTTCCTCAGACTGGTTTTGATTGAATAATTTACTGAATCAAAGGTTTGCTTCAAAGGCTTGTTTAAATGGTGCTGTGCTGTTAGTGACCCAAAGGTATAGGTGAGTATTCCAAATAATTAATAATTTTTTCTTACTAATGTGTCTGTCAAGCTCAGGTATTTATTCTTTTTCAAGAAAGATTCTACATTTTGAAGTTTTTAGAGACATCACTTTTTCTAGTGTAGCTGCTGCCAGTGGGTGGTGATACTCATATGCTCTACTATTTGCTGTCTCTTTTAGGTTATTTTTGAGGAGTTTTCACTTTTCTCATAAAGTTTTTTTTTCCATCTTTAGTTTTTTCATTAGCAATATCCCACTTTCTTCTGCTCTTACCTCTTTCCTATTTCTTTTCGCGCTATCCTTTCATATTTTCACACTTCCATAACGTAGATACTTGATGTCTTTCCAGCAGTCAGACATCAGCAAGTCTAGGTTAGTGACAGAAAATGCTACCAAGGGTAGGATCCAGTGCTGGTGTGGCAATGTCCAGTCTGCCTCTCTGGTGAGCCTTGCTTTCCTAGGGCAGTAAAACTTTGTGGTGTCAATTCAGTGCTAGGCATCACAGTTTAGTTTTGCAGCATCAATAAGAACTTGTCCCTCTTCCTGCTGGCAGTTTTTCTTCTAGTCACATCTCTGAGCTGCCTTGAATACCACATGTCTCTCCTGAGAAACAATTACAGACCTCGGTTTCAGGTGTTACTTAGAATTCCTCAGGATAACAGAAAACATTGTTAACAACACAAAAAATGTTTGCTTATTGAATGAACAAATGAACGTGTGTTTTATGTGTGTAGTTAAATAATGCTTGGGACTATAATACAAATACTGCTACTAAACAAGTCCAAAGTTCTTTCCAGATCTAGCCCTCCTGAAATCACAGGTAGACAGGTGGGATAATCAAGGTTTCTGCCTTAAATGAGAGAAAAAAAGGTCTGATTAACTTCTTACTTACTTTTTAAGAATAGATAAAATATGCAAATAAACTTCACCACTGCTGTTAAATTCCAAATACAAGCACGCTGCAATTTTCTTTTTTTTTTTTTTTATCAAATAGAGCAGCAACTGAAAGTAATCAGCAAAGTTGTTTGCAACATTTAGATAGTAACTTCTGTAGCTTCTAAGTAGCTTTGTGGTAGTCACTGACAAGTATGTGTAAAAAGTTTAATGCTTTAAAAGTTTTTTTTTAATGAAACGGCAGACTTTCCATCCTTGAAGAAGCACTTAACACAAGAAGTAAAAATGTTCAGCTTGTTCTTTTAATTTTATAAATTTCCTAGGACAGTACCAGGTTGTATAGTTAGATATACTTTTTGAAGAATAGGTATTAGACTACTGGTCTTCATAAAAATTCAAGTCTTGTTTATATCAGAGAATCCTGTGCTTGACTTGGGAACTTGAATTTGGGTTTTGGGCAGGGTGGTGGGTTGGGTTTTCTTGGTGGTGGAGGACTCTTCTTTTTCATTGCTAGAATTCCACTGAAGTCCTTCAATGCTTCATTTGGACTCTCTGCCCTATCCTAAGAACCCTGTTCTCTAAAATGAGAGACAGTAGAAGCAGCCAATTTTAGACACATAACCAAACACTGAATTTCTCTTGTCAAGCACAGACTAAGCAGCTGGAAGGGTTTATGGATGTTTTCAGATTAATTATATTTTCAGTTAACGCCTTTGACTGTTTAGCTACCTTTATTGTGAGAGATGGACTGGATATGTACTTTTTTCATTTAGGCCTGCAGAAACCCCATTCAGCATGATGTGTACTTGGTATTCTACACGTGGTGCTGAAGTGTAAGGTCTGTTTATATCGTATCACCATGGGGTTGTTTGTTTGTTTGGAGTTTGGTTTTGGCTGCAGATGCAAGGTTAGCAAAACTGATTTGTAGTCAGGGAGAGGTCACCAAGCAGAGGTAGTTTGCCCCTGTGCTGAGAGAGGTCAGCTCCACGCTTGGTATGGAGGTCAGTGTGACTTCTTTTTTTGGTCAGCTGTTTCAGCTGCACCAAGTAAAACCTATGGAGGTTATGGTGCAGCTGCCGGAACTTTGTTTGTTACTCAGCCAGACAAAGTGGCCATCTCTGTGGAGGTGAACCAAAGTGGTGAATGGGCAGAAGTACAGGGATCAGCTTTGAAAATTGATATCCAGTCACACCATGCAGAGGTTTCACCAGGTCTTTGCATTATGGGAAAAAAAAATCAGTATTCTTTTTCCCCAGTAGTAACTACAGGTTTCATTTTATGTTTGTTTTCCAGAATGACTGATAAACAGCTTTCTCCTCCTTAGTTTAACTCTTGATTTTAGACACATTTATCTCCCTGTCTGTATTTGGGAGACATTTTTCATTTTCACAGGTGAAAGAGTCCAGTACAGCTAGGGTGTGACATTTTTATTAGGAATACTTTGAAAATATGGAGTTGCATATTATGAAGAATCAAAGTTTGCATAAATGCAAATTAATGCATAATTAATTATGCATACTTCAATTGCATTTTTGTTTTATTTTGGGTGAAGAATTCACGGTCTTTAAATAAAGCTTGTGTATTTTACATTAATATGCCCTGTCTTAATTATAAAGATGTCTCCACCTTATCTCTTGACAGTGTAATGCTGAGGTCTGCCTTCTGTAATTTGAGTATTACAATGTGCTGCAGCTAACATGCAGATTCACATAATATTAATCTACTTTTTAAAACCTAGGTTCTTCCCCGCATTCCCATTATTCCCATTATATTGCATCTCTGAACCTTCCCTGAATCTGTCACTGAATTAGCTCTCACTTAGAACACAGGATTGAATGGGACCTTTTCAGTAAATACAACTTTCAGATGTTGTAGGTGTTCATAGAGATCCTTTTGGAATCACCTTGCCCCAAATGAAGAAGAGTGTTGATACATTGGAAGGTGGCTTAGTGGGGTTTTGGATGCTGCATGAAGTGTTCAAGGTTCAGTGATGCTTTGAGCAACCTGGTATAATGGAAAGTAGCCCTGCCCATAGCAGGGGGTTGGAACTAAATGATCTTTAAGGTCCCTTTCAACCCAACCCATTCTATGATTCTCAGTGCCTGAATGTATCTTCTGTCAGTTTATATGCTTTTGCTGTTGTACCAATATTACACGGCATTGCTATTCCTGTAATGAGAATAAAATTATCACCTCTTGGCTGTTGCTTTGCTAGTCAAAGAAAGGTTGATATCACATTCTGTTAGTCTTTCTACAAAATAACCTTTCCCCTTTGCAAGGAAGTGCCATCTCCAGAAGTATACCTGATCTCTGGAAATAACTTCCCTAAAAGTGAAATCCTGGTTTTACTGAAATCAATAGCAAATCTCCTACCAAGGTCAGTGCCTATCTCGCTTCACTTTTTATCTCTGCAATACTTGCCAGTGAGCAAGAAGGCTGATGTACTGCTCATAGGCTTAAACCCTAAGTGTGGTAAGCAGAGAAGTCTTTCATAACTCTGGAGCTGGAATAGGATTTTTGTTGGATCACTGATAGTGCTGTAATAAAGTTGAGTACAGGTAAAGGTCATGAGTGCCTGACCTATACATCCTGAGGTCTGTGCATTGTAGGAAGCCACTTAAAATTTCATGTATAGTAGGTATGCAAGCTATTAAGTCTGGAAATTGATGCTTCAAGAACACACTTGGGAATAAAGAAAACACAAGAGACCATCAGTGATTGCTACTTTGTAGGATTACAAATGGGAGTGCTGTCCTTTGTAGGGTTACAAATGGGAATTATTACTTAGGAAAAAGTTTTACTTGTACTAGTGTTTGGTTAGATCACAAGTATATTCTTGATGTATTTGTCTTTTTCTACTTTCTAGGAACTCATTGTTTATTACATTAATTAATCAGAGCAAATTGGGGGTTTGCTGCTGTAGCATCACTGTATAGATGGGTGTTTCTGTTGTGAATTATATCATCATATGTGTATGATGTTCCTTTGGAAATTTCTCCGTCTGGCTGTCTGTGACCACTAATTTTTCAGGTTTTTTTTTCCCCCCTTGTCTGAAGAACTGTACTGTTGAGAATCTCTTCAGTGCTTATAAACCCATCTTATTCTCCGTTCCTGATGAAGTAACACATTCCAACATCTGTCACTAAGGACTTTCATAGCATTGGCTGTGTCATGTCTTGGGTATGTACAGAACCACATTTATATTAAAGCACATGTAAATCCTACTGATTTTTACCATGTTACAGAAGTTATTCAAACCAAAGGCTGCTTAATTTTGTGTAGTTTGTGTTCATGAATTTACAGATAGACATAAATCCAGAAACATTTCCTCTAGTTTGATTTTTTTTGAAGAAAGGACCTTTTCATTTAACCTTTTTTTTTTTCTACTTCAACATCTGCTGGCACACTGTAACTCATACTTTTGTGTATTGCTTGTGGATATACACACTCCAGAAATTAGTCTCTCATACACAGGAGAAAAATATTCAGCATTCCTGAGGGGAGGGAGGACAGTAATCCTTACCTTTGCAGCACCTAGACACAGGTGGTGACTTTAATTCTTGGGAGAAATTAGAAGAATTTTGGTGTTTTTTACTTCATGGTTATTGAGACAGCTTCCCATGGGAATTTTTGTATTCGGGAATGTCGTGTACACATGATCTTCATTGGCCAAGCTATTTCTAACTGTTCTGGATGAAAACTTTCAGGACTACAGAGTTAACAAAATAATCCTCATCAAGCTCAGTAAAAGAGCTTTTCATCTCTTCTGTATACTGGTAAGTATGGAGAAGACAGCAATTTGTGTCTTAGCATATATTAAATATCTAATGTAGAGCTCAAAATGCAATCATATTTTCTTGCTCTTGCAGCAAAGGTTTTTGAACAATTTTTTGGCAAATAATTGGACATTTTGTGTTTTAACTTCCAAATTTGTGTACATATTGTTTTTTGCAGCTGTTCTGATTCTTATTTCTCTTGCCCCTTTAGTGCATCCCACTACTGCAGTGCCTGATAATGACTATGAACATTTTGTTGACTGGTGGGAAACTACCTTGATTTTCTTAATTTTTGTGGCACAATAATTGTCTCCTCTGTAGGCGATCTCCAAAAATATTTTGTATTTACCTAACATATCCCCTTGTTTTCAATGACTTTTGCATATTCCTGTGAATTTGACGTGCTTCTGCTCATCGTACATTTGCACTTTTTCTTTGGATGATCCATACCCATTGGGTATTGTGCTGAGGATGGCTTGAAGATGACCACTCCTGTACTGAAGAACAACTTTTCACTAGTCTTGCTAAATTGTTCTCCACTGGATTTTTTTTGTTTTCCTTTGGTTTTTTTCCCCTACATTTTTCCACTGAGTGTGGATGTCAGGTTTTTTTCTGAAAGGATCTTATTTTAGAGTTGTTGTTGACTTGGGTTTCTCCCTCATGACCCTCTTTACACATTCTGTCAAAACTGATATTTATACACTCTAAAAATAGAATTCTGAGATGCTGCAGAATTCTTAGGGGCATTAGGAATACTATAATTTTTAAATGAAGTGCTGCTTTTGTAATTATTCCTGGTAAGAATTTCTAACACATAATTTGTGACAATCTAGAGGAGATTTTACAGTTGTGCAAATCTTGTTAATACCACTTGTAGCTATTCTTATCTGCAACATGACCTAAAGGTGTGGCTGAATCTTACAAACGTGGACGTGTAGAGAGGTATGAATGGGAAAAAATGAGATGTACAAGACAAGTTTAAGTAACCTAGTGGGTGTAGAATCTGCAGTCTACTTGGTATTGGTGCTTGTTTTGTACTGGGATGTCCCATCTGTCACAAGAGTGATGCATCTTTTTCATTGCATGCTTTTTTCATTGCTACTGGGTGTTTGGTTTTCCTTTTTTCAAGCTATTGCAGTGGCAGGCCTTTGCTGCCAGAATGTTTCCTGGGGTAAAGCTGCCTGAGCATGTCTTTCTAGTGCAGCTATAACTATCACCACAGCAGTGAATTGATTTCTAAGATCTTCTGCTTATACAGGAATTCATAGTATCTCCTGTCCCCATATTTACTCAGAAAACTTTCTTGATCAAATTCAAATTTCACAGAGATTTCACCTGTTTCTGTCTTTTGAATTGCTGATCATTTGTTGTGATGACTGGACAGAATATTTGCTTACTTTACTCAAAGAAAAAAAGAAACTTGCTTGTCTTGCAAATAAATCTCCAAATCATGGATTTGCTTGTGTTGTTTCTGGTATGCTCTCTTATACAGGTATTCCAATGAAGTAAATGAAATTTTCAGTAGTAACATTGCAAGGCAGCTTCAGTATGTTTCATTTAAGCTAATACCTATCTCGAAGACATTTACAGCATTATTTTAAGGATTTATTTTGTGGGAACATTTTTACATATTCATTTGATAAGTGCAAATGCAGTATGTGATCAAAAACTTTTTTATAGAAACACAAATGTTGACTTTTTAGTGCACTGGAAATAAATGACTGTCTAATGATCATCTGTAAAGTAAAATTATTTTGTGACTTCTCTGTTCAGAAACTCTGAGTCTATACTGAGGTAAGAAAAGCTGACAAATTAGGAATGCAGTGTAACTGGAAGAATTGAATTACTATGTCAGCTATAGTAGGGCACTCATTAGTGTGTAATCCTAAACCCAGCCTTCCTCTTACAGGTCTAATTATTGAGTTGGTTGTTAGAAGTAAGGTACTATTCTCTGCATGGGTACCTGCATGACTGCTTGGGGTGGAGTCTCTGTTTTAACAGAGCTTGCTCTCAGGATTAAAAGCCCCACCCCACAGGCAGTGATTACAGCTGCAGTAATTATGGTGCTCCTGGTGAACAGAAAGAGCCTTGCTGCAAACTCATTCTTTCAAGGTGGTTCCAGTCCACAGAGTGTCATTCAGCTAGCAGCCTCAAAATGTGCTGTTCTTTCATGCTTTCTTTAATTTCTCTTGCTTCTGGAAAAGAAATGAAAAAAAAAGACCCTTCAGAGTCCAGAATATTTCAGGATGAGTTTTTTGCTGTTAGTGTAATTTGATAAATATAGTTGGTAAATACCCTGACTTATTTGCCCTGAACTTAATTATTCAACTTAGTTTTTAGCTCCAACTTGGAGTTCTTCTTGGCCACCATGCAGAACAGTACATCTGCTCAAGGATACCTCTGCACCATCTGCAAAATGGATGTGCATGGAGCTAGATGCCATCATAAACCTTGTAACAAAGAGGTTTTCCAGAAGGGTCTTCACTTTTGTTCACAACACCTTGCTTCCACCAGGTTTTTGATCATCTTTGATTGCACTGTTAAGGGAATGCATTTGATTCAGTTCTTGTACTTGATCATTATCTGACAGGGATAATGAAACATTTTGTTGCTCATAAGTAAAACAAAACAGCGTGTTATCCAGCATGCCCTAAAGGTTTATATAATGCATACAAGTAGGCATAGTTAATTTTGTCTTTTTTTTTCTTGCCCTTTTTTTCTCTGGAGCGTTAAGCAGCTTTAAGTTGCTTTTCCAGCTATTCAACAACAAATGGCAGCAGTTTCTCCAATGCTGTTATTTTTGCTCCTTTGGAGGAGCAGACTTAAAAAATACATCTATTGAAATCCTAATAAAAGGGCATTAGTTGCCCTTTTCCTTACTGTCTTCCAGAAGCATCTTTCCAATGCTCTGTAGACTTCCTTGACTCCATATCCATACTCAAAGTTCAGATGTGACCTTTATCTTCCCATCTCTGTCCATAAGTTGAATACTAAATTTCTGAGCACTTGCATGCATGTCACCTCTGTCTTGTTCTCCCTGAGATTTTTGCTTTTAGGACTGTCCTTTTTGTTCTTCTATCTGTCATGAACATTTTTCCATATTTGTTCCCAGCCAAAGCTTATAAATAATTACATTTCACTTGATATTCTCATAGATCCTGCTTTATAGCATGATTTTCAGGCTATCAGTATATAAATCCATTGGCTTCTATTGCTTTTTGCAGTCCCTAGACAATTTTTTTTCTACATGTGTTTTCTATATCAAACCCTGTTTCATTTTAAACTGTGACTATGTTTAGGAAACAATGACTTTAAAAATTACACTTTATCACTTCATATATTCTGCATCTACATCAAATGCCTTCAATTTACAAATCATCATGAAACACCAGGAATGTTCAGCTATGAAGTCTTTTGTGCATGTACAGATAGGCTTGATAGCATTCCAGTTAATGGCTACTACTACTGGTACCTGGAAGAAAGTACGGCAACAATGCAACTTCAGTCAAAACTATTTCCAAAGATAGAAATTTTTTAGTAAGTTGGAGAAAAAGAGTTGAACAATCTGAAATGTAGCATTTAGGATTTACTTATAAGTATTTATTGATTCTTGCTGTTCAACATTTTGTTTGGAATATGGACACTGGACAATACAGTCTGCTTGGAGTTAGGCTGTTTAAATCAGTACCTATTGCTTTGTTAATTGTCCATGCAGATAGCCTCTTTTAGTGAATCAGCATTGCCTTCAAAATTTCATGTACTCGCGCTGTTCTGAGAGGAGGGGCCATGGAGAAGGGAATTAATAGGAATTTTGAAATTAATCTCAATTAAGTGAAGCAAATGGTAGAATAATTTTGAATCTGAAATTCCCATTTTCTTGTTTTGGGAATCCAGAAAAAAAATCAGTGCATGTTTTTCTGTCACTAGTGACTTCTACTGATGCAGTTAACTATTACTTGGATCTAGACTGATTTCCCTGATAACACTATAAAGCCCTTCAAGCAATAGTAGTGTATGCATTGTGCAAACCATTGACACCAAAAAAAGGTGACAGAAGTATGTAATGAAAAAATAAGGGTAAGGCCTTTCTAAGTATGGAACAAAATTTTTCAACCACATGATTTTTTTTCAGAATTCTAGTATTAGCTTGGGAAGCATTTTCCAAGAAAATTAAATACTATCTCGAATTGACATGAGTCTGTTTTATTTGAACCCGTACTGTTTGTATGTTTGTTGACATTTTTTTTGAGGCATGTGCAATGCTAAGTAATTTCTTATCAGCTGAGAATGAATTTCCTTATTTTACAACTGTCTGTCTCCTGTTACATCTACTGTTGTAATATTGTGAAAGTCCAGTTTCTAAGCCATTTTTGGTCTTCACTGTTTGGGAGGTAGTGGCTTGAAGTAGCTTTATAGTTCTGCTACTGAATCTGCTTGTTCCAATACTTCATGGTCTCATGAACACTTCTCAGCCTCATTCTAGAGCAGTCTTTTGTCCCAGGATGACAGCCTATAGTTCTTTATCCTAAATAACTGCAGAAGATATCATCTTCTGTTCCATAAAGGAGCCTTCTACCAAACTATAACTGCAGCTTTTCTTCCAACTTGGTTTTTCATAAAATGAACATATAGTTAATGTATTTAATTCCTTTTACTACATCCCCAATTTTATCTGATCCATCTTTCTACTTTCTGTCACTTACTTTGTTCAGTGTCTCCTCATATTCTCTGAGTTTGTATCCCGTCTTTAGCTATTGCACTTATGCCTGTAGTGTCCCTCTTGATTCTTTTGTCACTGTTGCAGTAATCCATTGTTGATTTTATCCCCAAAAAGAATAAAAAAAATATTTATATTGTGTATCTAGCATGCACTTTTTAGCTGAGTATTTTTTAAAATATCCTTTTTTCTTTTTTTCAGAATAGTTAATTTGTTTACATCACCTATTTGATCATCTGATCTTAGATGTTGCTTCAGTTATGTATATAGACTCTTCTTATTTCTTCGTAGTTGTGTTAGGATCTTCAACATCAATACAATGCCCACAGCCTCTCAAGGAATTTCAGGTACTGCATAATGAGATTTCTTTGAGTGATGGATGCATGTTCTAACCATGCCTAGCATGGTTAGTTTAGCATATTTAGGTATAGAAAAATGAAGTTTTCCAACTTCAGTGGTGCTCTAATACTTTTTAAGAGAAACTAAAGAACTATCCTTATACAAGACTGTTGCTTCACTAAGGTCATTTCACCTTGGGCTTTTTGGATCCTCTCATATCTTACATGTGTCAGGTAAGACAGTGTCAGACTGTCATACCTGAGTGAGACCTATTATCTCTCTCTAAAGTGAGTATCCGTAATAATGCAATATGTTGACTTCAATCAGTTTAAAAAGCTTGAGAGAACCTCTAAATACTGTGAAGGATACTAAGTTTCTCTGAATCCCAAGCCTTATATGCTATTTATTCTGTAGTACTTTAGAGATGAGGCAGATTGTGAATTTGTGTTTGGGGTAAGTTTTGAATATGGGAAATTTGGATGTTATTTCCCACATTTGTGACCCATTACTTCAAGAGCTGTGGCTTTAATAGAGTGCAGACTGTTGTCCTGTGTGGGGCCAGGAGTTGGACTCAATCATCCTTGTGGGTCCCTTTCAACTCAGTATATTCTGTGATATATCATTGCACATATTAATTTCTGAACTTCAAGTTTTATACTCTCCCTGCTCTTTTGCTAGTGTTCTATGAGTCTCTCAGTAAGCAAATCAGTCTTGATCTTCCCATACATTTTTAAACAATTTTTGTGCAGCTTGTGAAATTGTGTAAATGTACCTTGTTAGATGCATAAATAACCTTGAAAAACTTGAATTTTTCTCCAAACATCCTTTATTATAAATTCCTTTTGCTTACAAAAGTCAATGAGTATGAATACTGAATGAATATGTCCATTACACCTTCAAAAAGTGAAATTATTCATGTAACTAGATGGTTTTTTTATAATCATGTACTGACAACTGAAGTTACACAGCTGGTTTTGGGTGAGGTGATAAAATGAAGATAAACATTAGGGGATGCTTGCTTTATTTTTTTTTTTCTTTGATTATTCCAAAATGTGTCATTTTGAGAGGCATCAGTTAGATGGCAAGGCAAGGGGATTTCATGAGGTTGTGATTCAGCTGATCCTTGGTTCAGCTGCAGCATAGTCTTTTCAGGACAGCTGTAACTAAACATTTCTTACTGCATTACAGGTACTGGATACTGTGACCTCCCTCTGAAACATCTTTGCAGCATTTTCATACAACACCATTTAAAATTCTCATGTCCATTTGTCTTTTTTGATCTGGTATGTCATGAAGATCATTCACTAGTGATACAAGTCCCATAGGTCATGGGAATTCTTTTAGCTTTGTGTCAGCCCTTTTAGCCACACTGTTTACTTGACTTTTCTGCCTCATATTGCCTATCTTCAATGAAAATAGAAACTTTTAGACATTTTCACTCAACTGACAATTCAAGTAATGTCTAATACGTCCCAGAATATGTTTTCTGTCACTTTTTGTATCAGTACCTAAAGCTTGTGGTATTCTTCATTGAGCTGGCCCTAAAATATTCTTTTACCAGGTGGAGTGTCATCTCTTCCAGTACACTTCCATAGCTTTCCGTACTGTTGAAATCAGAGACTTCACAGAAGACACTGTACTCTGCCATAAGCAGTAGATGGGCTTGAGTTGCATGTCCCTCCTTGCTAGATTGCTCCCATCAAAGAAGTTGCCATTGTTTTAAAGTATCTTTCAAAAAAAAAGCACTCTTCTGTACTTGCTGGGAAACCAACAGTGCTGCTTATTTACAGGCAGTTCTGTTTGTTTTCTCTTAATATCAGCCTGTCTGATGATCATGTTCAGAAGACTGCAGTCTTCTTTTTTACGGTAAATTTACAGTAAATTTTACAGGTCTCCTTTAGCTTGTGAATTTTTATACTTCTAATAAAATTGTTTATGTCCTTGTAAACAAGGTGAAACACCAGTCAATGGTGACCATGCATGTGTGAAAATTCTACTGACAGCCATAAAGTAGTCATAAAATATAGGCTTGTCATAGCTTTAAAATCACTACAAGAAAAGCTAATACTCTTTGCTACTCTAGCTATGGTCTTTGCCACTTAAATTGCACACTTCAGAACTGTCTGGAAAGTTTCTGTTCTGCTGACTCTGATGTTTATATGTTGATGTTAATTTTAAAGGCTAATGAGTGACTTTGACTTAGAAGTATTGTCATCAGAGAGAATTATTAAGCTTTTTACATTAAAACATTAGTCTGGCTCTAGCAGCCACATGTTCTCTCTCATAAAAGTTAAGTTAATCAGAGAAGACTCCTTAAAAATCTTGTCCCTGAAGAAAATAAGTAGCAGGCTGAGGTCACAGAGTAAACCACAAATCAAGCCACTAGCATGGCTCAAAGATTTGTTAGTGCAGCTGTAAACTGTAAACAGAAATTTTCTAAAAAGCATTTCAGTGGTCCCTCTGTTTATAGTGCAGTGATTAAAAAAATTGAAACTCTCATGACCAGTTTAAGGGGAAAGCACAAATATGGAAAGAGTCTTGTTTTCATTTCCATAAGCCTTATCTACCAATATGAAAAAGTATCTTTTAAACCAGAGGAAAAAGATGAAAGAGGCTTATGTTTATTACAACAGAAATTAAATTACAAAGCAATAGGAATAATATTACCCATTTAATGCTTTTATCTATAGTGCTCATCATGGACTGAGCTTCTATGTTGTAAACATTGCAAAAGCACCAAAAAATGACTTCCCTCTTAAAAAGGTTACAATTAAGCCATTATGAACTCAGTTTGTGCAATTGTTTATTATATGAAGTCTGATCAAAGCAGTATTCCAGAATTCTCTGCTAATGATTCATGTGTGTCAGAGCTATAACTTGTATTACAGTTGGGCAAGACATGTGGCAGATTGAAAGACTGTTTGGTGTTTATGTGCTGTGTATATCATATTCTTAGGGAAATACATCCCTATTATGTGATATCTTTTGTATGCTCAGAGCAGCACCCCTTACAATAATAATTTCCTTTATAATTAACATCTGCATAACTTTGGCTGCACATTTTCTGCCCTCTCTGTACGTGAGAATACACCTAATGATATGTTTATCTTCAAACCTAATTTCAGATGGACTATCTCAAACTGTTCTGATCCATTCAGTGTCATATTTCATCTATTGTATGAAAATCCAGAGTCATCTGCTCCTTTGAATTCGGCTGTGTGGATTTTTTTATCTTGAACTGAGATTCTCAGTGTATTTTAATAGCTGTGGTATTGCCTACATTTTGTTGTGTGAAAGTAGGTTGTCTGTGCCACTACGGAGTCTGGTAGTTTTCTCCTTAATCTCCTTTAAATCAAAAAACCACATCCTTAACTCCTGTAGTTCCCTCAGCTTTAGGTACTGGAAGGCTGTTCTAAGGTCTCATCAGACCCTTCTCCAACTCTTTCAGTCTGCCTGACTAGGAGGTGTTCCAGTCCTCTGATCAGCTTTGTGACCCTCCTTTGGACCTGCTCCAGCAGGTCCATGTTGTTCCAATACTGGGGCCCCCAGAGCTGGATGCAGCATTCCAGGTGGGGTCTCACCTGGAGAGCAGAGCAGAGGGACAGAATCCCCTCCCTGTCCCTGCTGGCCACGCTGCTTTGGATGCACAAGCCCAGGACAGGATTGGCTTTCAGGGCTACAAGTGCTCATCTCTGGGTCATGTTGAGCTTTGTGTCAACAGCACCCCCAAGTAATTCTCCTTCTCCCCGAGTCAAAGGTATTGACACTGCAAGACTGCAGTTCAGAAAAACTGAGAGGTGGAAAACAAGTGCCACCTTCTCTACCCTGACTTTGGAGTAGAGAAAACAGTAGGAAAGTTGGACTCACAGGAGCATTCTTGAGATAAAACTTTCCAGCTGAAGAGCGTGCAGTGTGCATCCCTCCTGTACTGTTATGGACAAGCATAGAGTTGTGAACATCTGTAGATATTAGCGATTTTCTCTCTCTCTCCTTGAGATAAAAGATTTTTTTTTGTTTTGGGAGCTACTGACTGGGAAACAGTTTGTTCTATCCTCTTCAGAAAAACCTGGATAGGTAGATGAGGCTTTACAGTTTGCTGTGAGGACTTTTTTAGAAATTCAGTTCCTGCTGTCTTTCAAATATAGTCACCTGACAGAGACCTCATGTTAAGTTTCTTTTTAATTTTTCACTTGACCCTTTTTGTACAAGGGAAGAGGGCAGAAGGTGGTCACTGATGGGTTGTTGTGGTTTAATTATTTTTCAGACATCCTTCTTTTTCAGGGCAGTTCCATTTAAACACGTAAACATCTTAAGGATATTGAATGCTCCAGTCAAACAATGCTTATCCCTGAAGCTAACATATGTTGAAATGCTTTTGCAGTGCTTAGCTATGCATGTCACTACTGAAGTGTCTGGAACTGAAAGCCATCATGAAGATTTTTTTTTGTTATTTTTCTTTTTTTCTTTCTTGTCTAACCTGAATTTAAGATTAAAATGTAAACAAACAGAGTGCTGACACTAAATTTGCAACAAGTCCCAGGAATACTTCAGTTATTTCAGATAGTTCTGTCTTCATCTTATTGCAACACCTCCACAAAAGCAGATCATGATTGATGTATTAAACATCTAGGGGGAAAATAGCTTCAGTGTCAGTTATACTTGAGAAGAAGAGGCAAAAGTATTTTGTTTTCTATCCAGATACTCAAGGCACTTTCTGCTCAAATGACTCAACTCTTCTTGTGGTAAACAAAGTATTCAAAATGAAGTTCCTAAGACATGTTTCTAGCAATAGTGACTGAAAGATTTCTTATGTCACTGTATCTACATGCCCCCTATGCCCATGCTCCAGTCACTCAAATACATGGATTTATCTAAAATCAAAATTTATTCCAACACACTGCATTCCCCTTTGGCTTATCCTTAGCTGCTTGAATTGTCACAAAAGTCATATTAATAAAGTCAGCTGCTTTTCATCAAAATTAAGTTTGTGATGCTGTTTTTTGAGTACCAGTAAGCCAAAGCTGTGCACATCGATTGCAGTCCAAAATTCAGAAAGAAATTTCAACTAAATTTTCTATATATGTATATAGAAAATGTATAGGGCGTATATGTTTTTGTTTTTTTCAAGTTAATTCCCAGATGGTTCTACATTTTACCCTGTCTTTCAATATTTTTCAAATGAAAGATGTGAATGCTATGAAGCCGCCAGGGATTTTCTGGTTTCTAAAGGCAAATGGATGGTTTGAAAATGACAAATTTGACCATTTCCAGCAAGAAAATGTTGTCTGTTTTGTGTCAGTGGTTCCTTCCCCTAATCACATCTTTTAAGCTAAATGGCACTTTTTGCAGTTTTTTTTTTTCCTCCCAAAATTTCAAAGAGCGTGACTGTCATAAGGGAACATCATTTCTCTTTAGAAACAAGATGAGGTTGCTACCTCAGAGACTGTCAAGCCAAATCTGGCTGATGTATATGCTTTGTGAATAATATCATTAAGAACTGCATGAAGCAGAAAGTCTCTTTAGACTCCATCTGCATTGTAGTTATCCAGGATGGAAAAATGTGTCTCAGCAGTATTTTCAACAGTTTAGAAATTATATAGCCACAGTGATTGCTGTCTGATTTTTGCCTGGCAGATAGTAGTGACTAAAAAATTATCTATGACATTACAATGGATTTTGAATACTGAATGAAATGTATAAACATGACCTTAAAATATAAAACATGTGGGTACTTACAATATATATATTTACATTTTTATTTGTAACTGGAAATTTTGCTTTGTTCCACTCTGTGTCTCTTCAACTGTTTAGTCTTTAGGAAATTTAGAAAGCAGCATTAATAGCTCCCAAAATACTGCATGTGTCAAATTCCATAGGGATGAGAGAAAACAGCTGTTGGAAAATATCAAGGAGTCAATCTGCCTCTTATCCTACCTAACACAGGATCACCTCTGCTAACATGACCCTAAAAAAGGATCTCTTCAGCCAATTCATTATGGGATTTCAGAATCTTTCTGCTTAATTCTGTGCTGTAAGGTTATGGAGTAAAAACTGAGTGTGCATCTACGCATATAGGAACTGCTTTCTCATTTTCTTCAGAGTTGTTTCTCTTCTTCTAATGACATGTGAAATTGATGAAGAAATCAAAAGTATCACCATCAATTTGTGAGGAGCCTATCTTTGTCACATGTGAGGCATACAAAGACTAAAAGTAGATAGTCATTTTTCCAGTAACATAATATGAGAAATATTCAATTGCTCTTTGTCCTTCACCCAAGACTTTATGAAGAAAATTCTCAAAAGATTTTGACCAGTTAGAAATCTACTTTGGGTCCTGTGAATCATCTTATTGAGGTTTATGGCAAAAATACCTGCATATGTTGAAATGTTTAAAGTTTTTGAAGGCAAAATCTTTAATTTTAAATTATATTAGGTTTTGGTTTTGCTTCAAGACAGATTATAACTTTGTGAAAAAGAAAAAAAATACTTTTAATATTTTAATTAAAAAATAAGGGTTTTTTTCTGTAGCTTGAAAGCAGCAAGGTATGGTTTAACAATGAAGTTTCCATACTTGTGTGTTGAAAACAGTATTTATCTTCTTGCTGAAGTTTAGTTTGTTTTTTTTGTTTTTTCCCCTAAAAGTTGTTTCCAGCACCCTACTGATGTTAATGATCCATTACTCTTTCAGAATTCTCAGAGCCTAATTATGAAAACTTGGTAAGTTTGATATGTTGCCAAATTCTCTTTCAGATTCTGTTTCCTTTTTCCTGGTTTGGTCTTGTAGAATTTATATATTCTTTGTAAACATGTCCAAGAAAAGCACCTCCATCTGATGATATTTGAGTAATGATAAGAGCACCCAACCTTGGATGATACACAAGTCACTGTCTAGAACAGTTCAGTGTGCTTTTTGCAGGCAACACATAAAAAAGGGGAAAAATATCTTTTTGATTGCTTTTCATTCTGCTGAGAGTAGAAAGGGTAAATGTTGCAATTCTATTGCAATTTCTGAGATATTTAATCTGTTTTGTGCATAAAATAAACAAATTAGTATCTCTGGAAGCAAAACCTTCTTTTCTGCCTAAGTACTACATATTTTTTTATTGATTATAGGCTTGAAAAAAGTCTTCCAACCTTTTGATATGTCTTGCCACCTTTCTTACATAAAGTCCTCATTTTATCAGCCATGATTTTAATGACAATTCTTCTGGAAGAAAAACTGCATAACAATTCCTCAGTAGATAGTTCTAATATTATTTAATCTTTTTTCATCTTCTGAAATCTAATTTCAGGTATTCTCTTTTGAAAAAGTTTTCCATCAAATTATGAAATAATAATTCTCTATATCTAATTCAATCTGAATTTATTCCAAAGGCAGTAATAAGATGATGAAGTAAATGTTGGTTGACCCTTCATATTTGGAAAAGAAGAGTGAATGGCAATATTAGAACAATCATGGATTATGCAGCAAGTCATGATACTGCTGTAAAACTTCAGATGCTTGAATCTGACTAACACATCAATCATTAGTAGAGAAACTGGACCCCTGCAGTTCAACCCCTAAGTCAAATTGTTCGTTTTGATCCATTTTTTTGGGGGTGTTTTCCTGAAGTCTTAACCTTAATCATCTTCTGCTTTACAGTCAGTGGACAGCTCAGCCCATTATCTTTGCACCATTCAGCCTGTCAGAATTCATTAGCATGCCATCTACAGAGAACTCCCTCTGCAACCAACTGTTTGGCAATTCATCTGCAGAAAACTCTGAGGAATTTTGTTAAAGAGACATTTTAGGCAAAATTTTTGACTTATCCTTCCTTTGGCACTATTTAGCCAAAGGTTCAACAAACGTCAGATTTTTACAGCTCACCCACACTTGGTAAGATTTTTTTCTTCTTGAGATTTTGAAAGTAAAGTACTTTGTTAGCAATAATTCTGGCAGTGGGTAGATACTAAAATAAAAATCATGCAATATTATTGCATCAATCAATTGTTTAGATAGAACCCTTTTTTTTTCCCTGAAGGGAATTTATCTTCAATTAAGTACACTAAAAATAATAGGTTGCAGTATCTTTCAATTTGGAAGTTCTATTATTACTTGATGTACCTAAAGCATATCTTTCTGAGATAGTTTCAACACCCTGTAGCATTCTTCTTTTGGAATGCAATTTATTAACTTTTTTTAAGCTTGACATACTTTTTGTAAGAATGTTTCCATAAGGATGGCCACCATCTTCTTTAACTGAAATGAGCTACTTGATTTCATTCTTATATTGGAGTGCCAAATACTTTAAACAATAACGGACTTCAGTATTGTATTTAAGTTTATAAATTAAATTCCTGTAAATTTTTTTTTCATCTTTTCTTTTTGCCTTCATGGGAGTGTCAATATAAAACAGTCTGTCATATGCAGGAGTTCTTTCCCGTCCATGAATATTTTCTAGGCCAAAAATGCCTAGGCAATTTCCTGAATAGGAGGTATACTGTATTATGTCAAAGAACGAGACACCAAAATTTCTACAGATTGAAGTGCCAACAAAATTTGCTGTAAAGTAGTAATCAAAGTACCTCAGTAAGGAGTGGAGTATGAGAGGCATCTGTAAAGACACTGGAAATGCCTCAAGGAAGCTGGTCAGCTGAGACAGAATTCCCCATCAAGTTTTTTCACAAAGCCTCAAATCTTCATAAGAGTGCCATAGAGAAGGTTGGTAATAATGAGCAATGTTAGGAATTTTCTGAGAGCTGTCATTTTTCTCATTAATCAAACATCTGGTTGCTATTTACTTCATTCCCCTAGTAACTCTTCCTGTGTTTCAATTTGGTTACTGGGATAACTACTCATTCTTAAAAACATACGGTGCATCTGAATCACTGAGAGGAAGGGAGAGGCACATTAATTATAATAACAGAGAAGGAACAACGTGAGCGGTTTCATTGAAAGGTACAAAGTTTGATTTTTCTCAATAAATACACAGCAGTGAGAAGCATCATTATGGAGTCACCAGAAGCCGGAACAATGAATGTATGTCTTTGCAAGTTGGAGCAGAGGTACAGAAGGACTAAGAAAAGAAAGACACAATTTCGTGCTTCTCTTTGCCTCTTTTTCTTCCAAAAACTTGATTAGAAAATAAAATAATTGAAGCTGTCATGCTTTTTTTTTTTTTTTTTTGCCTGTGGAATCTGGGCATGCAGGAGTTACCTTGCTCTCTTTTATACTTTGTAAATCTTTAGGGAAAAAAACCAATAAACCAACACAGAAATAAACAAAGGAGAAAAAAAATCCCCAAAACCCCAAACTCCAAGAACCCGAACTCCAAGGGAAACAATGTTCAAAATCTGCCACTTCTAACCAATTTGGAAAAGTTACAGAAATTTAGTTATCTGAGTTAAATTTTGTCCAAAGGGATAACTTTCACTAAAATAATGCCTGGAGAAAACAGACAGACTTCCAAATGTAGATGCCTTTAATGAGAGCTTTGAAAAACCAGCAAAATCCAGATAAATCCCATGTACACACAAAGGCTTTTACTTTAATATAATTGTACAATAGATTGTAGACTCTGTAGGAACATACATTCAGTGCAGAAAATTAGAAACATTCCGTTGTTTAGTCTGATTTAATAATATTTACCACTTGCTGGGTGCATTCAGAGAATGGGCTCTCAAGCCTGTGAGAAAATCTGGTCACTGTAGTGACACTGGAAATAGCAATTAATGGTCCTGCCTGTTCCCCAAAGCACCTCCCTACACAGGAAAAGGCCACATGTAAAACATCTGCTCTCAGCCCCCGGACCACATACCTGCTGGTCTCTGTTGACTCTGTAGGACTCCCCTGTGATAGGCAAGGATAGCAGTCACCTCGAGTTGCTCTTCTTCTTTTCTTGAATTTAGAATTTTTGGCTGCTCTAGAAAGTGCCAGGATCAATTTATGGCTTCATTGTATTAAATATATAAATCTTAGAGGCAGACCAGGCTCTGACTGCAAGTTAAGAGATGCTGGCTATTCCCAGAATCTCTTACTTTTTAGTGAAGATTATATTGGTACATTGAAGATTTAGAGCTTTTCCAAAAGTTAAAGATTCACATTATCAATACAAGTTCCAACCTATGTCTGCTCAAATTGCTTTTGACTCAGTACTATGATGTGAGTTTAAATAATCTGGAATTTCTGAAGATTCATTTTTCCCCCACTCTCTTATTTTAAAAAGGAATTAAAAGCCCATCAACATCAACAATAAAACTTTAGTAAAAATTTCAGTATGAGTTGCATCTGATATTAATTATTCATTAGAAAATAATTTCAAAATAATGCATTAGGTTAGACTTTAACATGTCCATATTAAATTTAAAAAAAAAAAAAAAGGTAGGTAAAAAACCCAGAGTTTTTAAAATAAAAAAATGCATTCAACTCGTTGTCATTTCCACTACCAGACACTAGAGGGAAAAAATGTTCCATGTTTTTAGACCATTAAGATGCAAACTAAGTTGTAATGTATTCCATTTTATGCATCACTTCTCAGAATAAGGATGCAGAGTATAATACATTTGTTATAGATTTTCTATTTGCAGCAGGAAATGATTAATTATACTGTATTCACATTGTTATTGATTCACCGAATTAGCACTCAGACATGGGGTTCATAACAGTATTTGTTACTAAATAGTGAGCTGGCATGAAGATGTGATGCAGCCTGATTATTTAATCCTTAGAGAGTATGAAAATCTATTAAAATACAATGTACTTTAATTAGAATGTAACTTTGTCTGGGTGATGGTAGCTGGTTCCTTTAATTTCTGTGTGTGGATAAGTTCTTGTGAACATGTTCATTCACAGAAACTGCATTTTTTCTCTTCTATGAAATATATCTACATTTTCATGAGCACAAAGAATTCTTCTATGTTTGTGATTGTGTTTCTTAAAACAAGTCTGACAGGTTTTTTTTTTCTTGAACTCCACACTGTGTTCTGCCTTACCACAAAAACAAAATAAAAAAATTGGAATGCTTAAAGCCTTGCAAAATCCAAATACTTTGAATATTCATATCCAAATATATTTCATAATATGTTTTACTGGAAATAAACAGATTTTTAGAAAATTCAGTGGTGTTTTCTCCCAGACAGACACAGAAAACAGAAGTGTTAGAGTGAGGGGTAATGGGCAGAACAACAGATGTGTGCAAGTGTGCTCCACAAACTAAGCCAAAAAAGGTTCTAACCCAGGTGTTGGAGTATCTGTAGTACCACAGGGCATACAGCATTATAGGACAGCATTAGAACCATGGGGTTCATACCTGCTTCTTTTCTTTATCTATTCTTCATGTTTCTGTTACAACTCCTTAATACAACCTGCTGCTGGTACTGCGGACAAATGTGATTGAGTTTCTCAAAGAAGCCCAAAGAAACTAGATTTCTGGTTGTGCCTGAGCCTGAGGTCTGGGCATCCAAGTCCTCGTGGTCCATTTGAGAAGCTCAGACCAGGCTATCCTGTGAAGACATCTCCTACCTCTTATCCTTTGCTGACTCTCAGCAGGTTAGTTCTGGCAGAAGGTGTAGGAATACTCCAGGTAGGGCAGAGATGTGTCTTGTTCTGCTTTCATCTTGATAGATGCAAGAAACAGAGTAAAAGACAGGAAGGATAAATAGGAGTGTCAGCCAGGAGAATTACTCAATATAATTGGTTACCCCTTGTCTGAGTGCTACAGTACAGTGAGAAATGATGCTGTGCTGGTTCTACTAGGTGACAAAAGATGAATTGACAAGTAAAGAATAATATGAACTTCTATTTGATACTGATTTGGTAGGTGAGAAGACAAGGCTGCAAGTACACTTGGGGGCCACAAAGATAGAAAAAGGTGATCATAACAAGCAAAAGAGTGACACCTTTCTCCAAAATTACTTGATTGGTTTGTTGTTTATCAGGAGTCCCCAAATTTTTGATAAGATTATATTCTAAAGTGTAAATATATCTGAACATGAAGGAAAAGACCTCTAAAACCACATTGGTTGGTTTATTCATCTGGAAGTAGTAAATTTTATAGAGAAACAGCCAAATACAGAGTTTGGACACTATTTGATACAGCTAAACTGAATATCTGAGAAGATTGAGAAGATTTAATACTTTTATTTATTCTTCTACAAATGTAAATTTATAGAGATTTTTCTGAAAATTCTCTTAGCAATGCTTCAAATTTCCTGTGCCTCTCTCAAATTAAGGACTTTATTTTTAATCAAAATGTGCAATTAATTAGATAAACCAAAGCAACACATATGTAAAAGTAATACATCTATAATGGAGTGATAGATTCCATTATAGATGTATTACTTTTACGTATGTGTAAAAGTATGTGATAGATAGATAGATAGATAGATAGATAGATAGATGATAAAGGGAGCACTTCATAGGTTTTGGGCAGTTTTCATTCACAATTTATAGCAAATGTGATTACTTAGCAAAACTGAAACAATTTCCAGACAATGATTTTCAAAAATAAGTAGTTGGTTTATCTGAAAACATATCCATTGCTGATGCAGTTATTAAATGTCATCTTCAATTTTAAAGATTAAATCACTCCTGCTAATATCAATGAGGTTGATGTATGTTCCACAAGGGGAAAATATATTCCTAATGAATGAGAGTTGTCACTGAGATTTCTGATTATGTTAACTAGTAGTTATGTCTGCTATTCTATCACATAGCATTCTAACATTATTAGTCAACAACTTTGTCTATACTATGAGGTATCAAGAAAATGCACCTAAACAAATCAAGAGTCAGACTTCTGCCGTGAACTGACTTGATATAAACTTAAACTTCTCTGATACTCCTAGAGGCCTTTATCATGTCTACCTCCATTCAATTTTGCTTTCTTCATATAGATGGAAAAATATTTTTTCCTATATTCTGTCTTGTACTCTCATTTTAGTTCTAACCCAACAACCCCAGGGTAGTGCCTAGTATAACAATTGGGACATTTTAGCACCAGCTGCTGATAGAGTAAAATAGTAATTGGTGGGTAATATTTGTAAAGCCACCTCAAGCTGCTAGATGGCCAATTCCAGTTTAAATCGGTACCAAATATGAATCTAAACATTAAATGCAGCTTTGAAAACCTGAACTAAAGTTATTAAAAAAGGCTATGATTGAATCTGGTGCAGCTTCTTGTTCCTGTTGTCTCTACTGTCAAATCATTACTAAACCCACTCCTCAAATGGTGTGTGTTGGCTGTGTAACCAGCCTGCACGACCAGTTCTGTATGAACAAAATTAAAGTCTACATTATGCATGTTCCTAGCACAGCTGGATGGTCCTTTCTGGGGTCTGTGTTGTACGTTAGGGCCATTTCAGATGCAGCTAAATTGACTGCAGACTCTGTTCTAGCCAGTTCCCCACAGACTAGTAAGAATCAAAGTCATCTCTGTGTCTTGACTAGCAAGTAGATTGGAAAGTACTTCTTTTATATATGTACAGCCATCTTTCCACTGCAAATCACAGTGCAGGAAACATGTTTGCTTACTCCTCAGAACAGACCACTGACAAATATTACAGACAGCTTTCATAATATCCCAGGAAAGATTTACTGCTGCCATGCACTCGATTGCTAGCTTGTGCACTCCTTTGGTCAGTTTTGGAATATTACAAAAGAGTTTTTTCTAGTAATTTTTTTTTTTTAAGCAGTTTGCACTTAAGTAAAATTTTTTTGAAAGGGAAGACTGGTGACTACTTGATCAGCTGATTACTTATCCAGTAATCATTTCTCTTACAAAAAATCAAAAATGTCCATTTACTTACTTCTGCATATTCCCAAGTCATCTGTCCTAACTATTTTCACAGAATCATAGGACACTAGGTTGGAAGAGACCCCAAGGGGGGGTTAATCTTTATTGGCAAGAGCATAGTAAAACCACAGTCTAGGCAAGATGTCTCAGCACCATGTGCAGCTGAATCTTAAAAATGTTCAATGCTGGGGTATCCCACACTTACCTGGGAAGATTATTCCAAACCAGATTGTTCCAGATTGTTCTCATGGTGAAAATTCTTGTGTCCAATTGGAATCTTCCCAGGGGTAACTTGTAGCCATCACCCCTCATATTTTCCATGTGACTGCTTGTAAAAAGGGAGTTATTTTAGCCTTTAAATACAGGAACATGGTGATAAGGTCTTTCCAAGCTTTCCTTTCTGAAGACTGAACAAAACCAGTCCTCTCAGGCTTTCCCCACAGCCTTACAGTCGTTTGGTCATCTTTGTCGCCCTTCTGTGGACTCTCTGCAGCCTGTACACTTCTTTTTTTGTATAGTGGGGACCAAAACTGAACAGAACATTCCATGGGTGGCCTGAAAAGCTCTTAGCAGAGTTGCACAATGATTTCCCTCTGCCTGCTGGTGATGCCCCTGTTGGTGCTACCCAGCATCCTTTCTCTGCTGTGGCAGCAAACTGTTCACTCATGTTGAGCTTGTTGTCCACCAGATTTCAAAGGAACAAAAGCGAAGCAACCATTGCAATCATCAATCCAATGCTGATTAACTTTTGAAGATGGGCTGCATTTAGACTACAGATGCAAGCATTAGGAGAGAGCTGCTCTGCGTTCAAGTCATTAACTTACTACTTTACTAAGATATTTTTTGTGGGCTAATTCATGGACACACACATGAAATGCTAAATTTACGGATTATTGGCTCAGAAAAGATTCTTGGATACCCATCTGTTTTTCCAAAAAAAATGTTTAAGATATCATTTAAACTTTATACTTGATTTTTCTTTGACTATTGAATTTTGAGAGCAGACCGGTTTTTAATATCATTTGAAATGAGTGGAGCTTGACAGGCATGTAAATACTATGTGTAGTTTATTGCATGAAAAAAGTACCTAGTATATGATTCTCTCAATATGTTTTAATCCACACTTGAAGGCTATCTAAAATATTTTTAAAACATATTTCAAGTGTAAATTTTAACCTTGTGAAGCAACAGAAATCTTCTCTATGCCAACATTATTCACTGGATTAATGGCATCCTTTAATTAAACAAGCATATTCCTAGTGATGACTTCAGCTGGCTCCTTGCAGAGTTTTTCCCAACGAGTATGATCATAGCTCTCAAAAAGTCAGTGGGCAGAATTATAGTGTCCAATATGAAAATTCAGATTGACTGGATAATTTTGTCTCAGAAAAACTTAGAAGTAACTGAGGATCTTGAGAAGTTACTCTCCTTAGATGTGACTGATTCCAGAGCCATCTTTTGCATACTGATATGATCTGGACCTGAGCCAAAGCTTTTATCTGTACACTTTCTAGCTCAATGGAAGCTTAAGTAAATTTCCTCCAAGTCTGATCCCATCTATATCAAATATTTGGGCATATTGGCTCATAGACGTGCTTTCAGGACTCTGAAGAACTTACCTTTTCCTTCTATGCAGACCTTCTTACGCTCAGTGATTCTGATTTATCTGACTACAAGAGCTGTCTGTTATTTTCAGTGTTTAACTCTGTTCAAATTCACAGTCATCTACCAAGAAAAATATTGACAATTAGCAATAATAGCTGAGAAAATAAAGATTGTTTTTCTAAATTATAATTATTTTAATTCAAATGTACAGAGTAAGATCTGAACCAAAATAAAATGTTGCTAGCAAACAGAATTCCAGCTGGTGACAATTACAGTATTCCCTGAAATACTATAGTATTTTAATATGTATGGGTAATAACTAAAATTATATTTTCACAGACCTGTAGCTCAAGCAACTGGCCAGAAATTTCATATATGCTGAACTGCTGTGTCCCTCAATAGCACGGGATTTGTGAATGGTAGAAATAAATAGACATCTAAAAGCTCAATGTCTCATAAATTGTATATCTGTTCAGGTTATGGAACAGAAATTTGTTCCTGTGCTGAACATTGTAACTTCTGAAGTTATACTTATTACAGTAGATAGTATACATCATTATGAGTTGAGAATTACACATGCTTCATTTTTTAGTCCTTTTTTTGTTTGTGCATATTGTTCAAATGATCTGAAAGCCAGAAATGTGGGTATCTTGCATAGTGATGGATGAGATGTTTTAAAGAAAATTCTCACCCAGTCTTCACATACAAAGAGCAGTACAGATGAGAAACAGGCCATAGAACCAGTGGTTTATTTATATTCTGTCAGCTTTCTGAAAATGCAAGATGCACAGATCTCAAAATGCTCCCTCTATGTGATGTTAAAACTGATTTTTTTTATTAAATAAGAGTTAAAAACTAACCTTGTTAAGCATATGATCATCATTTTTAGTAAGAGTTTCTATTTTTACCAAGGCATTATTCTGAAATTATTGTATAGTTTTCAATATAATAAAATTTGGGTTATTTAATATCCCATTGAATAGTAATGATTGATTTTAGGCTTTGATAAGGACACATTGTCAAATGTATAAGACTTTAAAATTGAGAAACCACTAAATGGATTTATCCTCAGTGCCTGCAACCGTGTACAGTTTCCTCAAAGTTGCTGTGATTATGTTGATTAACTTAAGCAAATATATTTGGACCTGAAAGTTTCCCTCCAATACAATCAGAAGAAAATACAGAGAAATTACACATAGCAGCCATCACCCTTTGCCTCCATCTGCCAGCAGGTGAACGCATATCCAGCAGCAGTATTTTTCCTACAATGGTCATTGCAGTTACAATTTCTCTCAAACACAGAACCCTTTATAGAGATGGTAAGATGAATGCATATTAGCACAAACACCGACCCTTTCGCTTTTTATGTTTTTTTTATAGCTGGCCTTTGCCAAAGGAATACAAGGCTATAACTGGAAGATTCATTCAGGCTGCTAAATCTAATGTGTAACTTGCATTCATTCTTAAGCACAACACAACTAAGAGAAAATAAGACAATTCTATTCCCAGAACAGTTAACTTTGCAGGAGAAAATGTCAGACTTGAGAGATTTGTTAACTTCAGTGACTGCACCAACATTTAATGACACAAAAAGTATTAGCTAGTTAGAATAAAAAATTACCTGAAAGATTCAAAGTAGGTTTACTGGTAAAGTTTTGATAAAGGACATAAGCATTTTTTTTTCATTCTTTCAAATATTTAATGGTTCTGATAGTTTTTATAGAAATTCTAGTACAACCTCCATGAGACATTGCTATGTGCTTATAATGTCAAGATCACCAGGGCAGGGTATTTTTATTATAATTTCTGAAGATTTCCAGTAGCTAGATAAGAAACACATTCAAATTCACTTTGGTTTACCGTTGCCACCGCCAAAAGCACCAATATTTTTATTAACTTCATGGCATAAAAAACTTCAGGACAAAAAGCTATCCATCACCTAGTGATGGACACTGTGATATCTTTTCATGTATCTACTAGACTAAGGAATATGAAACATTTTTCTTCAGAGGCTGTCTTTCCCCATATGCCATCCAACATCAATATGTCTTTATGAGAAAAAAAAAAAAAAGCAAAAGGATTGGTCCTAATGTGATTAAATTATCTTCAAATGCCTCATTCTTTTTGTTTTTGGAGCATCCATGCACTGAAAGCAGAGCTTGTAATTTCAAGCTTTCATGTTCTCCACTATTTGTGCCTCAGACTGTGAGAAGAAGAAGGGCAGAAAAAATATCAAAGAACAGAGAAGGAAGCAGAATAATAAAAATAATAATAGCCAGTATAATTTTGGAAGTGATCCATCAATTTACTGTCTATAGAAGTGACATATCTTCAATATCTCCTGCTGGCTCAGGTCAGGCTGGACATGACCACACTGCAGCTCTCTTAAGATTACTGGAAGCCCAGAATTAGCTACAGCCCTATCCTAATGAAGGCAGCCATTCTTTTGGAAATAGAAATTTTGCTTTTCTGACCTTTTAGCAAAATCTATAACAAACAAAGTGGTCTCTACTAGGTGCTAGGGTTTTTAAAATTAAACTCTTGAGCCAGCCTCATAACCATGAGATTTTTAGAAAATAGTCCTTTTGCTTCAGAAAATAAAGGTAAGGCTCTACAGCAAACACTGATCCTATAGCACAGCAAGGCAAAGCATCACCCATCAGCCTAAAAGACACTAAAGAACTTAATTAATGATTTTTTTCTCTGAAACATCTTGCAGACTGAGGAACATGTCTCCATAATTAATTCCTCTGGTATGATGTATGAGAGTTTTGTACACAGAATTTCAATTTATTTCTATACACAAAGTTCAGTCCAGCTAGTGAAATATTTCTGCTTTCTGTAAAAAGCATTATTTTCTTTTCTTTAATCTTTGTCATGAAAACCAAAGCATTGAGATATCTGGTTTTTTACCCTTGAATTTACTTCAAAGGATTATTCAGAACCTTATATGAATGAATCTATTGGAGAACTTTTATTCATTCTTAAACATACTTGAATGCAAATAAATTAATTCAGACTTCAGAACAGTTAACTTTACAAGGAAATAGGTTATCCCTGGTTTTTTAATTTTGGAAATCTGGTTTTTTAATTTTTTTAATTTTTAATTTTGGAAACTGAACCATATTTCTATTTACTAATGAATTAGTAAATAGAAATATAAAGAGATACTATGTGAAAATAAAAACCCAATCTACTAAGCCCCCATTACACTTTTTTTATAATGATGCTACTTTTTCTGGATTTGATTTTTTTTAAAAAAAGTATTTTTATTGCTTCTTGGAATTTTGTTTTAGAAAATTATTACTTTGACATCACTACACTCTAGGGTTTTTTTGGGGGGAGAATGAAATTACTAAAATAATAAAATGCAGTAATAGCTGCTACTGAAAATTTCCACGTGTGTTCCTTGAAGGGCTTGATTGTGTCCAATAATAATAAGCATAAATAATATACAATACAGGATGTATTTATGGTGGTTTGATAATTCTGCTAGATTTCAGTCATTGCTTCTTTTGAGGATTTGGATTTTTTCTCATTTCTATGAAGTTCAATAATCTCAGTGAGCAAGGTTCTGTAGGGAGCACTAAAAGGTCACTAAATAATAATGTGTTCTCAGTGAATCATTTTATGTATGAACAATGTGCTTATAAATGATAAAATACTAATGCAGTTCATTTAATACTATAAACCCTAGTCCTAATACTCTATATTTGTGCAATTAACTGAAATAGATGTGAAGTTGATTTGTTATTTGAAGCCATGTATAGCATGATTTTTAAAACTTAAATCTTGAATGGGCTGTAATCAAATTTACATCAACATCTACATTTTTATTATGAACCAGGGGCAACAGTGATTTCAAATAATCTTCCCTATTTATAGAAACACAAATCCATGGCAGTCCCAACTTTTTTTCCACCATATAGCCGAGATTTTTTCTATCCTTGTATAGCCTGTATTTGTTATTTTTGGGGACTTCAGCTTGCTGGATATCTGCTGGAAATACAGCACAGCAGAGAAGAGGCAATCTAGAAGGTTCCTGGAGAGTGCAGAACAGCCTGACACAGCTGGTAAGTGACCCAGGCAATGGAGGTGTCCCACTGGTGGGTGCTGGATATGAGCCAGCTGAAGAGGAGCTAGCCACGTGCCCAGGTGGCCATGGCCAGTGGTATCCTGGCCTGTGCCAGCCACAGCGTGGCCAGCAGGACTAGGAAAGGGATTATCCCCCTGTGCTCAGCACTGGCGAGGCTGCTCCTTGAATCCTGTTTTTAGTTTTGGGCCACACACTGCAAGAAGCACATGGAGGAGCTGGAGCCAGTCCAGAGAAGGGCAACAGAGCTGGAGAAGGGCTGAGGTACAAGTCTTACAGGAGAGGCTGAAGGAACTGGAATTGTTCAGTCTGGAGAAAAGGAGGCTCAGAGACAACTCCACTGCTCCCTACAGGCACCCAAAAGGAGGTGGTAGAGAAGTGGGGGTTGATTTCTTCTGCCATGGCTCAAGTGAAAGGATGAGAGCAACTGGCCTTAGGCTGTGCAGGGGAGGTTCAGATTGCATATTAGAGGAAAAAAAAACAAAACAAGCCACTGATTGAGAGATTGGGCATTGGAATAAGTTGCCCAGGGAGGTAGTGGGTTCACCATCTCTGGAAATATTTAAGAGACATCTGGATGTGGCACTTGGGGACAGAGTTTAGGGGTTATTATTATGGTGGTGTTGGGTTGATGATTGGACTAGTTGAATTTGAAGGTTTCTTCCAGCCTTGATGATTCTGTGATCTCGGTGGGCAAAAATAGGCTAAAATGCACAGGATATTAATTACCCCCAATATTTTTTTTTTCTTATTATTAAAGGACATTGAAGTTATACTTCTGCAGTTTATGGTAAAAATCACAATTGCAACACTAACTAATTGCCTGAACATTTGTTCGACAACCATTTTACTGTTGAGATATGGTAGAATCCAAGCACAAGAAGATGCATTTCACAGTGAACCTGGCTGCTCCCATGCATCACCTGTGGAGAGACTTTCCAAAATGCAGTTCCCTGGGGTAGAAGGGAAGTGCAGCAAGTCTCTCCCCATCATCCTATCAAAAATGCATCCATTTCTCTGCCCACCTCTCAAGGCTGTCATGGTCCTTCTGAAGGGCTGCACAGCACTCTGGGTTGTCAGCCACTCCTCCCAGCTTTGTGTTCACTGAGCTTGTGAGGAGGCATCTGCCTCTTCATCCAAATCACTGGTGGATATGCTAAACAATACCTTGGTTTGTTCCTTTGGTACTGGTCCTGCTTTTTACATCTTTTCACTTTTATACCTCTATTGAAAATCTCACATAACTATGTACTTTCTTATGCTGGAAGAATAAAGTTGGATGTGTTTGTTCATTTGTTTGACTTAGTGGTTTGGCATAGATTTTTAATTCCTTGCAGACTTGCAAGAGACATTTTCAGGGACTGTCTTAAGAATGTAAAGTTTAACTACTGTTCTTCTCTCCCTTAAGTCTGAATAAACTTTTCCTCACTCTGCTTGTCACATATTGTTAGTAAAGGCATATGTGGGTGAGGTTTATCTCCCAGAATAAAGGGGAAATTACTCTCCCTCAGAAGCAGCTGAGCAGGGTCAATAAAAGCAAGCACCAGCCAACAGGAAGGCATCGAGAAGATGCCTGCAGCTACAGCAGGACCTGGGATGGCTGAGAAGAATGGAAAACACATCAGGCCTAAGAAATAAGAGGACCACAGGTGACCATCAAAGTATGGGGACTGACAGAAAAGAATTCTGGAAAAAAGGAGGTGCCTTAGAAATACAGGGAGAAACTGATCTGTTTTTATTTTTCTCTGTCTTACATGGTTTTCTTCACTGAGCTCACTGTAATAAGGTTGATTGATCTGTTTTAAAGCTTTGACCAGATCAACATCCTTCCACAACAAACTTACAGGAAGCTAGCTTGTTAATAAAATATATCTAAAAATACTGTAAAGAACTGACACAGTCCTAGACCAGATGCTGGAATTTATGAACAAAAAAATCCAATCTGACTTTCCTAAAATGTGAATTCAGTCTATCAGGAAGCGACTATAATGCCAAGAAATTCTACTATTTATTGCCTATCAATGGTTTCAACTGACGCACACAATTTCAATAAAAGATTTAGAAGGAGATTTTTTTTACCTGTTACCAAAATAATTAACTTCTGATTTATGAACTGACCAGTTTTACACAACACAAATGAAAGCTGTTATTGAGATCTTTAGGGGAAACTTTTCTGCTATTAGTTTAAAAAATATATTAATGTGCTAAACAGACATTTTTGTGCTCAATCATGGAAAAGGCTGAAGTGATTCTCTGAGGAGATCAAGCTGTCTTTTAAAAATGTTGAAGAAATAATTTCACCTACAAAGCTAAATACCAACTTTTCTGAAACTAAAGTAAGAAAATCTAGGCAGTTTTAGATGAGGTGTGAAAGACACTTCCCCCCACCCCACCACCTTTTCTTTAGCATTCAGTCACCTGTAGAACATTTAACAAAGACATTATTTTAAAAATGAGGTGGTTATTCCCTAATAGAACAAAGTAAAGAAATGTGAAGCTACTGTTCAGTGCTGTTTGAAGCTAAGGCTTCCTTACCATTCATTCTTCTTCACAAAAAACTTTGAGTTGGGCTTTGTAACACAATATAAGTACATGGCATCTTTGACATACACTAATTGTACAGAACTTCTACTCTTTTGGCATCCTTTCAACATAGAAATACTTTTAATTAATATTCATTGAGATAGTTATCCCACATTCCTTTGGGTTTCTTATTTTTGGTTTCATAAGTAGTAGTGTTGACTTCTGGTTTGCTAAATTTTGTTATATAATGAATTATGTTGGCACACAGAAAGCTTGTGCCTAAAAAAAGATGAAGAACTGAACAGTAAGGTTCAGAGGGAGAATTGGAAATGTTTTTATTGAATATTTAAAAGGATACTATCTTTAGCTATCTATATATAGCTTTTCAGATTGCTTAAGAGCTTTTTTTTTCTGTAAGATTCTTGCTAACATTTAAACAAAGATAGAAAGGAGTATAAGAGAAAAAAGTAGGCATTATAAAAGGAAAGAAGCTCCACAGCTAAGATATTATATACATAACATTAAGAGATTAAGATTATAATGGTGGTATCATTTTTCAGATTTGTTTTATTTTCACACAGTGAAAGGGCTCACATTTTTACACTGGAGGTATTGAACCTAATTTTACAAATTGTGTTTGGTTTCTCAAAGTGCTCAGTTAGGGTATTTCTGAGTCATAACAAAAATCAATGGGTACAAATAATTCAGATGAGATATCATAACACAGCTTTTAAATGCACCCACACTGAAATTACTGTAATATGAAATCCAATACTTTTGACAGCAAATGTAGGTTTCAGCAGTTTTGTATTATTGTGCTGGACAGTCTTGTGCAACATGTTAAGTAAGAACACTGAGTGATGAGTTCTGAAGACGTATGTAGGTACTGAAAGTCAACACCATTTATATATTTCTTTCATGTTAGCTAGTGCCATAGACTCTTAGTTTTTTGACTGCACTCACTGATAAACAAGCAGTTTGGTCTTAAGCAATAAAAAAAATGCTTCCTTAGAAATTCTACACCACTCTTCTTGAAAGTAAAACCCAGAGAAAAGGCAAATAACTAAAACAAGATGGAGGGGAATAGCAATTCAATAATGCAATGACCCCCTCATTTGCTCATTTACACTACTTCAGCTTGTCAGTAGAGTTAGCTGAATCATTATTTTAGCCTCCTTCTTGGTTTTTTTTTTTTTTTTTTTTTTTTTCTTCAAAACCTACTTCTAAGGATTCAATTGTTTGCCAAATTCATCTGTATGCTGAATTAGATGTCTCCATGTAAGGGAGCTCTCAAAAAAGAACTTCATTTAATACTGTTGAGATAAAAGGCACAAATCCAAATTCCGTTTTATTTCTAATAAGCATTAAATGTAAAAGTCGTGTATTTTATAATTAAATAATCAAGAGTATATTGAAAAATTTTGCACTTCTGTATCAGTAGTTGCTAAAGAGTAGAAAAATCCTTCAAGTTGACCTCACTTATGTAAGGCACAGTGTGGAAATTCCTGAAATCTTCTCTGATGTCAAAGGGTAATCATACCTCACTATTTGTCTAAAAAGTTTTCTCTAAAATTATCACTGCTTGAAAATTTTATTCTGTTCTGTATCAAAACTCCCATTATACAGGGAAAAAGGAAAAAAAAAAAACAAAATGAAAAAAACCAAACCAAAACAAAAAAAAAAAGAAAGCAAAACAAAAAAAAAAACAACAAACAAACAAACTAAAAAAACCCCCAAAACCAAAAAATCCCAAAGGAACAAGCAATAAAAGAAGTCTCCTTATTATGACTTCCAGAGATCTGGTCAACCGAGAGCTGACTTCTATGAAAGTTTTGTCATTCAGACCAATAGCAAAAAATAGATAATTCAGTTAAAATTTAAGTGGGGATATCTTAAATACCTACAAGTATAATAGTGCACCCAGTTACAGAATAACTAGGTGATGTACCTGAGCATCAGTACTTCTCAAATAATTGTATACTGTAAAGGTATCGGCATGAATGTAGGATAGCTTGACTTTTTGCCTGCAGTGAAATCACAGTGTCTAATTTAGGCCATCTAGAAGAAATACTGAAAAAAATCTCATATCTTTATTTGTCTGAAGAATTACAGGAAAAATTACTTAAGGCTATTTTAAAAGTTCTGTGAAATCTATAGTCAGGTTGTTCCTGTTGCTTTGTCTATTCTGACAGATGCTTTTGTAATGAAGAAACTAAATTGTACAAAGATAAGAATGCTGGGGAACTTCAGAATAAATGAAAATAAGTTATGGTCATTGAAATGTCACAAGTGTTAAGCTTTATCTTAATTCTTTATAGACTGTTGCTACTAGCAATGAGGATAACATTAGAGAACTTAAAATTTTATTCATTCGTATCTGTTTTAGTTCTATGAGAAACCAGAAGTTAGGTCTTTAGGTAAAAAAAAAAAAAAACCAAACCAAAAACAAGGGGGTTTAGGTGCAGCTAAAGTGTATGTTTCCTTCAATTTTTGATGCAAATTAAAATGCAGATTTTACTTAAGGTAGTGCAACATCTTCATTCTTTCTCCTCTAAAACAATATTTCAACTACATCTCAACAGCAATGTATTTTAAATTACACATCTAATATAAGCAAACCAACATTGCTTCTGAGTCAATTATGCTCTGCAGGAGCTAAAAATTATGATTAATGAGTCAGGGCATTCATGGTGAATTCCCCATGACACTTGATACCATTTCACTTGTTCCACTCTGGTGTGGCACCATTCAACTTGACTTTTGCTGTAGCACAATAGAGAAAATGAAAAACTGAAGGGAAGGGAGGGAGAATTGAAGTCACCTGAGTCTGTGATAGTGGCAGAGTGGAATACACTCTAAAAATCACCAAACTGAAAAGGTGGGAATGAGTATGATAATTATCTGTGTCTTCTTCTCTGAGAAACTTGGGGCAACAAAGAGGAGAGGAAAAGAAGGGAAATGTAGATGAAAAAGGCTTCTGTCAGTAACAAAAATTTTGGGTTCTAAGTCAGTGAGGAGAGAAAAAACATGGTGATGGAATAAGTATGAAAAGAAGGAAAAGGAAGACTAGAGACATAGAGAACAGATAGAGGAGGGGAGAGTAAATACACATGTCTAACTCTATATAAGTAATTTTTTTCTATAATGCCATTTTCGACTTTCTTGGCAGGTATCTTACCACTGCTGATTTTAAGAGAAAGAACTGGGAAGACTATTTCAATTTACTAGCTTTGCTGTCTACCATCTACATTAACTGAATGATCAGCTATACAGTTATTAGTCATAACAGAAAGAAAATGGATTGTTTTGTCCTCTTGAGAATTTTTAAACTTCTTTTTCATCCCATGAAAAATTCTGGACAAATTCAACCAAAAAAATCCTGTTACATAAAAGTGTGACTTTCAAAGAGATTCAGGAAAGTGATTTTGTGTTTGCAATGTTTTATGCAGTATTGAAGCCTTTCCTGTCAGGCTCTCCTGTCAGTTATGTGGTTGCAACTTCACTCCCCTGTTTTCTCCAACTTGTTTTCTCAAAATACATATTAGAATTTGGAAGGGAATAGACTGCATCTTCACATCATCTAGTCCTGACAGATCTGCGAGATTTTGTACAGACACAAAATGCAATTATATTTCATAAGCATCCATGTCCGCCTGTTCTATGTTCAAACTGTATTATTAGTTTTATTTATCTGAGTTCTGATATTACTGTAAACAGTATAATCTTTGTCTTTCCATATATTTCCAATCTCTAGTGCAAATACAGTTGAAGGGGGGAAAAGTAGTCTCACATTGACTCTACTGTGATGCAGTTCAGTTGCGTGATCCTCTGACATCAGCAGTATTGTTATTCTAATCTGTTTCACACAGCTTGCTGAACCTCAGTGTTCTGTGACATCTAGGCAATACCTTGTTGGAGAACAGGCTGTCCATGGGATTTTTTTCCTCCCAAATGAATCATGGAAATTAGAGATAGAAAAGATCAAGTCAGAAGTGGTAATATAATTCCCTTCTGTAAAAGTGGATAAGTTATTCAGGCAAATCTTTTTGATCTCTGAAATATTGCCATCGTGATAGAAGAAGCTGATGTTCAAAGGGGATAGATGTTCTGACCTTGAAAACACACCCAGCCAGTGAACTGTAGAAAGAACAGGCCAGACAGATACCAGAGCCAAAACCAGGGCCACAGAACTTGAGACATTCACCAGTATGTCTGCCTGCCCGGGTTTCTAACTTTCACCTATAAGACTGCAGGATTTGTTGATTCACATCAGTGTCATTACAAGCCTTCTTGATATTTTATGTTAGGTCTTAGTTCACTCTTGGCTGGGTGTAAAGAGTCGCTTTTATCTTTTATTTCTATGTTTTAAAAGTATAAAACCCTATGATAGTGCCAGTTTAATACAATCTTGTTACCAAGGTAAATAGATAGCTGTGATAAAATTTTAGAAATTTCTGTAAAAGAATAGAAGTCTTGTTCAATTTGCTGCTGCTTCTAAAGCAAAATATCTTGGACATGAACCCACTATGTAGAATCTCAAAGCAAAATATTTCATGCCATTGCATAATGTAACAGAAACATGAGTGTATCCTGAGGTGCACTGTAGCTCTGAGAGCTATCTAAAGTGCTTTTGAAAATGTCATTTCTTAAAAGTTGTTTAAAAAGACCCAGACCCTGACCACTTTTAGATTTTTTTTAAATTCCGTTTCACAAGAGATCTTCAGTCAATGCCAGCTCCTGTTTCGTCCTGTGTTAGGTGCCTAAATAGGCAATGGTTGTCTAGGCCTTTTCTTTAGTGCTGCTTTCCTCAGGTGCTTTATGTTTCATGTCAGGTAAATTCATCCAGAAGATAGTGCTGCCCTTCTTGGCATACCCAGAAATATCTCACTCTTATCAGTACTGAGCTATTCAATATCCCATGCACCTCCTAAATCTGCCACATTGTGCAAACTAAGTATGCCTCTCATGTGAGAGGTCCATTGTGCAAACTAAGTATGCCTCTCATGTGAGAGGTCCAATATAAGAGATATTTTCAAAACAGCCCTGGCATGTCATACAAAACTGCCAGAGGCAGGGAACATCCCCAAGTCTGTAGCACTCATCCAGCATATGGACTCAATTCCCTTCTGTGCTTGAGAGTAAACTCACAGCGCTTTCCTCTCATGACTGAACCAACAAAAATAGCAGCAACAAATATTTTTAGACTGTGAGAAGGAGAACAGGAGTTTTCTCACTCACATGTGTACCATGGGACTGCAGACAAAGATGGTAGGTGACAAAACCACAGAAAACTGTATGTTGTTTGGCATATCTGTAAAAACATTTAATCTCATCTGCATACTCTTTGACTACAGTCAACTTGGACCTGATACACAACCATTCCTTTGGTCTGAATACTACATAATTTGTCACTGCCATTTTCTGCCAATTATGCTTTCATGCTTCTGATTTTCTTGGCCAGAAGATGGCATAGGCATTTCAAATTTAATTGCTGCAGCTTCGCTGGAAGATTCTGTGTGATAATTAATCTAAATACAGTATAGCAGTTTCTTTTCTGAATGCATCAGTAATCTTTCATTTATGCTGTGTTGATTATGCAGATTTTTCTTCAACTTTCAGCACAGTGAAACAAAACATTACAATATGGATTATTCTGATAGCTTTTTAACAAATCTATTCTTCAATATTTCTTTAATATACTGTTATGTAGTTCTCCAGCTCTCCAGACCTGTAAGACCCAGAACCCTGAATTTCTATTAACTGGAGTTAAACGCTGAGGTTACTTAGGTCATTTCAGTATCTGAACTTACCTAAGTATTTCTACTTTAGTAAGAATGTAAGTTAGTTTAAACCTCAAATATTTAATACTCTCCTCAGTGCTAAGTTATCTGCCTATCATCATTACTTCTATAGGCAGTGGCAATGTCTTTAATTGCCCTGTGGGTTTCATGACCATCCCAACGACATGATAGAAGGTCTGAAAGTCCCTTCTATGACGTGACAGAGGAGTACATTGGAATGAGGTTTGATGAAAATGACAAAGTAATACAAGGTCTTTTCTCAGCTTAAAAGGAAAGAGAGAGGTTTTCTTACATGTGTTTAAGGTTACAAGGCTGACTATGGGTTTAAACCTTTCACATTTCCCTGCATCACCACCTGCAGCATCAGGGTTAAGCTGCGAATGAGAAGAAAAACCCACAGGCCCATCACGCTATTCAAATTTAATGTGCACGTGGACTTCTTGATTCAGGACAGGTTTATAAATAGTGTCTTTAGTTTAAAAATAGCCTTTTCAGATCTAGGGGAGTTGATATTATGATCTGTAAAGTGAATGAAGCTCCCAGGAGTAACTAGAGCTTATGTAATATTTATTCCTACATTTTTGCTCAGCTGTTTTGTGCCATTTTGATGCTGAGCTGCAAGGACTGTTGGTTTCTTAGACATTTCAAATCTTTCTTCAGTGAAGCTAGGACTGCACACTTGCTTGTCTAGGTAACCTTACTTGACTTTGGGATTTTTCCTAAGAAACCATGGTCATTGTCCCCACTTACAACTATTTTAATTTACCTATTTCTGTTGTGCATGGTCTCTGTGAAAACCTGTGCTGCCAGGTACCACAACTCTCCAGTACTCATTTAATGCTGGAAAGATTATGAACCGATCTTCTTCTTAAACATTCTGACTGGTTGATCTCACAGATAGAAGAAACACTGAGTACAGTTAAGATCTGGTTTTGGATATATGTGCAAGAAAATTTTATAAGATTTTTATTACGTACTCACAAAACCAGCTTTTGCTCCTTGATTTTTTAGTTGTTTATGAAGTTTTACAAGTAAAATATTGGTGCTAATGGAAAAACATTCAGGGCAAAAATGTTCATGGAATATGAGACAAATCTAGCTTTAGTATTTGTCATTGGGACACCATTTTGTGCATGGAAACATCATTAAATAAGCACAGGCCTGACAAAATGTCTCTCTAAGGTGATGCTGCACCCAGTTATGAGGTACCACATTTAAAGTCTCTGATGCTGCAGGCATTCACTGGTGTCTGTCAAAGTCTTGCTTTTAGCTAGGAGCATAAACTCTCAAATTAACATCCTGAGCAAGGGCGAGATTAATCAGAAAGATTTCATAATGCCAAAAAAATCTGTAAGCTATCCTTGAGGAAAATTGGTAGAAGTATTAGAATTATCAGACACCAGTGCTTAAATATGTAAATAAAATTGTGTCATTAGATGTGTAAAAAATTTGTACATAACAAACGTGTATGATGTTTGTATGATATGATGCTTGTGTGATATTTAAATACTGTTTAATGTCTACAAAACATGACCAAAATTTATAGGAAAGCATCCCTTTAATTAAGGCTAGTTATGAAACAATTGGAAATGACTGTTAACATATCTGGCAACATCTTACAAGTGGTGAAAAGACAGTAAATAAGAATGACATGAATCTGATCATTGGAAACTAAGTTTGATCTTCTAAAAATTAACAGTGTTGGACCAATTATACTATCCTCTTAAAGATATATTTCTTAAAGATATACTTAGCAAGTAAACATCAGAGGTCTGAGACAGCGGCCACTGAAACAAAATCCTTTTATGTGACTTCAATGACTGCTGCACGTACTGTTTAGTCTTACCTAAAAGATAAAGCAACTCCAGCTGGCATAAAGACTAAAACCCTCACCTAAAATTGGTCCAACATGAAGAACTCATGGAAACATGGTGGTATGTGTTTCAAAATACACCTAAGGATGAAAACATGAGGGCTTGTGGAAAGCATTTGTTGTAAGAAGCCAAAGCATCATTTATCTAGGAAAAATTTTGACAAAAATAAATAGAATAGTGACTTGGCAACCAGTATTAAAAGGTATAGAAATACTTGTGAAAAGAAGAAGTAGCCATACTGATAATGCCAGCAATATCAAATATTTTCTAGAATTCACTCAGATTTTCTGAGTACCAAATATTCTAGCTGGAATCCCCCTAATGCTTCAAAACACTGTACATAAGCTGTTTCATTTTTTTTTTACAGTAGGTTATTTTCCCCAAACTAAATATTTTAGAAGAGTAAGAATACTTCACAGTCCTAACACTTGAGGACCAATTGCTCTGTAGACCACATCACCCTCAGTTCTCCTAAAATTGCCAGAAGTCATTTCTGACCTGCCGGCAAAGTGTTCAGCCCTCCATTCTAACTCTCGGGCAGGCATTCAGCACCACCTAATCTGTGTAACTTTAATCTTCTTCCATTAATATCCTGTACATATTTCAGTTGCTAGAAATTTCTGGAAGCTTCTAATTATCATTCAGGACATACTTAGCACTAAATCTAGGGATTAACAACCCACACAGTAATTTTTATATGTTCTGCAAACACAAGTTGTTACTGGTACAACGACATCACGTAGTTCTTATTGAGGCTCTTATAGTCATTTTGATATCTTGGCAATCCCATAAGCATTTTTTCTTGTAATCCATCAAGGTCACGATTTTTACACTCAGTTAATGTTGTATTGTGCTCTTGGAAGAGTGAAATTGTCTAGGAAAACACTTGTTTGTTTTCTTTGCGTTAATGCAGCTTTATATTCAGCAGGTAGGTCTGATGCTGCTATGTGTTTGCTGAGCAGAAAGGCTTCTTTTTCAGTAAGGGTGGTGAAAATATTCAGTGGAACATTGCTTTAGACAGCATCAAAAAACATAACCTGCTCAAGCTGGTTACCAGTAGATTGTCTTTCTTCCCACATACATGCACTGCACAACATTTGCTTAAATTTATTAAAGCTTATTTGGCTTATGTCAAAGTCAAGAAATTCAACCTCTGCCTTCTCAGTTCAGCCAGCTGGTGTTAATGCATAGTAATATATTCTTTAGATACACAAATCACATTTTTTCACAGTTACGTGATCTTACTCTCTAAAGAGAATGAATATTTTTTCTTCTAGGAAGAGTTATTCAAGATTTTGATTTTGTGACTTTTTGAAGGGTTCATTATAGAGCTTCAGGTTTCATTTATAGCGTTCTAGTCAAACCTAACTCTGAAGATAAAAATTAGCCCTTTTGTATATACATTTTTTATGATACTCACCTCTAAAATACCAATTATGCTACAAACATGAGTTTAATTTCACAATATGATATTATAATATGGGAATTTTCTAAATTAGCAATATTTTACAGTGATTGTGGTACCTAAAGCTAGGATCATGTTTTAAAATTGTTTATTATATAACATATGAAATCTCAACTTCATTTCAGATCCAGCTTCAGGGTCTGAAACAATGAACCCCAAAATATTCAACAATCATATAAATGCCGAATTTTTTTTACTTAAATTTTCTGTCTTAGCAAAACAATTTCCATGCTTGCAACAAAAATTTATCTGAACTCAAGTTTTGAAATAACCCTTCCTGAAAGGCAACTTAAAAGTCCTGTCTGCAAACAGGTATCTGGTTTCCAAGCAGTTTCCACCCCCAATGCTTTACTCACTCAGCTGACATGCTAACCATGAGCTGGCAGCTTGGGGCTTGATTTCCAAACTCATGATTTCTTTCTTTCTTTTTCCTTTAAGATAAACTACTATGATATCCTCCTATCTTCCTGCTGGCCTCCAATTTTCACATGAAACAGCTTGTGTTTCCAAGATTTTCAGTTTGTCATTCTACAGCAGCTGAAAAAACCTGGAACAACCATAGTGCATGAGTTTATGGAAGCCTGAAATTTGGCTGATTCAGAGACAGAGTGCCTACTCTTCCTAAACTCATTTGTTTCTAAAGCTAGAACTATTCAGAGAAATGTATACTATCTGTCACCTTTCAATACAACACATTTTAAAAGGGAAAAAACCCTGTTAATTTTGTCCTTATCATTTGCCTAAAGCGGGTAAATAATGGCAATGTTAGCTATAATAATGGTGAGCAGAAGCAGAAGTTTTAGAGGATGGCAGAGAAAAAAGCTTAGGATGGGCACTCTCCAGCTAAGCAAAAGTTAATAAGCAAATTCTATATAAATAGAATTCTTTCAAATATTGCATTTTAATAAGTAACTGGAGTTTATATGTTACCCCTTCATCAATCCTGCAATATTCTGGACAGGGGGAAAAACCTGCCAACAGCACCTTTTCATTTACTTTCCACTTCTTGATTCATCAGATAAGCAAAGAGCTCTTGGTTCCATACAGTCTCTTGTTCTTGTATCAGTTGCCACTATGTCAAAGATAAATTCTGAAAGCAGTGCTTTTTTTTCCTGTGTCATCTTCTGCTTAAAGAAGCTCTGATGTCTGTGCTGAAATCATCTGGAATTCTGCCAAAGGCTTCAGGATAAGCATATTTCAGTCTGGCAGCGAATCCCCAGTCAAAGACAAAACAGCTACAGATACCATCACAAGAAAGTTATTTATAAATCCAGATACTAAATCAAGAAAAACTAGTGCAGCAGCAGTATTTTAGTGGAGGCCATTTGTTCCAGGTGCCATTAGTATAAATATCAAATGTGGTACTTTGTGCATGTATCAAAATTTAAACACAGTGTAGGTATCATCCAGAGAAAGAGAATTTCTGTTTTTCTCTGACAGTATTTGCAGATTGAACATTTCTAACTGGACATTTAAACTTTGGTAAGGGACGATGCATTTGAAGATATTTGAAATAACATATTAAAAAAGTGCTTTTGAGAATTTTAGCAGCTAAAACACCCCCTATTGGTCCATAGATACTTTTACCATTCCTACTAACCTGCTATTATCTGTTTATATTTTGTATGCTCAGAATAAATGCAAAGAACAATTCACCAAGCCCATCTTGGATTAGCACTGAAATTGTACATCATCTGAAACTAATTATATATATTATTACAGGTTGCAATAGAAGCTCATATTTCATCTTTCATGAATAATCTCAGAACTACAAGTAGAATATCAAATGTTATGTATATATGCATTTACATACCTACAAACGCACATGTAAAGATAAAATTGAAAACTTTCTGTACTTATGGACATGAATATGAAGACTAGAGATTTACATGTAATAGTTATTTTAAAGAAATTAATAAAAATGACATCAATATTTCTTGTGAGTCTCTTCTTAGAAATTAGAATGGTTGGGAGGTATTCCAATGGGTTATCATTTAAGCAACTAAAAAAACAAAATAGACTCTCTTCTCAAAAAATGGATGCAAAACATGATGGATTCTATTGTCTTTGAAGAATATCATCTGCCTGTGTTTAAAAATGAGTTAGCAAAATGTTCCATTGCTTAATTTTCCAATTTGGAGGCAGAGAAAAATGGGGCATCAGTACTGTCTGGGAACTGTCTAGGCCACTGCCCAGCATCTCTTTTTTTACTGAAGAGTATGTCTTTAAGAAAGACAACTGAGTCTGTGTTCAACCAGACTCTTAGAAGTTAAGATTATTTAAGTACTTGCCAGCATATTTAAAGAGAATAATGTAAAAGTCATATACTAAAGTAATGAAAGTTTGAAATATAAATGGGAGAAAAGAGATTTTCATTTCAGGACTGGACAAATTAATATAATGAAAGAAAGTAAAATATAGAAGGTAAATTTGAGTTTGGAAATTTATTGAAGAAATTATTTTTGCTGATTTTTCAAGAGATACTATTTGAAACAAAAGCAAGCCTTAAAGTTATGAGTATTTTGATTTTATATGAATTCTAAGTCTTTGTGATTAAAAGAATCCAAATAAATGGCATGATAAAAATAATAGGTCATGGTAGATAAGCTTACAGACGGTTTACTTTCAAAAGGTTCATCTTTAAGTTAAGCTACCTTTTTAAAATGAGTCTCTTATTTCTGATATATAACAATAAATTTTGAGCTAGGAAGTAGAAACTAATTAAATTTAAAGTTTTCCACTGAGGATGCTCATTAATATAACGAGACCAGAAACGACAGAAAAGAGCAAAAGAAAAACTAATACTTGCCTTTTTATATTTATTTTACAGGAAATGTGTTTGTTGTAAGCCTGGCAGTTGCAGACTTGATAGTAGCTATCTACCCTTATCCACTGGTCCTCACATCTGTGTTTCACAACGGATGGAAACTGGGATACCTACACTGCCAGATTAGTGGCTTCTTGATGGGCCTAAGTGTCATTGGATCAATCTTCAATATTACAGGCATCGCTATCAATCGGTACTGCTATATCTGCCACAGCCTCAAATATGACAAGCTGTACAGCGACAGGAATTCATTGTGCTATATTGTTCTCATATGGGTCCTAACATTTGTTGCTATCGTGCCCAACCTGTTTGTGGGATCGCTGCAGTACGACCCCAGGATTTACTCCTGCACATTTGCACAGTCTGTGAGCTCAGCATACACTATAGCAGTTGTGTTTTTCCACTTCCTGCTTCCCATAGCCGTAGTTACGTTCTGTTACTTGCGAATATGGATCCTCGTTATCCAGGTAAGGCGAAGGGTTAAACCGGATAACAATCCTAGGCTGAAACCGCATGACTTCAGAAACTTTGTAACCATGTTTGTGGTATTTGTACTGTTTGCAGTCTGCTGGGCTCCTTTGAACTTTATAGGCATTGCAGTGGCTGTCAACCCAAAAACTGTAATCCCTAGGATTCCAGAGTGGTTGTTTGTGTCTAGTTATTACATGGCATATTTCAACAGCTGCCTTAATGCTATAGTATATGGACTCCTGAACCAGAACTTCAGAAGAGAATACAAGAGAATTATTGTCAGTTTTTGTACAGCAAAAGTTTTTTTCCAAGATAGTTCTAATGATGCAGGAGACAGAATGAGAAGCAAACCTTCTCCACTGATTACAAACAACAATCAAGTGAAGGTGGACTCTGTCTGAAAATGGAAATCTTACTATTATCACTCAACAGCATCCAAAAAAAGTGTCCATTTTATTAGACCTCCTGTTAAATGTTATAGTGAAACATACCTTCTACACTGAAAGCACTTTGATCCAATTCCTCGCATGACTTTGGAAGCTCATTATAGAGCCTTGACATACAGATCCTATTATACAATGGTATATCCCTTGTATAATGACATAATGATATCCTTGAGGGAATAAAAAGTTGTAAATGACTACTTTTTTTTCTTAGATGGAGATAAGCACCTAGAAAGAGATTGAATCAGAAGTATCCATATTGCCTGGTTCAGTAAAACAAATCATAAAACTATTCCTGCCACTTTCCACGTGCTCTTTCTGTCCATGTTACAGTCCTGATTCTAAAATCTCAGAAAATTTCTTTTAAGAAAAATGAAATTGGACCTTTATGAAATATATTATGAGATGTGAAGTGAAAAATCAAGGCAACTGAAAATTCATTAGGATTTTTAAAAAGTACCTTTATCTATATTTCTTTGCTACTAACATGGACACTAATATAATTTTTTGGATATTAAACCTCACCAGCCCTCCTAGGAATGACATTCTCAATTGATTTCTCAATTTTAAAATAGCTTTTAGGAGGAGAAACATGCCTGAATGATTATCTTCAAAGCTCCAAGGGCAGGAGGATAAACAGCAAAGAAGGAAAAGAGCCATGATTCATCAGCTCAAGCCGTTTCAGCATGAAAAAGAGATGTAGGAGGGCTGGGAAGAGAAATTTAAATTACCATTATTTCTGAAGAGGCGGTAACTCATGAAATCAGGAAGTGCCCCAGAGGAGTTTCTGGGGAAACACCTTCTAGAAACATAAGTGAGGAAGAACTGCTATATCTCACTTGTGTACAAGACAGAAGTTCTAGATCTCTATGAGAAGATTAATGCATTTAATAGGAGTGATAGTTGGGTATGGCAGTTTTGGCTGGTTAGTGGAACCTTAAGCCCTTAATGAAATGCTGGTAAATAAGACATGTATACAGGATGAGTTTTTAACATCTTTCTGAAACTGATCTCCTGAGAACAATTTGAGACTAGCAGTTATTTTTTAATCTGACACAGATAAAATTTTCAAATTAATAATTAGGTGTTTACCAAAATTATGAACACAGTGTAATAACTTAGAGGAATTAGACACCTTTAAATAACAGAAAAGAGAACATACTACTTATAACAGTGGTAAAAGAGGAACATGTGATTCTCAGGACTTTCCACAGACAGCAGGGACCTCTTCAGTAAGGAGAAGTACAGTGTGAAGTGAGGAAGAATAGCAAGACAGGCTGTCTCCCGCAACAATGAATCTCTCTTTATAATGAAGTCCTCTGGCAGAAAAAAGTAATTCACAACAATAGGATTCACCTTCAAATTGACCTTAAAAAGAAAGAGCATTTAGTTCTGGAAAGAAGCTCCAACTGTCATACCTTTTCATGCTCAATTGTTTATACCTACAGTGGTGTTCAAGTACACTTGAGCTTTTCCAAGCCAATTCCAACAATGTCAGTGGGACAAAAAGATTCTGAATAGCCATCAGACTTTTGTTAATCTATGTTAAAATGTGACTTTTACTTAAACAGTTATTTTAAAGTATTATTTAGTTTACTGGAGATTTTCTTGGGCTTATATGTCTCAGAAAACAACTGTCATTCTTTCACAGAGCTCCTTAAACTGCATATAAACCTAACAGCATTCCATCTTTCTTGGATCACAGATTGGTATACCCTTGGTTTACTAGTGAACTAAAGGGAATTGATTCATATTTACTTGAAAGTCCCACTGGCACTTCATCATCTGACCAGTTTCTTACCTTAAAAACAGGTGCCTCATGTCAAGTTATCAATGGAACTAAATGAACAACATTGTAAAACCTTGGATATGAACTAGCAGGTCAATGCATTGCTGAGGTGCTTGACTCATCTTTGTTTACATTTTCCAGTCAGAACCACTGTGTAAATAACCAGCTCTCTTCTATTGTGGTATCATCATATGATATGATACAACATGATTTACAGCATAAAGTATATCACAGCTTTCTTCACTGTGATTTCATCCTTGGAGGATGCTTAGCTCTGTAATTTTATTGCTTTGTGTGTAGTGATTTTAGAATAGCAAGGGAGGCATGACCAACTTACAAGTAAATGAGTTTTTAGTGCAAGAAAAAATGCTATTTAAATTCTTACAAAAATTGCCTTATTTAAAGCATATTTTCAATGAAAATAATGTCTTACTATATATCTATGAAAGTAGCATAAAGACAGTTAAAGTAGCTTAATCATTAGTAAGTTTAGAATTCTCAAAGACCCTTCGCAGAAAATGTACATGTGTGTCATGTCTACATATTTATCAGCTGGTTCAAGATACTGTATCCAATATGTGGGTTTTCTGAGGAATTAAAGTCCCCTGTAATTCGCAAGTGCTAAAATATATTTTTGATGACAATGAAAATGGTTTGCTATATACAACAGAATATATTATACCAAAGGTATATATTTTATTGAATAGGCCTGTAATAAAAATGGAGAGCATTTTTCAGATCTGTATTTTGAAATATTTGTATTAAATCTAAATCACAGAAATGTGCATGTTGGTGATGTTATAAGCTGCTAAATATAGCAATAATTTTAAGAAATTTATCTCTTGTTCTTTTTTGGGGGGAGAGTTGATAATTTTGTTTAAATTACTATGGATGAAAACTTTGGATAATATCTGCTGCCCTCTTGAAATTACTTTTGCATTTACTGCCATTCTGAAGTATGTTTTAGGTAAGGATTGCAAAACTACTCACTGCAAAAGTAGAAGAATAATGAATGATGCTTAACTCTGCAGTAATGGTTACTTTAAATTCCAGTCTATTGCTTCAAAAGAGTCAAAATGATTCATGCAAGACAATCAGCAGCCTTGCCAGCTGCTCACTGACAATGAGCATGACAATGTAAGTCAGCCCCTCACAAGATCTGATTCTTTACGGTCAACATAAATATGACTGGTGAAAATAATAATGATTTCTGTCCATTCTAAGGAGATGCAGTTTGAAACATCTGAGATTACTTGCTTCTGTGAAAGTGGATGAACCATGGTATGCTTTTATATTCCAAGTCATTAAGTTTTCTCCTGTATGAAAGGTTAGCATAGCACAACTGCATTATTAAGAGTTCTATCTGGGTGGTTTAGCTAGTGTACTTGTCCTACAGCAGTCATCAGCTCTGGATAGATTTATTCCTAAAATGCGAGTCTTACTCTGTGGCATCTGAAAATGCCCATCCCTTTCCTACTTCCCACCCATTTCTGATCTGAGCCCCAGTGAAGCCAAAGGACCTCTGTGAAGGAGCAGTGAAACACCTCTGTCCCCGTCCCTGTATGCAACACACTTACAGCCTTATTGAACGCTACCTAATCCTGCAAGAATTCCTTTCCTATATCACAATTTTGATAACGTTGACAATCCGAATATGATCTTATCAGCACACCTTGAACCCTTACAGATAGATACGTTTATTGGTGGTCATCTACATTGCAAACTTCACATTTACAAAGAAGCTTGGCATTATTAAATATTTACCAGCAAAGAAGATCTTAATGAATATATTAATATCAAACAGGGTAGTTATTGTATTTAAACTGTAACTGTATGCAACAATGTAGTTTCATTTGGAGTAGCTGTGCACATTTTCTCTTTGCACCTTTTTTTCTACCACTAGGCTAGTGCAAGTGCATAGATATGAAAAAGCATATGTTATTTCAATAGACACAATATGTAGCAATGATTTTACTTCTCTTTCTTCTAATTTGTTTCAGAAGACAGGTATATGAATCATCCATAATAAAGAGACTATCATGAACAATCTGTATCAGTGTACAGTGCATCCTTATATAATCGTCACATATTTTTCTTCTTTTTGACTACTTTTCAAATGTTATCATGTTAGATCTGATTAATTATGATATACTGAAGGGAACTGTAATTTCTCTTATATGGTACTGAAAAAATAATCATAAAAAAAGATCCTTAAAATGTAATACACAATTACATACATATATATGGTCATCCAATTTGAAATAGAATTTCAAAAACTCCTTTTATTTGAACAATTTGTTCATAAAATGTAGTAATATTATTCTTTAATTATTTTCTAATAAATGCACTTTCTAAGTATAATTAAAGTGGTTTATGAATAATTAAGAGCTACAAATGTCTGTCATTTTGTCATTGAGGCTTGGGAAATCACACATGCTAAAGCCAACTTTCTTAGCAGAAAAAATATTCAAGTAGTGGCCTGGCTTATAGCCCATGTACTGTTTCTCAAATTTTTGCCTGTAATACGAATTTCATTATGTGGTTTTATGAATTTACTTATTAAAAATATTATTCCTACCTCAAATACGTGTCTGAGAGATTGCAATGTGTATATGGTGGAAAAGACTCACAGTATAAGTCAATAGCCTTTATAGTTTTTAATAGAAACAAAAATAAATCCAGCAAAGAAGTACATATATTAATACTGGTTATAGAAAATGTTTTCCCAATTGAATGAAACACTCATCACTCAAACTATCCCAGCTGCCAAACACTGACCAAAGTATACACATTTTGAGAACCATGTTATTCATAAAGGTACCTACATTATTCCAAAAGATTTTTCCAAAAGTTATACCCAAATAGCCTTTGAGACACTGTGTCTGTTTAATCTCACAAAAACCAGTATAACTTCACTGATTCACGTCAGCTGAGGATTTTGGTATATTAGAGTTCATAGATCTAAAAATTAGCTGTTTTACACTATTACGCAAGCAATATATACTTTATTTCTGTGAAATTCCCTGACTGTCAGATGTCCAGGTTGTAGGAGAATGTGAATCTGCCTGCTAATGATCTCCAAAATTAACTTCATCCAGCCAACCTCTTTCTGTGCTTTGTCATTTTTATAAACAAATACAAAAAATTCAGAAGTCTTTTATGTAGCTTCAGTATTAATTGTATAAGTAGCAATTATTTAGCAGAAAATTATACCAAACTTAAGAGATTTAGAGACATGAAGTCTACTTGCCATTATTCTTTCTGCTTTTATTGCATGTGTGCACACGGATTACATTTAATCGCACCAAGAATTTTATTTTGCATGTTTGTTTCTAGATTCTAAAAGTTTTTATACTAAAGTACATACTCTTCTTCAATATATACAAATATTCAGCTACCTTATAAAAGTCATAGAAATACAATGATATTATTAGGTGTATGTCTCAGACCAAAGTATTTTTCCATACAATTTAGGCTGTGAAATGTTCTGCCACAGAGCACTGCCTACATGAACCCAAAGAAGCAATTGCACTGATCCACAGAAACAAGATTCTGTTTACTTTTTAGTCATACAATATCAGATGCTTGAAAATTAACATGGAGAAACCTCATTAAGCCCTTTGTGATAGTTTTAAAGTTATATAAAAATATTGTGTAGACCTATGGACTACATATACATGCTTTACAAACCTCAACTCATGTAAAAATACATGTCCCCCATATATTATATTCAAGTTTCAAGATGTTCTCATCCAGAATAAAGAAGCATAGCTACTACAGGCACATTAAACCAACTACAGATCACTTAGACCCCCAAATTTCTGTTTCAGACTGCCTGAATAGCTAATATGCTAATAATTTGCTGACTCTGTTCTAGCATTTCCTGATAGTTTATTAACATGCAATGTCTCTCTTACCGTAAACTTCACCTAGCTTGAAAGTAGAACTATTAACTGTTTCATTAATATTTATGTTCATACCTGTCATCTCTCCCAACCAATTTTGATGGTTTTGATGTATTTTTTTTCAGAATAACTGTTAGAAAAATGTCTCCTTCCAAAAATAATCCCTTCTTTTCTCAATCCCAGGTAACATTTTCCTTCCTCGGCTCTGACCGTGCTATCAGGCTGGCTGTCCCTTTTCCACCTGTTCATACCAGTGAACATATGCCATAGTGTTCTTGACTCTGAAATGTCCCTGTCCTATTGTGATCTATTATGACCACTTGTATTTTTAACAGTAGTTTGATATCAATTAAATATCATTTTACAGACAAATGAAATACAATAGTTTTAGTACTAGTCACACTGAAATGTCTCTGACTTAATACAAGCATAAAATTTTACAGCATGAACCTCCCAAGGGGTTCTATTCTTTAAATATAAATTTTGATTTGTAACCTTTATAGTAATTATTTTTCTTTTAAGTGCTCATTAATCCCATTTATCCCTTATCTTTTTCCACACATGTCAAGAACCCAGCTTCTGTGCTGAGGGAGAAATTAAATAGCTGCTAGAATAAGGGTTGCACTTGAAGTCTCCTATGGGCTGTGTCAGGAATGGAAATCAAATTCAGAATAGGCAACACTTATTGAAGCATCTGGCAATAACTGTCTGTTCCCAAAGATTTTAAAGAAAGAAAATAGACCTTGTTTCAAGAGGATCTCAGCAATAAAGAATAGTTAGTAAGAAATCACCCCTGATGTTACCATCAAAAGACAGTTAGGGGAAAAAAGGAACCTGCCTTATAAATAAGTCAAGATTTACTTTTAGTCTAACTAATGTTTTATTGGCCTATTTTAAAAGTGCAAGTTATTCCTAGTTCAGTTACAATTAAATTAACACTTGAAGTACAAACCATTTAAGTATTGTAGAAAATACTTATTTATTACAAGATTCGAGTCATTTATGTGGCTACATGTGAAGTATAGTTTTATACATAGAATCTAACACCTAGCCCATCTTCCTCTTTTAACACTCACCCTTTCTCAGTACTTCTGAATTACTGTTATGCTCCTATTTGTTGAGATGACAAAGCCATAAAGAAACTGTAAAGTTGTAAAGCTATAAAGCCACCAAAAACCTCCAAGACGGAAGGAAAAGATCAGCATGGGTGCAGTTTCTGTTTGTTTAAATTTGTTTATAGCATTCTTCTCTTTTGACCCTTAACAGCATATCTGACAGGAGTAGTGGAACTGTTGCTCCCTCATCCTATGGGAAACAGCATGTGAAACACAGCAGCCCATAGCGGAAAATCTTATGTTCATTGGGATAATTTTTTGTCATGGAAGGTCCATGAAACATGGACACAGAGGATAGGTGTTTTGTCATCCCAAACAGACTTGAAGATCTGTTAGACAGATGTCTGCAGTTAGCTGGGCCAGACTGTCATACTGTCCTAAACAAGACTCTCCTACTTCCTTCTTAAATTGTTTCTGGATTATGCCTTCTAGGCAGATCTTGCATTTGATTCACATACTCCTAGAATGCTGATGCCCAGGAAAGCAGTAATCAAAAGACACAATCAATCTGATGTAACATTTCTATTTAAATTTGAAAAAAAAAATATGATGAAATCTCCAGTATAGCTTTCAAAAAATAATTTTTCATGCTGTTATTTAGGATATTGCTGGCAATTTCCTATTGGTAAAAACCAATACCCTACTTTAAAAAACAAAAAAAAACCAAACCAAACCAAAACAAAACAAAACGAAAAAACCAACAAAAAACCCCCAAAAAACTCCAAAAACAAAAACAAAACCCCAGAAAAACAAAACAAACTAGCTGTTTTTTGTAGATAAGTATGTCTATTCATGATGACAAGCCAAGACACTGTTGAATGTTCTCCTGAATAACTGCAGTGCAGGGTCACACGGAAAGATGAATATTAGGTAGTGCCAACTCACCATCTAATCATCATTAAAGGCAGGACGATGCCAGTGTGGGCAGATGGATTGAAAAACATTCCATTCATTGCAAAAATACACAAATAAGGAAATTAAGAGCAGTGGCTGTAGCCACATGAAAGCATTCTTAAAAATGGCATTCAGTTTCAGCCTCATCACTCACTTTATTTTTTAGTTTCATTCTTCAGCACTACAATCTTTGGACAGTGGTACAAAGATGCTGAGAAAAGCTGTTTATCATCTTTCTGTGCCATTTTTAGTTTCAATTCTTCTTCTATTTTGGGAAAAAAAACCAAACAACAACATTCAAGGAGAACCCTGATAATGCATTCCAAATATGTTTGGATACAGCTGCACATACATAATTGTAGGCAGCTATGAAAATTAAGTTTGCATTCAGTAAGGAATGTAACAGTCACAGGGAATGACTAAAGCCTTTGAAAATCATATGTATTTTGTTTTGTCAACACCAAATGTCAACAAAGTGAGCTATACTGAACCATTGGATTTGCGTTTCCCTTGTTATCCTACTTTTCTTTTAATGCCAACAGAAAATTTGGGAGTCCACCCTACACATGTCTATGTGTGAGAATGAATGGCTACTCTCTTCTAAATCACCCTGCAGTGGGGTCTTCCTTTTCTCTTAGCCTGATTTTCTGTATATTTCTCTCTGCCAGCTCTAGACCAACACAGGGGCTACTCTGCAGGCAGAGCAAGCTTCCCACTCCAGGGCAAACTTCCCACTCCCCTTCTGATGTGATGCTTAGCTGTGCTGGCATTGGTGCTGGCAGCAGCACCACACACAAATACTGCAAGAGGGAAATGTCTCTGGGAGGTTTTGCTGGTGTTTAGGAAGATCTGGTGGGAATGGACCGCAGTAATAAAAGCCATTACTGCTTCATTTTACTGCCCACTAGTCCTTAATTTTTCCTCCCTAGGCAACAGAGAGCACAGTTGCTAATACCAGGGATCAAGGTATTAATGGATTTCAACTGAGTTGTGACGGTAGGTTCTGTGAAGTTTTTTCTTATTTTCAAAGCTTGCAGCAACAGAAAATGAATTGAATTGGCAGTAATTTTTTTTTGTTAAACTTTCAGACATTGAAATCTAGAATTTTTTGAGTTTGCTGCTTTTAAAAATGCAAGTATTTTAACTCTGGTGATAAAATGAAATAGAATGTAAGTAATTTATACTAAAACAACACCACTCCTTTTGTTAAAAATTTTTCTCTCACATTTTTGTCAGCACATCTTGCTGTAAAGACAGTGTGAATTTGTTGGTGTTTGAACTGGACATCTGAACTTTTCAAGTGTTGCCAGTGAATATTATGTGCTTGTGATAGTCAATACTAGTTCAATTTTATTATGGAAAATTGGAGGACATTGTGATCTCATTTAGACAAAATGTATCATCAGGACACCACTGTTAGTCTTTTTTAAAGGACGCACTCTGAAAGAAAGGTAAGTTTTGTGCAAATTCAAGACTGAGTTGTTATGTTCTTTCTGCTTAAATGCCCCTTCTCTGTTTTAGAGCTAGCCCAGTATATTTTTCATTTCATATCCTAAAATTTGTCTAACATTGATATGCATTGCTACTCCATGGCAACAGGAATTATACTCCCAGCGTGGTTATACTTCTGTAATAAATGACAGAAGCAGCAGAAACCATTCCTTTAACCAGCCATCAAACACATGTATGCTTTACTTGCAAATAATACAGGATAAATTCTTCCCACTCAAGTCCACACCATGAATTTGATTTTCTTTCTGAAATAAGAATGAGACTTATTCAGAATTAAAAGAAATAGACTGGAGTTGTTTCCCTGGATCACTTTGAAAGTTGGTATTGCCAGCCTTAATCCTTCACAAACCATGAATCAAGCACACAAAAAGCTGAGAATGGCATTAAATAAAAATGTGATTTCAAATAATAATGATAAAGTATTTTAATTTGCCTTCCATTTTCATGTCATAAAAAGGCAATTATATTGATATTTTTTATTCTCTTTAAAATACTTTTCCAAATAAGACAGATATTCTCCTGTAAGTCTAAATGAAAATCACCAAATATCTTAATCAAGAGGAAATTAGAAGGTGAATAGTCAGGCACATATTTGAACACCAGCAAAAGCAGTCTGCATGTACTTCTCCCATGCTCAATAGCACAAGAAGCTTCAATAAGCTTTGGTATTCCTCTATCACTTGAATGCAAAAATAGCATGAGAATAGTTGGGAGGATAAATCACCCAACTATTATTTAACACCTCCACTCTGTCAGTCTTTTCCTCTATTATTTGCAAGTAATCCTAGGTAGGATCAGGCAGTGTGAAGAAAGCACAGTAAATGAACTGTGTTATAATAACTTTACTGAAATTTTTATTGTTATTCAGTACTGAGGATAATTTGTGTATTAAAATAGACTAAAAAAATAATACTACCGCTGAAATGATGACCTAAGAATAAGGTCACATATTCCAAAAACATATTTTCATAAAAATAAACACAGAAGTTAGTTTTTCCAAGTGTGCGGGACTTTTTTTCCCATTAGATAATTTTCTAATCTTATTTTTTCCCACCCTAAATGTTTTTAGTGCTTAAAATAATACAACAAAATTCACTCATTTTGATTGTTGATCCTATAGATTCTCTAAGGCTTTCAGGGCATCATGGGTGCATGCCAGCTGGAAGACCTGGAGGAAAGGCTTCAGTTCAGCTGGCTTATACATCACTTCCAACACGTGGATGAGCAAATACTGATGAATACATGCACTCCTTTTGTGCATATCTGTACAACTCTTTGTACAAATCTAGAGCAGCAGCTAGGGACAGCTGGTTAAATTCCTTTTTAGGAAGGATTTTTTTGCAAGTCAAACCCAGAAGTCTGACTGCAGAATCATGAGTGTACTTCAGGACTCCACACGGCAAGTGTCTTTAGTGGCAACCAGCAGAGAAGATGGATGTGCCAGTAGAATAAGCTAATCTTGTGGATTTGGTTTAATAACATCATTCAGGATTTTACAGCAGCATACAACTCTTGACAATTCTATCTGTACTTACATAACCATTTCAGGATTAGGAATTGTTTCGAAAAGTTTCAGTATTTTGATTGCCTTTAAATTGTCTCCAAATTATTGTTCTGAAAATTTAAATCAAATTAACCTAATAATGCACAGTCATGTCAAATATGCATAAAAAAAAACATTGGCTAAACTTTTGCAATCCTAAAAAACCCCATATTTAAAAGAAATAGCTTTAAAAACAGAGGAACTGAAGCAATAATTAAAAACAAAATAAACTGAAATCAGGATGCCTTAATGAATAAAAAAAATATCTTTTTGCTCAGTCTGGTTTTGACAAAGTTTAATTCTATTATGGGGGCAGTGTAACCTGCTTAAGATATACAATTTTGGGTTAATTCTTGAGAACTAAGACGCAGCTAGCTACCTGTATTCATTAGGCAGCATAATTTTTTCCTAGCCTTAAGCAAACTCTCGGATAATTTTCTTAGCCCTTTTATTTTTGCTTTATGGGAAGTGCTCCACACTACTTTTATCCACTCATATTCACAGGGATAATTGTGTCCTGTGCCTCTTGCAGATGAGAAGCCTCCAAGCTCTTGCGTAGGACCTTTCCAGAAATACCAGGGGAGTAAGCCGTGTGCTGAGTCAGTTGCTCTGGCAAACGGCCCCCAAGTGCAGCCTCTCCAGGGTGGAACTGCACATGAAATTATTATGTGACTCATGGGCAGTCATTCTTTTACCTGACAAATGTGTGTCTACTCACACGATGCAGTAAGCATTAAACTCAGATTCTTGCGCTGTAAATCAACATAATCAAGGCTGCAGACATCCAAGGTATAAGGAATTTGGAAGTTTAAACTTTTCTAAGCCAACACCACATATAGAATGGATTTTAGACCTATTGGTATTAAATGAAAAACATTTTTTTTGTCTGTTTTTTCTTTTGTTAACATACCAATGAATTCTGCAGCATACTTAAACAAAGGCACATATAATTATCCCATATTTTTTTACTAAAATGTCAACTGAAAATATCCATTTAACTGTAAGTATCTAAAAGATGTTAATAGGTCATTAAAAATGTTAATATGTCATAAAAGATGTCATATAAGCTATCCAACACTTACTCAGAACTTTACAGAATAAATGAAAATTTAAAACTTTAACATTAGCCTAAAATTTTAATTTTTGAAATCTTAATTGCCCTTGCACATAATTAACCATCCATCTTCCTGTCACACTGTAACAGGTCACAAAATCAGCTATGATTTTTTAATTTATTTTCTGAATCTTTAGAATAGCATGCAGGACTCTAAGCTGGTTTGTGTGAAAACTGTGGTATAGGTTTGTCAGGTTCTTGAGTAGTGAAAAATTTTGGCTTACTGGAACACCACTGTGATTACATGAAAGCACACGATTTTTTAAAAGCTTCATGGATTTTATAGACCCTGCATAAATTGAGTATTCCTAATCTAGAAAAGGGTAGAGACATATCTCTGAGAGAAACTTTTCTTACTGGACTTGAGAAATTTTCTGTAAATTTACATTTGAAACTCAATTCTAATAAACTTGTCATATCAGTTACATTCTGTTCCCTATTTTAATTCAAGTGATTTTTGTTATTTTAATGTATTTGGCCAGTGTGCAATTATAAAATATTTATATATATTTAATAGCTCATATTTCCAGGACAGTGTGATGTACAGACGAGAAGAAAGAGGGCAATGTGTATGCAATTTGGATTGGTATTTAATTCTATTTTTTAATGTAACACAAGAAATGTTGTCATATAAGATTATTTGAGTTATAGTAAAAATGTTTTGTGATAAATTACTCAGTTAATTTTAAATACAAGTTTCAAAATTTTCTGGTTTTAATTCCCTAAGAAAACTAGTTAAATTCAAATAATAAACATAGGAATGACTTTTTTTAATTTTCCTTAAAGATATATGGAACAAAAATAAAATTTTTAAAAAAGTTTAAATAGTTCAGTTTGTGTTTTCTACAAGTTACTTTAAAAATGAAATGTGCTCCTCAGAATTAATCATGCAACTCTCTCTGTTTCAGTCCAGGGATGAATTATTTTGATTTCAGAATGCACTTTTATCTAATGGATAGCAATTATATTGTGTAATAATTTTTAATTCCAGGGAGCTAATTTCAAAAGAGTGCTGGAAAGATCCCAGCTATCTAAATTGCTAGAGCTCTTTTCAGAGGCCACAGAAAATGTTGCCACCATCAGTCTGCCTGTAACTGCATATATTTGCTTCCAGATTTGTGATACTTATGACAATAGCAAGGTTTGATGAGCTTGCCCCTCTCAAGGAACCAAATGTGGATAAGATCTCACAAAAACTTATTTATAGCTAACATATTTTCAGTCATAAGGTGAAACGCATAGAAACTGCAGGATGCAATGTAATAAAACACAGTAGGAAGGAATACTCTGCAATTATTTTATTTTGAAACATCCCTTGCTTTAATATCAAAGCAATACTGAGGTAGCAGAAGAGGCCAAATTCAGTCACAGTGTAGGTGATTAATGGCACTTTCTATATAAAATAGAATATAAATTTTTGCCATTATCTAAGTAAGTTTCCCACCACTTTGTGTCATCACCTCTACAGACAGCAGTTGGTGCCTTGGCTGTGTGGCTCCAGCTGCCTGCACAGCCCAAGCCAGAAGCACATGGTCACCATCAGGTGAAGTGTCCCGCCTGCCAGGATCTCCTGCCGCTGTGGCAATTAGAAGAACAGCAAAATGTCCCCTCAGAGGACTCAGGCCCAGGGCTTCTTTGGCTTCCATCTGCCAGGCAGCTGTCCTTAAACAGCACCTCCCTATTCCCAGGTGCCTGGTTCCCCTGTCCAGCCAAACACCTGGGCTTCAGCTAGCAATGCCATGATTCTGCACCAGGCCTTCGCCTTTCTCCTTCATCGAGACAGCTGCAAAAGGCTCATGTGTGCTGCCTGGTACATCCACTACCTGCATGCAGTGAGAGACTATCAGATAGTTAAAATAATTGGCCAAGGCTCTTTTTCAGAGTGCTGTAGCAGGTGCACATTACCCAAAAGGTAAAGTACAGTGCACATACAGAAGCACTTGCTGAAGAGAAGCAGCAAGTGAGGAACGTGGTCCAAGAAGTGGGTTTCAGACTGATCCAACCAATAGGCCAGCCATATCTTAATTATAGATATTTTCTGTGGGGGCAGGGTGTGTGTGTGTACTTAACAGAATGAGGATGACAGAAAAATGGGCAAGTTCTGTCTGTTACAGGAAGGTAATTTTCAATTAAAGTTCAGCATATTCTTTCAGGCAAAACATGGCAGGCTGAGTGGAGCACCTGCTGCTGCAGCCCAGAGGCACTCTGATGAACCAGCTGTGACCGACGTCACCTTGGCTAAAGCAGGATCTGAGGCTAGATTAGAGACAGAAATGTCACTGCTGGGAGCCAGGCACAGATCTCTCAGCACTGGGAAGCGATAGCACAGAGAGTGTCCCCGTGCACGTCTGCTAACGTCAGCACCAAGGTGAGGGTGTCAGTGTTGTGTGTGCTCAGCAGAGCTTCCTGGCCAGATCCGAGGCCTGGCTTTCAGACTAACAGCTGAAATTTAGCCAGACTGTGATGGCATGCAAGGGTGACTGGATATGGACTGGAGAAAAGTATTGGCAAAGTCCTAGACCCGTGTGAGACAGACAGTTTGGATAGCAAGGGACCTTTAAGCCTTAAAATTTGTTTACTTCAATTCAGCTATTTGCTAGTGTGAAGTTAACATGGGTGAGCTTATAGGAGCTGCAGTGTGGGAAATAGTTGCTCAGGCATAATGCAGATGCTTAGTTTACCTGTGGCTAATTTGTTTTATTTCTGGAAAAAAGAAAAAAAAAAAGAAGCATGCACTCAGCATACTTTTATTATTAGCCTACTTGTATTATCAATCTTATACTAACATTTAAAAATATGTGGTGAAAAAATTTGCATGAAAACAAACCCCAAATTTATAAACAGGGATTTTTAGTTAGCATAAACATAATTTATTAAGTGGGAAGAGAGACTGAGATCCTATCTAACACCTTGGAGAACCTACCGCATCACAGAATTCGTAGAAATATTTTGTAGTGGGAATGGCTCTGGTAGAATATCAGTGATTGCTTCCACGCGTTTTAGTCCTTGCTTCCTTGTGTAGATTATCACCATTGCTACTTGCAGAAAATTGTTGTTGTATTTTTTACAACCTTAAAACCATCATTGTAATAAAATGGACCATCTGTAGAAGACACATAGGGATGCATCTCTGGACTTTAGCTGATTATTTGTAAGTTTGTGTTCACAGGCATATGTGAAAACTCATGCATTCTATTTTCCTTTAAAAAATAATTCCTGTTATATCAGGAGAGACTATTGCTATTCAAAATATACAGCTGTGCACTGCTCTAACAAAGGAATTTGTAATATACTCTGTAATGCAATATACCTGGGAGGAAAACCATTCAAAACAAATACCACAATTAATTCAAAGCAAACAGGCTTATTCTTCAACAGGTACCTGCAGATCTGTGCTGCATGCCAACTAAAATGTATTTTTAGATTTTTTTGCTTTTCTATCTGGCAAACTTAGCAAGGGGACATCTGGAAATAAGTATCACATGGAAATAAGTGTCACGCTGCAATTACTGTTATTGTAACCTACAAAAATACTTTCTGGAGGCCATAGAGTCCCTACTGCATTTGATAAAATAACATGGTCATGCATTCTGATTTTGAATGAGTTGAATGAGAGGATGACTTCAATGCCTCACAGATACATCTGTAATTTCTGTAATGCTTTCCATATCAGGTTGCTCTTGATATTTATTTTATTTGCGTTTCTGACACAGCATGAGGATTACTACAATGAAACGACAGCTACATTTAATTAAGGCATGACTGATGTATCTGCAATTAATCTTAACTGAGAATTTAATTTTTCATTTGGAACTGTTGCAGACAGAACATGATTTCCTTTGGCTCTTTTTTTTTTTTGTTTAATAGTCTACTGTTTTTTCTCCTGCTTAAGGAAAAATAGTGCTGCATCTCAAATCACATAGTTAAGATATCAAGTGTTATCAAATACCTACTTTTAGTTGACACATGAAATTGATCTGATTAGTCACATCTTGGTGTTACTCATCCTGGATTGTGAATGCAGGCAATCCTAACAAAAATATTCCCTGTGTACATTAAAGAAAAACCAAAAACAAGCAACTATTTTCAGGAGCTTCAGCTGTGCATTTCTGTATGAGCTTCTTGTAAACATTCCCACTAATAGAGACTGGTCAGAGGGCACTTGAGGAAATAAACAGAAATAGAATATGACCACAGCTGAACAGAATTCTCTTAAATATTCACGAAACAATTGATAGAAAATGCAGGTAAAATCTGTTCAGCTCTAACATCTGGATGGCTTGAGTAAAAAAAAAATAAAATTAAATGCCTCTTTGAAACAAATTTATTAAAGTTACCACAGTATTCTGGGAGCTTGTGTCAGTTGTTCCAGAAATCCAATTTGTTGCAGATATATTGGAGGTTCATGAAAGAGGTAAACAGTTGCTGTGCTGAAAAATTCTATGGGAGTAAGTAGGTAGAGGATGGGAAAGTTATTTGTTCATATTATTTGCTCTAGGATATTAATTTCATGTCCAAATTAAAACTGGGCAATGATATTTGCATTAGCTATGCTTTAGTGCAAAAACAAATCACTTTGTTATTATGAGTTAGCAGTTTTTCTTCTTAGAGGAAAAAATGAAAAGCCCTATTTCTTGGACATATAAGCAGATGAGCCATCACCATGGCAACGAAAGGACGTATCCATCGCGTCATTCTGTCAAACAGCCCCTGCATGTGACTCCAAGCTCACATTCCTTACTTCCATCTGAAAGTAGGTTTTAGTCCTGCCATCCAATAAAATCAATACCCAGTAGGATGTTTTCTGTCTGTCATAGTTTCAAAATGAAAAGCTACTTATAGTAGCCTTTCTTGTCTTAAAGAAAAAGTAAAGGCTGCTTATTTATCATATACTAGAGTTAATGAGAAATAGAATTAATAGAAAATACATCATTAGTTTCCAGGAATGATAAGTTTGCTCTTGCTCTTTATTATGTTTAGTGATTCAGCCATGTCTTTGTTACAGAGTATTATGACAGGTTCTTTAGACAGCTTCCAGCAGTGAGTCTGCTTTAAGAGAAACACAACGTTCTCTCCCAGGGTTATGAAAGAGGCTTTGATTTCTCCACCAAAAGGAAGAGAATCACACTGCAAACATGATTTACAAATCAGGTAACAGAAACCAAATACAAATATACAGTGTTAATTGATTGTCCATTTCCCTTGCAAAAAAGGAATTTTAACCAAAGCAGGATTTTATTTTCATGTCCTTGACCTCTTCAAAAGTGTTTTCCATCTTCTCTCTCAGGATCTAGAAGGTTGTTTTCACCTTGCCTCATCTTTCCTCTTCATTACATTAGATTTTAACCTTCTCTACACCTGCAGTGTGACAAGAACACATTTGGCCTTTGCTTTCCTAGTCTAATTCCCAGAAGCTTTCCCAAATATTACAAAAGCAATTGTGTGGGTTCTGCATTTTAACTCACCTAAGTCAACTCAGGTTCAGTTTCCATGCGTTAAATGACCACTGCAACAAGTCTCTGGGAGAAAATAAATAACAGTTTCCTCATTAGGTAGATCTTGAGGCAACCTTGCTTCTTAGGTTTTGTGCTGTTTGTCTGCTGAATGGTTTGTGATGAATACCAGTTGTGCCTATGTATAACACAAACTTTCACTGGAATTAGTTTCAGTTTAACTGCAGAGTTATCATACCTTAGGATCCATACACCAGCATGATAGTTGTGGAAGATATGGAATGTAAGAGATGGAAAAAATTATGATGATGAGAAAGAACCATCTCTCTGTATCACTACTTTAAATAATGAATGATATGACTTACACAAGAATGTACGGCTCCAGGACCTGAACTTTTTTCCCCTCAATAATGCTTTCTTCAGTCTTATCTAAGTAAGACTGAAGGAGGTATATAAAAACTGCTCTCTCTGTCTCTCTTTCTCTTTAAACCGACATTTTAAATGTATGAAAATGTAAAATGCGTGAGCATATATATGAGGAGAGCCTATACACAAGAGTCTATACTCAAGTGAATTAACAGATATGTGAAAAAGTGATTTGCAAAATGTCAATTTTCCCTATCAAATTAGTGGTCTTGAAATGCTATCTAAGCAACTTTTGTCAGTTTCAGTTAAGCCAGACCGACTGATAGTTTCCAAAACAGATTGCCAGAATCACGCCAGTGAAACTCTTTCCTGTGCAAGTGGAAAGTGAGTTTGGCAGTCTCCTCCTGGTGGCTTTGTCTGGTATTAATTTTCTTCATAGCTGGTAGTATGGGCAGTGTTTTGGATTTATGCTGGAAATAGAGTAGATAACACAGGGATGTTTTTATTCTCGCTGAGCAGTGCTTACACAAAGCCAAGGCTTTTTCTCTTCCCCACCTTGCCCTTCCAGTGAGGAGGCTGGAGGTGCACTGTGAGTCTTAAGAGAGCGCAGCCAGGACAGCTGACCACAACTGAGCACGGGGCACCAGGCTCAGCATACAAAGAAGGAGGAAAGGGAGAGCATTCAGAGCGATGGGGCTTGACTTCTCAAGTCACCATTACATGTGATGGGGCCCTGCTCTCCTGGGGAAGGGTGAGCACCTGCCTGCCATGGGAACCACTGAATTGTTTTGCTTTGCTTGCATGTGTGGCATTTGCTTCACCTTCACCTGTGTTTATCTCAACCCATGAGTATTCACACTTTTAGCCTTTGAGTTCTCTCCTCAAACCCATTGTGGGGGAGTGAGTGTCTTAGTTGCAGATTTGGGTTAAATCACAACACTCATGTCAGAAGAAATCAAGCAAACCAAACCACATTGCATACTCCTTTTTTATTAGATGTCATTAGGTGTAATAAGAAGCTGTCCAAGTATTATGTCTAGCAGTTCTCCTCTTTTTTTTTTTTTTTTTTGGAACTTTAACTTTTAATCCAAATTTTGAATGTTTTGTTCTTACATTCAAACTAGTTAGTAGTTCCTGGAAAGATGAACACCACACTGAGGAGTGGGACATAAAAACTGTTCTCAGAAATCAGTAATGTTTCAAAAAAAATGGGTGACAAGTCTGTACAGCTTGTGCTGGCTCGATTTCTTCACATATAGTGTTCACTCACACAGGACTCCTCTATGAATTTACTTAGACTGCTTCTGCCACGAAATTTCATTCTCCTTAGCTGCCATGGGGACAGGTCTGCCTAAATCAAGGTTTGTGTCAACAGATAAACTACATTTCTTTCTAGTCTTGGAAAGTTTTCACCTGACACTAGGGGGACACTAGTCCTTCATCAGAGATACCAGCCTTATTAGTTCTATAATTTTACAAACGCTGTCATTACTGCTGACCTAAAGTTTGTTCCACCTGATTTCTCTGCTGACAAGTATGGTTCAACGGATCCATTTTGCCTCATTTGGTGAGCTCCTGTTTTTACTGCATTAGATCTTTTCAATGTTCAGTGCCAAATGGGAACCAGGGCCATTACTAGGTCCTAAATGTGCCAGATCAAGGGACTTGACCCTTCTCAGTTTAAATCTATGCACATGAACAGATTGCCTGTTTTCCAAGGCTCCTATTAATCAGCTTCCCTATAATTTCAAAACTGTTACTTTAGCTAAAATAGAAAAAAAACATTATCTATGGCCACCATGCCTTGAAGGACTGCTAAGTCATCTTTTTAATCCAAATACTTTATGCTTAGGAAAAAAAACCTACAAAGATAATTAAAAAAATTATTGCCATTTTGAAGTTCACACAGTATTTTTTTTTGGAATTTTTTTCAGTAAGGTGTATTCTATTAACTTTAAATGCAAGAGTAGAGTCTGTAGCTGATGCAATACTAAGAAAATAGATCTGTGTTTGAGTTAAAACAAAAATCAATATTACAATTTGATTCAGATATGCCATTGCTTTCCTTTATTTCATAGATCTGTGGATATTAAATCATGTCAGTTTTCATTTGCGAGAATCTTGCTGATATGTATACCTAGATTTAGTCTATAATTTATTATAGTTTTATATTTAGAATTTGGTATCTTCCAATGCCCCTGGTTAAAGCTGTAGCTTTGCAGAAGCAAGTGCAAAATCTCCAAAGGTAAATGCAGCCCAAGTGCCAGTGATTCCCAAAGGGTATACTGTGGTGTATAGGGTGCCATAAGGACAGCAGTAACTTGGCAGCACCCTGTCTGCTCTGCCATTTGTTTTTAGCACCCAGTCTAAAGACCCTGCTTTACAGGTTTGTCCTGTGACCTAGGAATAAAGAATCAGATAGATTGAGTTAAGAATTTCATCCATCACAATCAATTCAAAGGTCTGTCTTTGGTGGCTGAAGGTCTCACTCAGAGCTATCAATACAATTCCCTTGCTGTGCAAGCTTTGAGTCTGCTGACACTGATGGTGTCATTGGGTGTGTGTATCCAGCTTCTGAGGGAGAATTACCGGTACACTATCTGTGTTACTTAAATAAGTTGCATTCTCATCAAAGATGGTATAAAATGTTCTGAAACCTTACAGATGCTGCGCTGGCATCATGATAGAGTGACTTACAGCCATGAAATACTTCCCCACCACATCATCTCAAGACTCAGTCCCCTCCCTCAGAGTTCAGTGTCCTCCACTACCAGTGAAAGCAGCAGCCTGACGATTGTCATGATTTCATTTTGTCTGTCAGCTTTCATCATTGCCTGTCATTATTCATCCCCACTGGGAGATGGAAACGCCTGCAGTGTAGTGCAGAGGGCAACAATTTATACATCTTATAGAAATACTTTATATTAATATAGTATTTTTTATTTTACTTAAAAAATATATAATACAGCTTAAATGAATGAGCACTGGTTAGTCATACTGTACTCCTCACAGTGGTCACTAATAGCAAGAAATTATATAGCTGGGATATTACAAATAATTTCATTAAGAAATGTTCATCATAACAAATTTTTAGATGCATAACCAGACATGGGATGTAGGTAAACTAATTCCTCATATTTAATCCCTCCAACTAAATTACTCTTTCTAAATACAGTTCCTTCATAAATTTAGAGGAAGAAGAAAATGAACAGCTCCATAGGAAACCAGAAAAGCCAAGATCTGGAACATTTAGCACCACATGTTTAATCACAATTTAAAAACATTTTAACTTTTTTTTTTTAGCATTTGCAAAAAAGGGAAAAAAAAAAGAAAAAGGAAAACTTACAAGAACTAAGGAACAAAAGGAACAAAAACTAGGCATATTGCTAGTACTACATAAAGAGTACCTGGTCTCATTAGGATGGTATTTTATTTTCTTCACAGTATACCACTTTAATGGATCCAGCAGGGAAATAGCAACAAAAACTAAGCAACTAGAATGACAGTGTCATCTCTGTGGAAACACCAGCACTTATTCATCATCATCTTCAGTGCTATAAGACATCACCTAGAGAATTCCTTCTGAGATTTTTCTTTTTCTAACAAGGGTTTAGCTTAATTTATATTCCCTACATGTAAAATGCAGCTTTATTGTTTTAAATTACATGAATTGTGTATCTCTGCACAAAAGCCCTTTTTAAGAGAAACAAAGTATTCTGTAGCCTTGATCACAGGTCTTTGGCCTGAAAGAAAAAAAAAAGAGTTCTTTATAGTTACTCCAACTTGTCTTGCATGTCAGAAAATAATGACATTATTAGTGCTTTACTCTCCTTCCCTTGGGTCCCTGTAGTTCTTGTATGAAAAACTTCAATATTTCATTTAAGCAGATTTAGTATTAAATCCTTTATAAACTCATAGAGCACATTAACATTTCCAGTGCCTTTATGTGATATATATCATGTAGTTTTGACCTATCTTTAAGTTTTGTTTCTTAATTGAACTGATAATCTTTTCCAGTTTTTAATACAGTCTGGTCAAGGCAAGAAATCATTGCCTAATAAAAGTGGACCATGGACTGGTAGTAGTGCCTAGAGGATGATGGCTCACAGACCAGCTAGAGTACACAGGATTTCAGGAATTTTTGCTGTGGCTACTACATTGCTTTTATAGCGGATCATAAAAATGCAAGAATTTGTTGTGGTTCAAGGACAGTTTTAACCATATGTTTCTTTATAACTAGCTGTAATGTGACATTAATGAAGAAAAAAACATGTTATCCTTGTGCATAGACAGGGCCTAATAAAGTGTCAGTTATCCTTTTAGTTTCTCCCTTACCTATAAGATCGTAAGTTTTGAAATGCTGTCAACTGCAATATCAGCAGACTCGAACAGAAAGTGATAAATATTCTGGATTGGGATAGTGAATAGAAAAGTCTTCTGTTTTGAGCTGTGTATGTGTATTTACCACTGTTATAAAGCACTACATATTAGGTATACAAGCAGCAAAAATTTATCCAATAGAGTATCATAAATAGTTTTAGAAAATCTTGTGTCCTTACAGCTATATTCTGTGGTGTGGTGTTTCTCTTGGGCTTCTGCAGCTCTAGAAGTGGGCTCCAGCAAAATGAACTTAACAGCAATATGTGGGATACAAATTTCATATGTTCCTTAAAAACGCAGTGTATTAGTTGACAATGGAGAAATGAGTGAAATAATTTATTTTTATTTCACATCTTATGTTGAATAGGGAGCATTTTTTAAAGTTATGTTTTAATTATTCTTTCATTTAAATGTATTATGTGATTAATTGATTGATTGATTGACTGACTGAAAGAAATGGGCATTTTACCAGGCAGGGAACTCAATGGCTTTTCAAGTTCATCTGCTTTCTCTTTGGGCTCCTGAGATCTTGGTACTCTTGATTGTCTCCACTCTGGTGTTATGTCACCTGCCTTCCACCCCTGCTCCCAACCACATCAAATTGCATCACATGGACTTTAGGGATGTACAATATACTATAGCAAAAATAATCAGAAACATAATGGCAGAGCCAATTAAAGCACAAGTTTAAAAAATAATTCATTTGCTGTTGCACTCTATATATTCTTTACAAGGTAAGGCACATAGGTTGTAACAGCTTTGGTATAACTCACAGTACTTTGCTTATTGGATCATTTTTGTATATGATATAAGGAGGTGGGTGGCTATGATAACTTCTGTGGGGCTGAGCAGTAGATAGAGCACTGCAGGGGGTTTCCAGAGCCAAGGAAGCCCAAGCAAGAGCTGAGAGACTGACCAGGAACCTGCCAGGAAACCACTGGGAAAAGGCAGCTCCTGCAAGCAGGACTGACCTGGCAATAGGTATCGCAGCAGCAGATTTCAATGAGCTTTCAGTTTGGTGAGACTGAAAGCTTCAGTTGGCTGGTGACAGCAGCAGTGCCTGTGACAAACTCTGTGGGGATGATCACTAGAATGAGTGCTGCAATTTGTGCAGCAGTTTGCAAGCAAGGATGCAAGGGTGCAGGAAGGGCTCCCCTCCTTAGGAAAGCCAACAGGGTAGCAGAACCAGATAGCAGCAAATAGGAGCAGCAGTTAGTGCTGAGGGAGGGAAAAGAACAGGCTTCTTCTCTCCAGCCTTAGTCTGAACTTCCAAAGTTATGATTATTATGTGCCGTTCATTAGCCAGCAGTGCTGAAGTTGCTGCAGCAGCAACGTGTGTTGACCCAAACAGACGTGACTGCAGGTGTAGCTCTGCAGGCCTCTAGTTGTAAGGAGTGCCTGGTGCCTGTACAGGAAGTTAGGGCTGCCAGTTATCTCCTCTGCAGAAAGTGTGTCCCTGTCAAGGACCTATGCCACCAGGTCAGGAGTTACACAGAAAGTAGGTTGAGCAGCATTCCTGAGTATGGGAAAGAAATAGATTGGATATTCAAAGAGATATTATGGACACTCTCCATACAAGGAGGAAGACTTGGCATTAGCAAACAAGTTTAGTGCTCTCCAAACCACTTTTCCCAAGGCCAAGAACAATGCATCCTAATAGGCAAGTAATCAGGCAAACAGGGCAAGAGATCTTCATGGATGAACAAGAAACTTCCTTGCTCAAGCGTAAGCAGGAAATACACAGGAGGTGGAAGCAGGGTCTGGCCACTTGGAAAGAATATAGAGAGATTGCCAGAGTAAGCAGAAACAAGACAAGGAAGGCCAAGGCCCATCTGGAAATGTATCTGGCCAAGGATGTTAGGGGCAATGAACAGGGCTTCTTTAAATACATCAACAACAAAAACAAAACTATGGATAATATGGGCTCATTACTAAACGGGGAGGGGGCCCTGATAACAGAGGATGTTACTGAATGCCTTCTTTGCGTAATCCACCTTGTCTCAGAAATTTTAATGTTTACTGACATTAAACATTAAATGTTTAATGACATTTAAATAATGTCATTATTTAAGTTTTATGTGAACTTTCATATTCCCTCTTTTGTAAAAGACTCAAAAACTTTGGAATGTACCTACATATCTGCTAAACTTCAGGACTTTCTCTTGTATGGCTAAAGCGCTGTAATTCAAATCTATCTTTCCATTATGCATGTTTTATATTGCAGCTGTAAAAGTTTTATGCCCTTTGCTTTGTACTAGGACCAAAGTTTTGTTTGATTTTTATCAGTATTTTCAGCATCCGTGCATATGGAATTTACCAATTATATTTTGAACCTCTTAGTGAACAGCCTTTCAGACGTGGTTTCCCCATGCTTATGGCATAATATGATGAAGTGCAGTTCCTTCCTTACTCTGTTTTGTTTCTTTTATCACAACTTGAAAATATATTTTGAGTTTCCTTTCCAGCTTCTAAAGAGATCTGGAGATGTAAAATAGATGGAAATGTCAAATCACATTTGACAATTACAAAATATTTAAAATTTCGTTCTTGTCAAGGACTTTGGAAGAAGGACCTCTAGTACAAATACCTCTGCCTTGGAGTTCAAAGCAGTAAGCACTTAAATGCATATATACCTCTATACATGCCATCTAAAATGCGCTTGTCCTGCAGCAAGGCATGTTATCTGGATAGAATTATACTGCCTTGAGTTTCTCACAGGGCCTCATCCCTCTATCACACAACCACATTTTCATAGCTCCACATTTTCTGGGAAAAAATTAATTTTATTTACAATACAAAACATCCTTTTTCTGCTAAAAATAGTACCAGCTTCCAGAGCTTTTCTGTTCCCAGGCATCATGCTCCATTGATATTTCAGAACACATCTACATTACAAGGCCAATTCTAGCACAGCCACACTGGCAGAACTACTGCTAGAGATGCAGCATAGGCTGACAGGAGAACCTTTTCAGCTGTCATAGCAACACTACCTACCCTGCATAACATAACCTAAAATGGCAAAAGCACTTTTGTATCAGCATGGCTGTGACAGGCACCAGGGGGATGTTGATACACAGTGTTTGCTGAATACTCTGATATTATGCACAATATCCTGTTTTCTATGTGGTGGTACTTTAACATCATAATTCAGAATATTCTTAATCAGCACTGCAAAATATAGTCCTTGTCAGAGAATCACAGAATGGGTGATACTGAAGGGGACTTCTGGAGCTTATTTGGTCACTTATATTAGGCATCAGCCTCAGTCAGAAAGGAACAGGTTCCTGTCTAGAGCACAGGCCTGCAATTAGACCCTTGAAGCTAAGAGAATGTATAGTGTTAAGATGGAAATTTCGACTAAAGAAATGAACTAAACAGATTTTGTCCATATATAAGATTCCCTGTACAGAAAACAGATACAAAGAGCTGCCCTTTGCACACAGAGCTGGCTTTCAGGAGGGCAGGTTTGATGCCTCGAGAAATGTGTAGGCTGCAGTCTGCCCTGCATATTCCTGCTACCAGAAAGAAAATGCAGCAGGCTGAGATTTTGCACAGACTTGAGAGGTGGAAAAAATTCCACACTACTTCTGCAATCACAAGGGTATGGTTTACTCTCTGAGGCTTTCAGAAGGTTGCAAACAACTAGCAAACAAGCTGAAAGTAGTGTGTTGAGTCTCAGAGCGTTACAGAGAAATATGTGCAAAGACCTTGTAAAAGAAACAAAGGTTTCAGCTGTCCTATCCACAATGTGTTGACTTGGTAGACACGGAATTGTTCTCCATTTATATCTAGTCTGGAGAAGACTGAGAGGAGACCTCATTGCAGTCATGGCTTCAACGTCCTCACAAGGGGAAGCAGAGGGGCAGGTACCAATCTTTTCACCCTTGTGACCAGTGCCAGAGGGAAAAAAGAACAAAACTGAGTTAGGGGACGTTTAGGAAAAGGAAGGTTCAGGAAAAAGTTTTTCATCCAGAGGGTGAAACTGGAGCAGGCTCCCCAGAGAAGTGATCACAGCACCAGCCTGAGAGAGTTCAGGATGTGTTTGGACGATGCTCTCAGGCACATGGTGTGACTCTTGGGGCTGTCCTGTGCAGGGCCAGAGTTCGACTTGATGATCCTTGTTGGTCTCTTCCAGCTCTGCACAATCTATAATTCTATGATGTCCTTATAATTATGTAAATTGGGGCCAAATTTGCCTGAGCCTTATGTGTAAAAGTCTAAATAGGTGAGAATATTGAGAGAAAAGTAATTCAAACAATGCCAGACTCAGCTGGATAATTTTTTTGAACCTGTCACTAAGCCCCTTGTAAAATAATATTGTTTTCACAGTTCTGAAATTTACACTGAAGTAGAAACTTTGCTACAAATCATTTAATTTCTAAAATGTAAAAATATTTTACAACCACAGAATCTGGTGTGTTGCTTGCATTTACAAAGACATTTAATCACAGTCTTCACAAATATGTCTTGCTGCTAGACTTTGGATTGTGTAATCCTGAACATTTCTGAAGGTATAAGAACTTGCTTATGGAGGCTATTTTAAAATTTCTTTCACAAAAAAGGCTAATTTTCTGTCACAAAAATTTCTGCCTCAAAAAGAGGCTGATAAAGTTGTCTTTCTGGCAATGGGGGAAGTTATTAACCATGCACAGAGAACTTTCAACTGGGCAGAACGTGAAGGAGTTCAAAGACTATTACTCTGAATATTTAAAAAAGGTCATAGCCAATAAGGATTGAGTTAATTAAATGGTGCAGCTATTAAAAATAAAAAGGGAAAGAGGATAACAGTACTAACAAAATGCTATTTTGGTCCTTAAATTACACAGGTTAGATAGATATTTCTTATATTTGTGATATGTAGACAAAATGTTGTTGGGGGGGTTAAAATGAATGGTGTGTGCTTTTGGATATTTGAGGTGTTTGGTTTTTTTTGATTGCTTTAAATATTATTCTGCTCAGTAATGTGTATGCTAGCATCTGGTATTTGAACAGAAGAAGGTTCTCTTTCAGAGAAGTAAAAGAGAGATTTAAAATGGAGATTTTGATCACTGTAGTTCTGAAGTGTGTATGAGGCCTAAACTAGGCAAACTAGATGTAAAGAGAAGGCTGTCCATAAAGGTAATTATTTCTCAGTCATTGCACAAGTCAGTTCACTTAAATTTTTTATTGATGGGAATTGCACACATAATACAAATTTATACTGTGTGTGGATGTGCTTTGTTTTGGATTGTAAAAGAAGATTGAACTGATCTTGCTAACAAGGGCACCAACGGTTCTAGGAAATTATCCAACCTCCTGAGGAATATTTTGGCAGCAGTCTTAATTGGACCTGTGGTCTCAGCACTGTCATTGTACAGCTCTGTTTTAGAAGTTATTTCTTTTTTTTTTTTTTTTTTTTTTTTTTTTTTTTTTTTTTTTTTTTTTTTTTTTTTTTTTTTTTCTTTTTTTTTTTTTTTTTTTTTTTCTTTTTTTAAAGTTTTTTTTTTTTTTTTTTTTTTTTTCTTTTTTTTTTTTGTTTGTTTTGTTTTGTTTTGTTTTTTTTTGTTCTGCCACTTTTGATGCTCAGTCAGTCAGAGTCCACACTGGGATCAGCCAGAAACTTGCTGTACCAAGAATCATTTGATGTAGCCCTTATTGCATATCAGATGCTGAGTAAGGGAGAGCTTTGCCAGAGTGAGATGTGAGATGTTGCTTTCTGAAACTTCATAAAATAGAGATTGTCTACTTTGTCTCTCAGTTGGATGCAACATTCAAGGCAATTTGGTTCTACATTGTAATTTAAATATGCCTCTGTTTTTTGGAGAAGGGTTAGTGGCATATGGTACTTTTGCAATGTAGAAGCATTCTTGTTGATTTATTAGAAGCATTCTTGTTGATTTATGTTGCACTAAATTTTAAGGCTTATCATTTTACAGAAAAAATACATAGCATTTTTCTCTGTTGTCCCTCTTTTTGTTGTATATTATTCAGGGATTAAATCTGCACGTGTATTTTTGGTCTCTGCTATGTAAGAAAGAGATCAGCACAGCACAGTAGTAAAATATAGCATCTCTTGCTTACACAAATCTCATGCTTTTATTTTTTACTACATAATTTATAAATTGATTTTCTAGACTTAGGAGTACATGCTAAATTCCTTCAGCTATCAAGACCAAAATACTTCACAAAGCTGTCTTGTTCTCATAACAGGCAGGACACTGAACATGTCTAAGTAACAATTTTAAAATAAAAAACCAGGGAAGGACAAACTGGAAAAGAAAGGCCACTTTTAAAATGTTATGGCTTGTAAATAAATACAGTAGCACTCATCCACTCTCTTGCACCATGGAGTAATTGTGGTTCTTTTGTGACTGTATTTCAGGAAAAAGTATTTTTTATTTAAAAAACAATGAAGTAATCTTATGTCAAATTCACATACAAAGGTAGAATCTTTAGTAAGCTCAGTGTAAGATTACTGTGTAAGATGAAAATGCAAATGGCCTATACATGATTTCTAGGACGTTTAATTGGACTAACCCAGTTTTCCAGGATATGTGTTGGATCACGTGTATATGTTTATATAGATCTCACAGTGCTTACAGTCATATTCTTGTCGACTTAATCAAATTAACTTATATGTAATTGTGGGACCTCAGACTAAGGATGCTGGAGTCGTGTCTTTTGCAATCTAATTAATATTTATTCTGTACTCTTGATCGCTGTGTGACAAGGGTACATCCCAGCTTAGCAAGGAATTTGAGTTCCCAGCAGAGAAAAGTCTGGGTAATCAGCTAGGAAATGCTGATATTTACACTGAATCCAACTCAGGGACCACGCAGCAAACCTGCATCTATATGCCCACAAGAGGCTGGCCTTGCCATCTCACATAATTACCTAAGCAAGGCAGTGTGATTTGGTATGAGTTAGACCATCACAGCCAGATTGTTTGAGAGTGCCAATATGTCTGGAGAGAGCAGGGCTACTCATGCTAAGCTGCCTTCTCTGCTCGGAGCCCGGCCAGGTCCCTCCCTGTCACATCTCCCCAGCAGCTCCCAGGGAATATGGTGACACGTAGGCACAGAGGCCACCAGTGGGGCTGCCTCTGAACCCTTGTCCACCCATTGCAGGCAAACAATGCGCAGAAGGGCAGTCGTGGTCAGTCCTTCGGACGCAATTGTGGTCAAAGCAACTTCCTCTGACTTTGCTCATTTTTCATCATCGGTGTCTAGATATTTAGGCACCCATTTCTATGCAGTTACTGTATTATTTATAGAAGTATGTCTAATGCAGATACTGTAAAGGCTGGTGCCAAATAGAAAATCTTACCTAATACATTGGTACAAATACTCTAAAATTACTCTCCAGAAGGGAAACCAAATGCTCTTGCCACAAAAAAACAAGCCAAGCTAATTTGAATTCATGAGAAACAGTGGATATTTATGATGAATTTTTAACGAACAACTACTCACCCAAAGATTAATTGAGAAAAATTATTCTGAGTAAGAAACAAATGTGTGAAAATGGCAATCTGTTCCTAGACAAATCTAAGACAGAAAGGAGCAAGGAAGTTAGTTAATTAAATCTCTTGTTATAAATAATTCATTGAGTCTTCTTTTTTTTAGTCGTATATATTAGTATGCCTAAGGGCATACTAATAAAGTAGTATGATTATTAATAATATCTCTTGCTTTGGTGAACCCCTCAATCTTATTTACAACAAGGGCCAACTGGCATCAAGCAAGCAGAATTTTTTTTTCCCTGTCTTGGGCATATTCACATTTATAGGTCTTTATAGGATAAAAAAGATCCTAGGACAGTTTTCAGTTTGTCTGTGCTGTCATGGGAATAAATATTGTCCCTAGAACACGTATCTTTCCCTTCATGTTCTGAGACTGGACTTTATTTTGTGCACTTAAAAGTGTCATTATTATCTGGTGAGGAAAGACATGAGGTTGAAGCTTTCAGATCTTTCAGACTGAAATTTGAGTTAAATGGAAAATGCTTTTGCCTTTAATTGTATACTTTACTAAAATACAGGAAAGAATTCAAAAACTTATACAATGTACAAAAAATAATAACCTCCTAAAACAATCATATAGTTTCTCTTCCTTCACTTTTTTTTTTTTTTTTGAGTGAGGAGAAAGGGGAGGAAGAAAGCAAAAGAGGAACTGTGAGGATTTGAATTATATAAAACTTATTAGGGTCATAAAATTAAGTTTTTGAAAACTAAGTTGTTTAATTTCTTTATGGAAAACAAACAAAAGATATATTTTAGTCCAAAGCTCTGAAAATGTAAATAAATAGACCAGTCATGATTTAATGAGCAAAGCAAATGCATACACACTACATTCTAGTCTCCTATTGCAAGATTTATCTGAACTTAATATGTCCAGTAAGCAGATAAAAATTTGGTGTGGAATGTTAGGAAAGGTTTCAGAAGGAGGAGGGAGTATGGACAGGACAACAAAATATAATATTGACTAAAATATTGTTTACATTTCTCTTTTTAAAATTCTCATATTTGAGGGCCTGTTCTGAGTTACCTGGAATAGAATAGAAACTGCTAAAAGACACATTCTTTATGAAAACCATTTTGAATGGATATTTTTCATCTCTTTTGATTACTGCTGCAGGTCTTATGGAACACATATGGACTTGAGCCAGATGTAATTGTTTATTATTATTCTCTGAATTAAAAATTAAACTGTTCTGAAGAATATGTTTCATTCTTGGATGGTCATAGCTGTATTTTTACTATAAAATACTGATGTCAAATATGCTAAAATGATTTCACAAGCTGTGAAGTTTACTCTGTATAATGTGTGTTCTGTTGCAATGATTTTTTATGGAAATATGGAGTTGTTCTCATAGGATTGTTTTTTAGTGAGAAGAGGCAATTTAGATATAACATGTGGTAGTAGAATATGAATTATCTGATTACCTAGCACAAAACATAATTTGTGGCTGCAAGCGGATCTGGTAAAAGTTTATCAATGGAGTGTAATGGGACTATATGCAGCAAATAGAAGATGATAAAACATATAACTAAGGACAAGGGAATTCCAGCCACCCACTGGATAACTGCATTTTGGCTAGGATTACTGCTTTCACCTAACCAATATAAACATTTTACAGCTCATCTAATGTATATTGGAAATTATGAAAATTAGAGGTGTAAAAAATGGGGCAACTTAACTATTCTGATAAAATACATCGATTGCTAGCAGTGAAAGAGAAAGCCTTTGTATTTTTTATTTTTACTCTTAATCAGCAGTAGCATTTTCTAGCAGGAGGATTAATATTTATTACAGATATATTTTTTTCTGAATGTTTCTTCTTGTATCTCACTACTGAAGGTTGGTCAACCTCTCTGAGATACGTGCAGCTGAAAATCAAGAAACAGATCACTGTGATATATGAACACGTGTTGCTATTTTACATGTTTCTTTCTTCCTTGAAGTTTGTATTTAAATTCAAGTGCAGCCATTACTCAAATGTGTCATGAAGTGCTAGGATTCAGTTTGTCCTCACAGCCTTTTCCAGAGGATTTTGCACACCCTTTGTGTGCAAAATGGATCAAACACTGTAGGTTTTGCCTCAGTAAGATTACTGGAATGTAGCACAACATCCTCAGGAAGGTTGTGTTGGCATTCAGCAGCCTTGGAGGGCAAATGAGTGCCTCAAACTTTCCCCAGAGATTTTGGTAGTGTTTCATTGCTGGCCAGAGTCAGATGTGTGATTGATCTTGAAGCTCAACATTTATTTTTCAAAAATAAGCTTATATGGCACAGGGAGGCCACATCTTATGAGGGAGTTAAATGACTTTCAAAGACCTTATCATAAGATACAATATTTTGACAACTATAAAACCTTTATACTCGTAAAGTCTCTGGAAACAGAGTAACTATTTGTAATGTCTGAAATCATAGAGATGCACTAATCATGTAAAAAATGTCTTGCTAGGCTTTTTCAATTACTGGGTGATTGTGGTCTTGAGCGCTGAGATCAGAGACAAATCAGCTCCTGAGACAAAGTGAGGGCCTTTGTGAGAAACATTTGGCCTTTCTGCTGCTCCTTTTAGCTTTTGTGACAATGTAAATGAGTATGTCCAAATGCAGATAATACAGGGACACTACAGAGGAGGAGAAAAAGAAACATCTTTATATTTTTCCTGAGTTTCCATTGAGAGAGAACATAGACGTTTTACAAGTGGTTTCATCAACTTGTGAAAAACTGTTTTTGCGTTTCTCCTGATATGTGCATTTCTGCAGTGACACTTTATTCTGATGGTAGAAGCTGATGTAATTGAAAACAGTACTAGGAAGTGAAAAATCCTTCAGGAAAATAGTTCTTCTAGTTCCTTTCCCACTCTACTTCATAATGGCATAGTCAGGAGAATTCACCAGTTTGTCAATTTCCTTACCAAAGAGGTACAAAGCTCAAGTGTGCCAAGAACTTTTAAAAGCAGAATTGAAAGTCATATAGTGATGCTGATGATCAGCAAAAATAGCATGAATCTCCTTAAACTCGTACTTATTTTAGTTGGCAAGTTTAGAAGATATTACTACAAAAAATTACTAAATAAGTGATATTTTTCATTTTCTTCCCCCTAGAGTTTAGTACTCTCCTAAGTTTTCATTAAAATATTTAAAAGCAGACTGATGGCTAATTGATCTTGCAAAATAATTAAGTCTTTGACATTACTCTTACAGAATATTCATCAGAGGGAGAAACATTACTTCTTTACAGAAGTAGTTCTTGCAGATATTAAGAAGGTACATTACACAGACTAAAGCTTAACTTCCTCAACAGTTCATTACAGTTTCCTGTCCAACAAAATGTACATTCAGAAGTTGCCTATTGAATTTATACAATTATCTACTATGTTTAAAAATTTGCCTAATGATCTGAGTCCTGGCTCTAAAAATTTAACAGGAAGATTTGTCCTTGATTTATTAAAGACAGATTCATCAACTTCACAAAAACAAATATAATTTTCCTATGCCTTTATAACAGTCTTTAATTATGAAATAACAGTTTAAGTAATGCAATTTTCTGATCAATGTAGATAGAATAATAGCAAAAATACTTGCCAAAAAAGCTATAGTTCCAAGTGTGGAGCTCATGTATTTTGAAGTGACAGAACTGATGCTTTCTTTGCTTATCTCAAAAAAGGTCATAAATGTCTATTTTAAATATTATTCTACTTTGATCATAATCTGAGTATAATCTGTATTATTTCCTGTGGAGATCCATTCCTGTGCTACCTAGGTGTCTGCCTTCTTTTGTGTGCTGCTTTTGTGAGTTTAGTGTTCTCTCATGAACAGGTAATAATACAAATTTCCAGGGTATTTATTTGATACCTTTTTGTGGCAGTATGAACTTTCCTTGGCACAAGATATTAAAGTTCCCACAGACTATTGCAGAGTATCTTTAATATGAACCCTAAAGCTTTTGATTGGCTGAACATCTGGAGAAATTTTATCTGCTGTTGTTGGGGGATGACCACAAATGGAATTTAAACTTATTTCTTCCTCTTTTTCTTTAAGTTCAAGTGTAAGTAAATGTATGTACAAACTTCATGTTACAAACAAGCTCCATATGACTATGCAACTGACTGTGTTCAAAAATACACATTCAAATATATTCCTTGTATACATATCTGCTGTGGTATGGAACAAAATTCTCAGGAATCAGAAAATCAGAAAGCTTGCTAATAATAAAGCAATTTTCATTGCTATTATTTAAAAATCTTTTCATTGAGATGCAGAAAGATTTTTGTGTGTATGCTTGCAAGAACTTGAAAGTTTACTGCCTAGAGTTATAAATTAGACACAATTAACAGCCTGAAAAGGAAATCAAATTTATGTCTTAAATATAAATTCTTCAAAAAGAGGGGAAGGGCAGAAGAAATTTTTTAATGAAATACAAAGCCCTTCAGATCAGTACCTGAAAATTTTATTGATCTTTTAAATATTTATAAATTCACTTTAAAAATCTATTACAACGTCCATTTTTTATTCAATACAAATATCATGTCCCCTTGTTTTCTTTTTTGTTTTATTTCTAAGAGCCTTTTACACAAATCTCAATTCAAAATTTACATAAAATTATACTGGACATTTAAAATGTATTTGAAGGAATTTTTCTCTGCAAAATCTATTTTTTCTTGGTTTTTTAATTAATTTGTTGAGGTACCATTTTGTTATCTTGTTCGTTTGTTTATTTCTTCTGGTTTCTGTTGTTCTTTCTGATCACTGTTTTGGGGAAAAATATTTACCAAAAGTATGTTCTCTTGCTAGGAATTTTAGTTGAAAATTATGCTTTTATACAGAGGGTGTTTATAACTGTATTTCAAATTTCTTAATGTATTACAGTTGCACTTAATACATCAAATGCCTGTACTTTTCCAGAATTTAAAGTAATTTATTTCCTCACCTTTTTCTTGAAGTTCAAGTGTAAGTGAAGAACCTACTCTGAAAGAAGCACAGTTCTTGGACACAGTGTGTGTCTGTCTATCTATCTATCTGTCTATCTATCTATTTGTCTGTCTATCTGTCTATCTATCTAGATATAAATGATATAGATGTAGACAGACAAACATGGATGTAGATAGATTTAGGTATAGGTGCAGGTGATATAGATAAAGATATTTCACAGTGAGTAGATCAATCTGAGCATATTGCTCTCCTGAAGGGCTTACAATCTGAACAAAGGAGACAGGATGGGAGAATAAACGAACAATTTTTATCTCATATTTGTAGTTACCAAAGCGATGCAGAAAAAATTTTGCTACAAGAAATTGCCAGTAGGAATCCTGGAGGAGAGCTTGATCTCCTGGATACCGTTGTGCTTACTGCCTTCCTTTCAACTGGTACATTAATTCAGGCTGTGAGACAATGCAGCCATAGAACTGTTTCAAAATATGCAGTAATACCTGCTGATCTGCATGACTGTGTAAATCCATCACTATTACCAGATTATTCTGCTTGAAAGGCAGTGCCCAATTAGGAATGATTTCTTACAAATGAAAGCACTGCCCATGGATTTTTGTTGTTTTAAGTGATCAAACAAAATATCACTTTTATTGCTGCATAGTGCCCACAAAATCTACATTTATTGACCAAAGATAGGGCTCCTCTGCATCAGTTAAGAAGTCTTCTAAAATGAATGGGAGGGTGATAAGCTTACATACCATAAAGTTGATCATGTTTGCGTGTAGAAAGTGTCCATCAAATTCACAAATGAGTCTCCCATGATCTCTTCATACTCATTATCATGCATTACAGTACTGTGCTTGTATTGATGGATTAGAAGTGAACACTTTTCCCTAATAAATTTCATCAGATCTTTGATTTGATACAGCTTGTTTTGAAAGACACTGCTTTTGGCATTGCTAGAAAAAAAAAAAAATAGATCACAGCTCATTTAAATTCCAAAATCCAGTTAACTTCTCTTTCAAAGCCTGTATCAACAACTTTGGAGATGAAGCATTAAAAAAGACAGCAAGTTTAACATTACATAAGCATAAGATGTGCACAATTAGTTTGGAAATGTATTAAATGCTGGTAGTAGTTAAAAATTATTCCCTCAATTATGTTTCACTTTTCCTTTAAAATTTCCTGCAGACAAATGTGGAAAAAAAAGTCTAGAGCACAATTGAAAGAGAAAAAAATCAATTTTTGTCCAGTTTGAAATGTGAAACACTAATTTAAAGTTCTGTCAGATCCACTACTGCAGATTTAGCTGAAGATGTTTCCTGGCCCTTCTGCCAGAGATCACCACCACCTCAGTAGCTACAACGGGACAGATTGCTTGTCAGCTGCTGCACTTTGACATATTAATAAATAGTTCCTTTTATGAGGAGCTGAAGTGTCACAGCCAGACTGTGAACCAAAGCAGCCGTAAGAACACGCAGCCTGTTCTGTGCTGTCTCTACAGGGAAACCTCTGGTAGAGAGATAAGTCCAGATAGGATAGGGCAGTACTGTATTAAAGCACTTTCAGAAGATAAACATATCACAGATTGTCAAGTTATCACTTTTCCTTCCTCCCTCATGGATTCAGCTGTAGTTTTCTTAGATTAAAATTTATCTGAATTGCTATTCAATCATTGCCTATATCAAAAATATGCATGCTTTGTTGTATCAAAAAAAATCACTTAATCTTTCTAAATCTTATTATGTGATTCAGTAATTCGTCTTCATTTGATGACTACATGGTTTTGTCCCCCATTATACTTTGCAGAAAATGCAACCAACACAACTCACTTGGAGTTGTAGACATGAGCCTTTGATTATGCTGCTACAACTTTTGATTCCCTCTGAACACTCGGTGTCCCAAATGTTCTTCATATGATGAAAGTGGTCTTAGTGCAAATTTTAGCAATGCTTCGTGACATTTAGAATAAAGATGTGGGGGGCACATCTGAGGCTTATAAAAATTTATTAAATATATAAGAAAATTTGCAGTTGCCTTTCACATCCTTGCCATTCTCAAGTGCAGTGCTGCAAATTTAGGTGATGTTTCTTTATTTCACATTGATAGCCTGTCCCCTTTTTTACCTTCCATATAGGATATTTTTATTTTTTAGTTCAGTCAGCAATTCCTTATTTAACCAGTTGGGCCACCTGCCATGCCTATTCAGCTTCTTGCACACTGGAACAGACCATTAAAGAGTTCTTTGTGAAGGTTGTCCTAGAAAATGAAGCGACTGTTTCTGGACCCCCTTCTCTGGCCTGTCAGCATCCCATTGCTTCCTGCCTATCTGACAATGCCAAAGATTCTGTGCTGAAGTCCCTTGTCTCACGTCCCCAGATGCTAAATCTCCACTGTCTCACAGTCCCTTAAGCAAAAGCTTTAATCAGCTATTATTCATCTGGCAAGTTCATCTTTGATTTTAAGGAGTAAAGAACCTTCCAGATTGTTGCATCCAACCTGCATCAAAAATTGTCCCTAGCAATTTGTTGGCTACACTGTTTAGCTAACATAAAAAACGGGTACTAGAGCTCATAAACTCAGCAGGCAGTTGGAAGTTGTAAATTGACATAAGTCAATACAACTGTACTGTATAGGAAAAATGGCATAACACAGTGGATTGGTGAATTTTAATGAATGATGTAATCAATGGTAATGTAGAATAATTGTTAATGCAGCATTCAGCATTTACCACCATTAAACTTGTGCTGCCTGGTTCCTGGCTGCAGCTGTCTCACATTGTTTACCCTCAACATTAGGTCTGCTGCCCCTCATTTCATCCTATCTTGTGATCCCCACCTACTGTAGCTTTGTTGATAATTGTTCTAAAAATACGCAGATAATTCCTTGAAATTTACATAGCACCTATCTACTTCATCTTTGATCCAATAACAGAGAAGTGTTAATCTGAGATTTGAGACAAAGGAATTATTACTATCCATAATCTAAGGAGTTATTTTTTTTATGGCTAAACAATTTTAATAATCCATTCCTAATCTATTGAGTAATATTTTCACCTACAGGGAATAATCTGTTGACAGCCTCAGGTTCTGTTACTCTCTTTGGATGTACAATTCACTGCTTTGATTATTTTTTTTTTACTTTAAAGTTACTTGAACCCATCAGACACTTTGAAGGATGTCAGGGACTATGAGAAGGAGAATTTCTTTAATTCATTATTGCTTTGTAGTCTACTGACAAAAAAAAAAAAACCAAAAAAAAACCAAAAAAAAAAAAAAACCTGAAAAAAAAATCTAGTTTTCTTTCCACAGTTTCTTTCTCTGCAAATCTTTCTCTTCAAATATTTTTAAAACATTCATGTTTCATTTTTTGAAAGCTGTCCACTCAGTTTTTACTAGAAATATCTAGGCTTTTTTAATATAGATCTTTAAAGTGATATAGAGATCAAATCATTATGATAAACACTGTTTATGTTACAGACAGGGAATATGAGACATATAAAGGGCTTCCACTTTTCAGTACAGAAGATCTTGCTATATTAGCTTTTCAAAGCATAATGCTTATTCTTATTTTGAAAATTTTCTGGACATGATCTAACTATTTTGGAAGCAGATTCTGGAACACTTTGTGTTCTTTAAGTTAGTTCAGGATACTCTACAGGGTTACAGAAGATATAGTTGAAGTTCCAACTTAATGACTCTTTTCTGCTCATCAGGACAGTATATCTGTCACAGAATTTTCTATCCTCCCTCAGTCTTTTCCAAATCATCATCAAGGCTGTTTCCATTTTCTTGGATTTTTATCAACTCCTTATTCCCATTATTTCTTATAATTCAATGTATGTTATAGATTTCTTTTCAATTCAAATTAAGTACTTAACAAATCTCTGAGGTTACACTTTGTTTGTTACATGGGGACTGTTGATTAGACTTGTTTTGAAGCTGCTTTTCAATTCATCTCTTCAACATACAAACTAAATGATTGAAGACTGATTGAAGACGATAGCAATCTTTGAGAAAATTGTCCATTTTATGTTAAGCATGTTCATTAATTAAATTTCCTTTTGTATTAAAACTGGAGAGTACAAGCAAAATATTCTGCAGTCAGTCTCCTAACAAGTCTGTTTAAATATTGTTATTTTGATGAGCCTAGATCTGGAATATTTTAAATATCTTTCACTGACTATGCAGTATCTAAAGGCTAAAACTCATGATCTTCAGTTTCTCATACTTCAACAGTAAACAATGACTAATGAAGTCATTATTTACTATGTTGAGTTCAGCAAAACCATAGGGACAAAAGCATGTTTTCCGTTTTGAGAATGCAAGTAATCTCTGACTTGTACAATTGCAGGTTGTTATAAAGTTTAATGGTGGCAAATACTGAATGCTATATTATCAATTATTCGGTGTTATCATTGCTTACAGTATTTAATAAAATTCACCAATCCTCTGTGTTATCCCATTTATCCTATATAGTATAGCTTCATTTGACTTTAGTCATCTGACAGTTAAATAATGTTAGTGGTTTAAGGAAAGTAACTAGCAGGCATAACATGTGCTTATCTCAGAGAGAGTGTCCGGCAAGAATTTCAGGTATTTGGTTTATGGTAAAGAGATCTAAAACATCTATAATATATTGGTTGTGATCATTAAAATCAGATGCTAAGGGATTGCTTGTAGGATAATTTCCAGAAGTAAGGACTTCCAAAGGTTCTGTGAATTAAAAAGAGCCTGGATGTATCATTGTCCTTCTGCAAGAAATAAAAATATTTCTGGATTTTGTTTTTATAAGCTTTGAAAGAGACTACAGGCTTTCTATATTGTATAAACTGAGGACTGATGAACAGTTTATACTACTCTGATTTAACAGAATAAATTGATTTTTATTTACTTTTACTGCTTTTGGACTTGAAAAAATATTTAATTAAGGTATTCTACTGGAAAATCATTACATATCTGAATTTTTGTTTCTAGATGTTATAATACACATAAAAACCTGGAGAGAGGCTGGAGACTACAACAACAACAACAAAAAAAAAGAAGTTAGAAGTCCAGAGAGACTTGGTTATATCTGCTTTATTTTAAGAGATTTTCAGATTACAGATGTTCTGGAAAAACAAATAAAAACAGTGACTTAGATTGGTTCATGCATCAGTTAGTTGCCTTCACCTTAATCCATTAATGAAAAAGAGAGTAGCCTGATTCTTTGATAGCTGACTTTGATAATGTGAATATTTCATCAACTTGAAGCACTGGTACATTATGAACTACTTGAATGAGGAGTGATACTTTATGTTTACTGTTTATTGGTGAAAAATTACTAGATAATGTGTAGTCTGCCAAGGTTACATACGTCTCAGAGCTCCATGCATAATGCAATTATGTGGGGAATCAGAAAAACCTATAAATCACTACTTGGTTGCTTTGTTTGAATGTGCAGAAGAATTCTACCCTAGTCTCTAAAGCCTGTTCTTCACATCTCTAAGCAAGTGGCTTTGAATAAAAGGTACAAAAGACTGAACTAGGGCTAAATCAAAAATTGGTATATTCCCTTTCAAGAAAGCAGCTATGAACAGAGCTATGAACTGTATGAATTTGCTCTTCTATTCTTGTCATAGGATTTCCCATAAATCCCCTTAACTACTAACGTATATAAACTTCCCCCTGTGTAGTCCAGGAAACACTACCACCAGGAGAATATGCCAGGCTTTACACTGTGCAGTGCAGAACCTAAGCACTTGCCTTTGGCACTAGTATTTACATTCCTGTCTATTCTCTATTCTCATTTGCTAATGCTTTATCAAGTACTTATCTCTGAATTCTGAATATTTCTAAAAAATATTTAAAATCTACTGATAAAAACCAAGGAGATTTAGGAGGCTTTAACAAATTAAATCTATTCTTATTTGGAAATGCCCTGCAGTTTCTGTAGCATTTAGATTAGGAAGATAATTACGTTCATTGGCTGTGTCTAGATTATTTTTGAATCTACAATGAGCAATTGCTTAGATGGAGTATAGGTTCAGACCTTTTCACATCAAGTTTTATGTGACTTTATTCTTAAACCATATAAATCATCATACCTCTACAGATGACAGTGTTTTACATTATGATGTATGAGCATGTCTTACTTTATTACTGCAGTGTAATGACATATGTTTGATGGTATTAGTACATCATCATGCTGTAGGAATGTATGAGAATTTCAAATAGGAAAAATGCTTCATCTTGTTACTGAAACTATATCCTAGTACTGCATTATATATTGCCCTTTGTGACTGTGTTTTTCCACTGCTTGCCTAAAATTTTGGGCAGATACCTATCTACCATGAGAGAGAAATATTTCTAAGAAGTTTAGTCTCACACTATCAGAACTGTTGCTGCATTTCTTGGACAAAATGACTGAACAATGAGGCCTTTGGTGTAGTCTTTTCATTCAAAATAGTTGACTGGAAAGATTGATGCAAACTTGTTATGTGAGAGTCAGTGGAAGAGAAAAACACTTCTGAGAAACAATCCAAAATCTACCATAGGATTTCAATGCTGAATAATGGAGATTACAATGCTCTTTGGTCTCCTTAGCTGGGGTGTATTCTGTTCAAACATATGCAATCCCTATCTCAATGAAGAAAGCATACATCCCTATTCTTATCATCATGCAGTATCATTTTCAAATTAGATTTATACCTTGTAATTTCATAATGAGGTAGTCTGACTTCCAATTAACTGCCCACCTATTAACAGGAGGCCAGTTACTCAGCAATAGATGTTTTTTTAGTTTTTACAAATGTTCTTACAAAGAAGTCTTTGTGCTACTGTCCTGTGACACATCCTGTTCCTTGTATCTTTTTACACAAATCCACAAATAAAAACCACTATCAAATAGTACTTTGGAATATTTACCAACTGGCTTTTCTTGACTATCCTCAGTTTTTATGTGTCCTGTCTTGCTTGAACAGTTGCTTGAAAAAGAATACACCTTTGTGGAAGATCACGGAGCTACAGAAGCTGAGCTGGGTAGCGCCGCAGACCTCCTGGCCCTAGGGCAGTGGAAGCTGTGGGACAGATAAACTCAAGGCAAGAACAAAAGTGAAGACATCATGTCTGGTCACTCTGACCCCTCTGACGAGAGAAGATGTAACAAGGACCTTGCTGGCGCAAAAGAATGTAACAAGGACTTGATAACCGAAAAGATTTTGTTGCTAAGGGAACAGAGGCAAAGGGGGTCTGAGTGGAAAATTTTGTACGGACGTTAGAGAACTATAAATACTGGTGATTAGAGTAATACACTGGCTTGGTTTGCACAGCATGGTCCATGTCCATCAGTCACTGCACCTCTTCTTTACAGTACTGTATAATTTTTTTATATACCCATATATTTTCATATAACCACCATAGTTCTTGATACCATTGTCCCACACAACATATTCACTAACTTAATTCTGTATTTTGCTCTAACTTTGAAAGACAAATCTGAGACTTTTCTTCTATTTTCATTTCATTAATTTAACCAAATTCTGGTTTCTCAAACTCTTTATTTTATTCTAATTCCATTTACTTCAACACAGTTTCTTCTAAATTACTGTCCCTGTGGAAAGACACAACTCATGTTCCACCAACTGTATTTTTTATTTATTACTGTGTTTAGAACTCCAGAGGTTATTTTTCCACTTAATTTTGTCATTTGATCATTTTAGCTCTTTATCATTTTAGCATTTTGGCCTTTCAGATACTATCACTGAAAATGGATAGAGCTATTCTACATGAAGACATAGCTTTAACAAATAATTCTGTAGAACAACATTAAGTTCTTAATACAGAACAATTAAGATGTATTATAAAATAAATTATTTAGAAAAATAAGTAATCATTATTGCTTGCTAATATTCTGTATCACTGTGTAGATAGTTCTCAGCAGCTAGCAGCTATCAGCTTTTTAGTTCCAACACTGGCAGTATTGGAAAGGAGGTTCAACTGTTTTAAAAGTGCACCCTATTCCTGGATACTCCTGGATATTCCTGGTTTGAAGCTTACCTTTAAGAGAACAGGATCTATATAGGGACAGAGAGAGATTCTTTAAACTCCCACATGTGAGCATGGTTTCAAAGTTCCTTTTCAGAAATCTCTGGAAGATTTTGGTCTGAATGTCAAGGGGACTTTAGAGATTTCTTGGGGTAATGTTGTTGCCATTTCCAGCTTCTTAGTGCAAGTTTGCACAGTTTAATCATAGAACATCAATCAACAAATTAAGGTAACTAGTTTCTGTTGTGCTTGCTCCTATCCATAGCATCAGATTATAGACATTTTCCAAATATATTCATATTGCGAACTAATGATTTAAAGTTGGTCTCACACTTGTCAGCACCTGTTTCCAAAAGTTTTTAATCTTAAGTAATCAGGATTCACTAATAGAGATTTTACAAATTATTATAAGTTGACCTCAGATATAAAAATATATAGGAATGTATAGTAAAAAATGCAAAACCAAAAACTAATATTTAGGTATTAATAGCAATATTCAAAATTTACAAAACAGCAAAATTTGTTTGCATTTTTAATATGTACATTATAAATTATCTTTCTAGATATTTTATATTCCCTCTATATATTATAGTTTTATATATATAAATTTAAACTATATTTGACTAAGCGATATAGTCTCAAATTTCATTAGAAACATTGGGGGAACTATTATAAGAAGTGACACCTTTTTATTCAGTAGGCATTTTCCCTCTGGGAGAATTTTTGAACTCTATCTCTGAGTAAGTGAATTCTGTAATAAAGTCTCTGAGTTTGAGGGGAAGTATCTCTCTTCAGCTATTAATAAGAAAAAAACACAGCAGTATTTGTTACCATATGTCAATGACGTATCCCCTGCAGTGAGATGTACTTATCCATACTGAATAACTAGCAAGCAGACTCTATACAGACATCTACACTACTTTTCTTCTCTTTTTTTCCCTTTTTTTTTTTTTTTCTCTCATAAGATACAGATTTGGCGCACAATAGGCATATTCTATCTAAAAACATCAATATTCTGAGCATGTATTTGATGTATTCTTTACTTAATTTTAATAAGTTGAGGCAGTTCTTCTATAGAAAGAAACAAGGATTCTGGGCAGCAGTTTAAGAATGTGCTAGGACCAGTCCAGTTAAAGCAAAACCTGTTTAGTGAGTGGGAAAAGGTAGTAAATTTCTGTAAAAATTTTACACCCACAGTTTTCCAGCAACACTTCAGATGAAAAATAGTCCAACTTTTCAAGGGTTATAATGGGGAAAATGCTCCCTGTGTCTTCCACCAATTCATATTTCTGTACTCTTACATCACTAGGTGTAAAATGGTGCTATCATAAATTATTAAAATTATTAATAATACTATAATAAAGACACTAAGTGATTTAGATACTACAAGGGGCTAAACACCTGAACTAGGTGAAGCATAAAAGCTTCTTGTAGGATTATTCCAATAACGTGAGTGTTGTTCCACTACTGTGTCGTTCTCTCAAAAAAAATTGGTTCTGTTATAAATGAAGCATCTGGAACCATTTTTCCTCAGGAGCTCATCAATGATGAGGGCATTATGTTCCTGTGGTAGTGTATGTTAAAAATATCTCTGTGTGGGTGGTACTTTGGCATGTTACTTTTACAATTCTTACAAGTCCTTCTGATTAAAAAAAAAAACAATAAAACGTAGAGTGAACGTAAATATTAAGTAATTTTCTGTTTAGAAGTTCAGATTTCACTATAAAAAATCATGTATTTCAAATCAATATAAACTGTATTAACCTACTCTCATATAATTCTGCTTATATACTTTGCTTGATGATTAATCTACAATTGATTTAAAGATTAAGCAGAACAGTCAGGATATGAAATGCTGCAGCAAAATAGTTCAATTCTCTTTTTATATATTTGAGTGTGTAGACTGCAAGTATTGCCTAGGGCAAAGTCCCTAACAGGTTGTAAAATGATTATATGGCTCTTGGAAAGCATGTTTTAGATGTTTATATCTATATCTCTCTGTATGTCTGTGTCTGTTTAAGTATGAACATATTTCAAGCACAGTACTGCTCCTCTACATCCCTCTCCCCTCTAAATGGAATGATCTGTTGCTATGACCACTGTTGCGATGAGTCAACATCTATTTAAGTCTAGTAAGTTAGCAACATGCAGTCAATCACTGCATTTCATTGGCTGAATATTCCCATGGGCTTTCCAATTAATAGAGTATTCCTCTCCATATAATTTTTTCAACCACATAATGCTAATTTACAGCATTCTGTCTCTATCTCATTCTTTAGACAATAATTTCCTCTAATATCAGGGATGTTGTTAAATAAAGAGGCCATATGAATATTTGAGTTGATGAAATATATGTACAAAATTATATTTTTAAGACAAACACACCATGAAACCAAGTGCAGATCAGCTATGAGATTTTTATCCCATGCTCAGAGAAATGAGTTTGAAAGAGAAATGATGCAGCTAAATCAACCAAACTCACTTCCAAGCAGCTTGATCAGTTATCATTTAAGGACACTTGAGATTATTTAACTGACTCTCCAGCAATATACCAGAGAAAATTTAATATTATTTTATTTAAATATAGTGGTGCAGTAGTACAGACAAGGAAGCAATGTTCTTATAGAGGCCAAAAGATCTTACCTCAATCACCATGGATCTCTTATTAACTCATTGCACACTTAAGTTCTCACCAATGTCTGCCAACATTTTATCAGACTCAGCTGGGAGAGAGATAGTCCCCAGAAAATTTTGTCAGAATTCCAATGAGGCACCATCAAACAGATGGAATTGCAAAGTGGTGAAGTGGCTTCTTTTAGGACAGATGAGCTATATTTAGAGTACAATCTATGAGCACATTTTAGTACCTAGGCCCATGTAAATTCTCCAGGCATATTTTAATCTGATATCAGAATGAGATCAGATGCACAAAAGTTCCCATCCATACATACCTTTACCTGGTGAGAAAAGCACTTTTTGTGAACTCTAAGAGAACCAAAGCAAGCTGCAGGTAAATCTCAAGGACCAAGATCTGCCTAGTGTGATGCATGCCTTGAATAGCCAGAGAATCTTTTGAAGATTCCTAACTTCTTTGTCTTAATTTTCAGCATGGGAACCTTAATTTTAAAAAGCAATTACAGGTTTTACATTCATTGATTATGTCTAGCATTTTTATGTGCAGCATTGAAAATGCAGTAATCTACTTCCCAAAAAATCAAATCAATTCAATGTCTTAAACAGAAATGGAGACATCACTAAAATGAGAATATAGTCTCATTTAAAAATGTAGACCACAGCCCTTGCCTGTCTATTTTTGAATCATACTTGATTTTTTTCTTCTTATCACTAGGGAACTAGATGACCTTTAAGGCCCTTTCCAACTCAAACCTTTCTATGATCCTATGATTATCTTCATGGCCCTCTTCTGGATGTGCTCCAAGAGATCCATGCCTTTCCTGTGCTGAAGAGCCCAGAGCTTCAGGTGGGGATTCACCTCTCTTGATTTGCTGGTCACATTTATGTTGATGTAGCCCAGAATACTATTGTCCTTCTGAGCTGTGAGCACTCGATGCTGGCTAGTGTCCAACCGAATAAAGCTGGCCAGGTGAACAGGTCTGTATCACACATCTAATAACTGACATCAGATTTACATATTTTGGATTTTAAAACTGATAAAAATCAAAATTTGTGTCATGAATGAGAAAAGGTTGACTCCAGCTCGTGGCAATATTTAAGCAAATTATTCACAAAAGTTTTCTGTACACGAATTATTTTTTACTTCTCCTAAGACACCAGCTGTCCTGGACAAAAAATGAAGACTTCAAGGGAATGACCAAGTATTCCAGCTTCCATCTGAGTAAAAGGTAGCCTCTGGAGTCAGAGAATATAAGTGAGAAAACACTTCAGTGGAGGTGTGAATACCCCAGGTCCAGAAAAGTGATAGAGTCTTTTAAATGTGGCTGCTACACTGAGGGTGGAAAAGAGCAGAGTAAAATTCCCAAATTCTCTATCCTACAGTAATAATACATAGGCTTATGTCTTTTTCTATCTGTATATGCTGATAATATATCTGTATACGCTGATGTGTCAGTATTTTTTTTTAACCTGCTTAATTGTTCATGTGCACTGACATATCAAGTCTCCCTATTCCTTTTTCTTTTTCCCCTCTGCTTGTCTTCTGAATTCTACCATTGGCTGCATGGTTCTTTTGTTCTAAGGTTTAACAATTATTTAACTGCTTTGATAGTATGTTCTAACACTTGAAGAAAAACTTTACAGTCTTCTAGCACTGTGAGATACTATAGAACTTAAACATTTTTGTTAATAGCATCAGTTACATCCTTTAACTTACATTTTTGAAAGCATTTTAAATAATTATTAAAGTATTGTTTTCTTTCTTCAGCAAGCAGACTTTGAGAATACAAACTAGAAATACACTAACCTTTATCATGAGCTGAATTTCCAAAGGATTTGTAGACTTATTTGTCTTATTGTTTTATTTGTTTTATGGACAGGATTACATGAGCCATGATTTAAAACAAGTTAACTCTTTTAGCCAAGCCAGATGAAAATTGAAGACTTTTTCACGTGCCTTTTAAATTCAAGGATGTGTGAGCAGCCAAACAACATAGTAAGCAGCTGCTAATCAGAAACTTCTCAGGTCTGCTTATTTCTTCTGTCGATGCAATAGCCATGGGCTAACTCTACACATAAAAAAATTGTGATAAATGGCTATTGGATTAGTAATTTGCAGCTGACTACAAACTAGACCTTAGGGTACTAAATTACTATACCAAAAATGGAACAAACATTAATGGAGACAAAAAATCCTAACTCCCCAAATTCCAAAAGAGGTAACAAACACAGGACATAATATTTGCTACTGAAATCAGCAGTTAGAAAATGCTGTTTTAATTCTCAACTCTGCCATAAGCTAAGCAAGACATTTACCCACAGAGTGCTCCAGTTTCTCTGACTGTAAAAATCTGGATAATCTTATTTATACACTTCAGTAATTTCAGATCTCAAATATGAAAGAAATGTCAGAGAAGTGTGAAGAATTTTTTAGGAGAAAACAATATTTATCCAAAGAGACAGAATCTGACTTTCCAGTCCAGTATGATGGCTCCTACATTTACAATCACCCCATCATCTGTAAATACGCACACCTTACTATGCTGTTTCTAAAAAGTAACTAGTAGTGGATTCTTATGCAGTGAGGTCTTCAGCAAACATTAGGTTTCTAGAACTCCAATACTTTAATATGAAAGGAGAAGAATATAGATTCTTCTGTGGCAATAAGAGAAAGCCAGTAAGAATTATTTAACTCGTCACCATTCAGAAGTCTATTGAGTCCTCAAGGTCACTCAGAGTCCCCTTTATATTCTTTCAGTGATTACACTGTCGTCACAGAGGACTTTCAAAAGAATAATCACAGAGGGTGTTAGTGACTTCTGGGATCTATATTTTCATTTTATCTTAAAATGACAGCCATCTGAAAAAGTGTTGTTGGCACATACCCTGCTGTCAGTGATTAGTATAAACATTAAGATGTATGTGGGAAGAGTGTGGGAGATACACTTTCCTATCCTCAGGAGAATGAGGGGTTGATTTCTGTATAAAGTATTTTAACTAATCATAAACCAGGATAATATTCAATTCTAAAGATTTCAAACTTGCAATTGTTTTTCCTATAGATTTCAAACTTTTTATTGTTTTTCAACTGGAAATATCAAAATATTGCAAATATTAATATTTGTTGTAAAGACCTTCCCTTCCAGAGCACATTGCCCATAAACCTATGTAAGAAAGAAGAGATCCTTTAAAAAAAAGAAAGCAAACTCAAAACAAAACCCACCCACCCCCAAATAAAATAAAACAAAACTGACTTTCTCTCTGCCTCTTTAACACATGATAAATTGTAATGTTGTTTGTTAGAAATTGCTACATGAAGCTATCTAATTTCCCTATTAATTTTCGTGGATTATGAAATATTGATAATAAATTCCTGAGATGACCAGTCTTTCTTCATGGCAGCAGGATTTTCAGCTATATGTAGAATTATCTAAAAGCTGCAACTGGAATTTGAGAAATTCCTGATCACTATAGGATAGAATTTACGCTTTTCTTTGTACACTCCAAAAATTCAAATCAACTAATGTCTCAGAATAATTAGAACATTCTCTACGTAATAAAAGATCAAAGGGCTACAATCTGTAAAAAAAGTATGTGTACCACAATGTAGAGATTTTAAATATGTAATTTTGAAGTTCCTGCTTCTTCAAGTAGAACACAGACTAGCCTGCTAGGGATAAAATCCCTCAGTATGATGCCTGAAGAAAATTAAATACTGGACTGCCTAGGTATTGAGTATCTTGAGACAGAAAAGCTGAAATAAGCTTCTACAAGTTTTCTCTTTAGAACTGGGGTGCTTTATTTCACCAAGGTGAACACTTCCTTGCAGGACTGTCTGCAGAAACTTCTTCATAAGACTAAGGTCTGTGACTTTTTTCTGAAAAACAAAATGTGCCACTCTTTGTTTCCAGGACACAGTTGAGAGAAAGAAAAGAACCACAGGACTTACAACTCATGCTAAAGCTAGTCTGGTTTGAGCTTCCTTCTTTGGTTTATGACACAGTCCAGGAGACTGTCATAGGTATTAAAAAACACATAGCAGTTCTCCTGGCACAACTGGCTTTTCTTTGGATTAAATGGCTTCAACAGGAGAAGTGTACTTTCTGATCCGGGAGGCAGGCGATTTGAAGTCACATCCCCAGGGAAAGAGGAAAACTGAACCTTGGTCTTGTGGTCCTGCGTGAGAGCTGTAGTTACTGAGATGCCAATAGTTTAGCATAAATCCTTTAAATTCCATAGGACCTGCATTCCATCCAACAGCTACTGCAACTACTGGTTCTATTGTCCTTTGGTAGATAGTTTGTAGCTGTATATTTAGACACTATCTCCTAGATGGTGTCTAAATACCCCTACAGAGTCAGCTCTGAAATATTGGGGTCGTTTACACTAATGGAACACAGATGCCAAGGGAAACTGAGCCTTCATTTGAGTGTCTGGACCTCAAGAACTAGTCAGGATTTAAGCAGATAATTAAGAATCACAATTCAGACTTTAGACATCTGCCTAACTCCAAGGCTGCTTTGATGATCTACCAGGTCTTTTATTTTCACTACCTGTGTTAAAATTTGATAGAGGAAATTTCCACTGGCTAGACCTGTAGTCTTAGCAGCCTCATATGAAGTTGGAACTGACTCCTGAAGTCCACCAGATTATACCCTCTGACCACCTAAATCACAGTAAAACAAACATAAATATAGAAAAAAAACCCATAAAAACAGAATAACATAAATATAAAAGAGCTGATAATGATAGGGTGTCCTTTTCTCAAAAAGAGAAGCTCAACAAAGTTCACTAAAGGTTGCAGGGAACTACCCACATCTCTCACTGTTTCAGGGAAACTAAATTGTTTCACAGATTACAGACTGCAGATATTTCAGCTGAAGTCTGAAGACTCTACTTCTTCTGGCTAGGTTTTGTGTGCTTTCCAAGGGTAAAAAACTCTGTGAAGCTGTCTTGGATGTTTAGTGGAGAATTCATTGTGTCCTTGTGTTGCACGTGGGAAAAATGCATAAATCAGTCTGAAATGAGCATTAAGTACAACAAAAGTTGGCAGAATAGATTACCATACTTGGTTTTCATGATATTCAATAGCTGTAGCCAGGAAAAGAGAATTGCTCCCTTGAAGTCTCTTCCACTAAAGAAAATGTCTACCTGCAAACATAACAGCTTATATAAACTTCAATATCCTCCCTAAAGAAACAATTAGTGGACTTTTTAGAAGAAGCCATTTTTAATCTGTAGATGTGTTTGGGAACTAGATTTACTTGTGAATAGAGTATTACTCAGCTTAGGATATTCAGATTGTGCCCAAGGCATGGAACCAACATATTTAATTTTATTTGTTTCCTCCTTGGTATTAATTCCTAGCTTGTTGCTATTACTTCTGGGGCCCTTTCTTTTTAGCTTCTCAAGCATCAAATAATCTAGAAGCAGTAACTCTGAGTTACTCAAAGCTTCTCTAAAATTAGCAGACTAATATGATTGCACAAAGATACAGATTAATATAGATTTTTTGCAAAAAATGGGCTATGAATAGGAGTACTTCAGAAGGAAAAAAAAAAAGCAACTTTAAAAAAGTTGATGAAAGCTGTGTTAGAGGCTAGAGTAGCTCAGAGACCCTTCCTAAAACAGGGCAAAGCAAGATAGCTAGTGCACACACACAGGATATAATGGTAATAGCAGAAAAACATTAAGACAAGACAAAGTACATAACATACGACTGATATCCCCCAGAGCAGTCTGGGAGTGTTGTTTGAAATGATTCCCTGATAGGCAATATTTGTTTGTGTGGAAAAAAATTTGTATATGTTTTTACTGAACCACTCCTTTGTGTCTGGAAACAGATGGATGCTGACTATTTTAGTTTATTGAACTGATTATAAATTTTCAGTTTGAAACCATTTAGTTATAAAGACTGCTCCTCACTTTAATGGCAAAGAGTCTCTGGAAAATTGTGGCTTACAATAATTTTCTCATGAGCTTTTTAGGATGACCTTTTCTTCTAAATCACAGTAACATGGTTTTTTTGTTTTTTGTTTTTTGGATAAAGAACCATAGTGAGACTTGAAAAGTATAATTCAGTATAGGACTGAAGTCTTTAAAGAACAGAAGACCCATTCCCTAAATGATGATTGTCAAGGTGTTGTAGAAAATTATACTTTAATCTTGAACTGAATCAAAGTGAAATATTTGGGCTTTTTTTTCCTTATACTCATTTAGTGTCATTTATTGATTTCAGAATTTTGCAGCTCTTTTCCCATATTTATATTTTATTCCATTTAGCCCAACAAGTGCTAGTAAAATGGTTACCAACAGGGTGGAAATTTCAGCATGTGCTAAATTTATCAGTATCTTTTGTAGGTTTATAATTGGGTTACAAAATAGATGGTTTAATTATGATCTTCAAGGTACAAGCATCAACGCAATTGAAAAATACAGTTTTAAGATGAAGGACTAGGAATTAGTGGTGCCACTACCATCTAGTGGGGAATTTTTTTGCTGCACTATGACCACAGTGGTGCTACAGATTGGCAAAGGCAGGTAGGTGCCTGCTGATAGAAATCTGAATGAGTTCCAGTCTATTTGGTTGTAGAGGAGCAGATACATAAACATTCAAAGTTTCTCTTTTAGAATATTTTGTGAGCACTTTCTTTTATTATATTAATTGATTTATTATCCCAATGACCAAAACATTTTTTAATACATTAGTGAACGGCTCCCTCTTTGTAAATGCCTTATTGCTTCTCTAAATTCATTCTGACTCAATATTGTGAAGTCAATACATAGATTATTTTGGGTTTTTTCATTAGAAGCATGCTAGTTTACACACTATTTCTGAACAGAACAAAAAGAAAAAGCTATGAAAGTTATGACCTATGATCATGCATTCTAAATCCCATTTGATTACCTCTGTCAATAGCTTAAACCATACATTTTTAAAATAATTCAAAAATTTTCTTGATAAATAGAATAAAAGATATGACAAAAAAGCTTCAATGATGCTTTTGATCAGAGTATATAACTTTTCTGACAGTTTTTCAATAGAACTTTGGTGTTGCATAAAAAGCAACCTTTGCCAATCAGCTGTCACAAAATATGAATAGAAATCTGTGTGTATCTTCCAGCTCCACTACTGGATAAGCTGGCTTTGTTTGTTCTTGTCATAAAAAAATCCATCAAAAAATAGCTTCAGATGAGAATCAGGCTCAGCACAGGAATAGCATGACCTCATGAGGTTCCCTTACTCTACCGCACAGTTGATGCTCACCTTTCAAGAAGCAATGCACCCACTGATTGCAACAGACCTTCTAGATCAGTTCAGATCACTTCCTAATACCCTGTATAATCCTTCTGAATTGTTTTTACTGATAGTTAGCTATTAAACTCAGTTGTTAATTGAACAGCTCTGGGCTTCAATAAAATAGAATAAATTGAAACAAAATAGGAAAAAAGCAAATTTTTTCATCCTAATTTGTTGTTCAGGAAAAAAAAAAATCTTCAAACACAAAAAACAGTCCTTCTAAATGTAGAATATTTGATGTATAGTCTGGACAGCATTTAGAAAGATTAAAAATATTTGAACATATTTCAGTAGTTTTCCTTTTGAAAAGGAGATCTTTGCCATAATTTGCCATAAATTACACTTCCAACTCATAGTGCTATTTATTACTGCCTTGTAAATATGTTCTTTTCTGGTTTTCTTTCTTAAAGCAAAAAATAGGGTAGCAAATCACTAACTTAACTGAAGATATAAAAATTTTACATTGAAGTTACAGTCTTGTTTAAAATGGTGATACCATAATTCCTGCCATAAGAATTTAATTAATTTCTCTAAAAAGTCACAGATCTCTTGTAACATACGTATACTTTTTAGAATGCATTTTTTGCTTGTAAATCTTTCCAGCTATCAGCATGATATGAGTAAGTACAGGATACAATAAAATTCAGGACCCTATTCTATAGGTTGACAAATTCCCATTTATTTTAAGTGCTGTGATTCAGAGTCCCATTCAAGTTTTTGTCATGGTACTGTCCTTGATTCCTGTGCTGGACTTCTAGCAGTGACAGTAAGCCAGTTAACAGTGATGTGGCTGCCTTCTCTAGAGGTTCTCAGATAGGATGATGAACATCCACAAATAAATGTGTAAATCTTGCACCTGAAATAAAGTACCTCTCTTTAGAGACTTGGAAGACTAGAAAGGGAAAAATATTTAAGACAAAGAAGAAGCACACAAAAGGCTGCTGAAGACCTCTAAAAACAGAGGTTAATTCAAGGAAGGAACAAAGGGTTTTTTCCTGGCAGAGAGGAAATCTTTAGTTGCCACATCAGCTGACGCTGAGAGGAACTTGCTGTACAGGTCAGAGAGGAGACTGTATTATCTGTAAGAGGTACCTAAATAAAGAAATTAAATCGGGTTCAAGAGAGAAGACTGTAAAAGGATGGTGTTCCATTTCCAGAATACCCAAGAGCACCGAGGACATCAAGGTAAACAGTTGCACTGCCAGATTTTCCAAAATTCAGTAGTGTCCCCTGGTGTGGGTGTGTCAATTAAGAGCATGGATCTCAAGCCACCAGAGTCCACGTCTGGTGGACTTCAGGGCTCAAGTGAGTCTCTCAGGTCCCAGCCTCATAGGCATGTGGCTGATGTGGCTCCACGTCCCCAGGTCCAGGCAGTGTCAAGCACTGCTGTTAGCACACCCACACTGCTAGCACAGCTTGCTGCACAGATCAATGCGGAGAGAAAACTGTGCCTTGGAGGACACCCATGCCACTGGACACCGCACTCACATAAACTTGAACAGCAAGTACTTAAAATATACAGTTTCTCTGGATGGTCAGTAATGAAGGCTGCTGGTGGATAAAGAAAAGAGAAAACCTTAATGCTGCAGTAGCCAAAACTCCTGTGTTTTATCAGTGCTCTTATTTGTCACAAATGCAAGACACAGCACTATATGGGCCACTAGGAGGAAGTTAAATACAGTCCAGCCAGCCTGAGTACAGCATCCCATAATAAGTCTTGCTTTTTCTCATAGCCCCTTTAAGCCATATCACAAGCTTTAGCACCCCAAAATACTCTTCCTCCTGCATCAGCAGTAAGTTCTATACCCACTCAGGAAACCACCCCTGATAGTATGGATGTCCTGAAGAAGGGAGAGAGTTTAGCTGACTAATCCTGGTGGGATTTCCACTGGGGTCAGTAGTCTAGTGAGTCTTCTCTGCTGGTCTTTGGAAAAGCTGGTTCTGCAATGTCACTTTACTCATCAGGGCTTCAGTGCCCATCTTCCTGTGCTTTTCCCACAGGACAGGTTTGTTGCCTGTGATTAGCTGTCATTTACATAACATAGCACATTTAAAATTAAATATTCGAATTAAATATTCTAAATACAGTTTAAACATATGTTTTCAGTTAATAATCAGAATAATTGCTGTTTTGATTAGTTATAATTATTTTCATATTATTTAACTAGCATTTTTACGAGTTAATGATACATAATATGGTATATCATAATTATTGAAAGTAACACAATAAAATGATACAGACTTAAATATTTCAAGACCATTGAATCAGAATATGTTTCTATTTTTTACTGGAAAATTTTAAAATTTATTTTTATTTTTCAAGTTCACAATGTCAGAAAAGTTTTTTTGGCTTTCAGAGGGATTTTCCATTTAAGTTTTTCAAAGCCTACAAAATGTATGATCAGTTAGAAATTCAGAGTCATTGTAGACTATGTACTGCTATTTACAGAACAATAAAAATTGCAACTCCCACATTTCACCTTTTTTAGAAAACTTTAAAAGGTAATTTCATTGCAAGTTATGAACATCAGGAGTTTTGCAAAACTGGTTCAGATTAAAAAAATTAAAATAAAATCTGACAAAGAAGTATATTGTATTTAGTGACATAATTGTAAGGCAACCCTGATTAATTTCTTTGCTAAATCTTTAAAGTAGAAAATTATAATATTATTTGCATATATTTACTAACATTCCTTTACTTTCATACACAAATCTCCTCAAAATAATAGTCAATATTTTTCTACATGACTTGTGCCATTGTCTTATCCTTCTACACTACTTACACAAGTTTGGGTATTTGTCATACAGAAAATTAATATGGCACAAATCAAATTATATTAAAGCTTTAGATCTGGCTCTCCTCTTCACCAGAAGCTTTAAAAGCATTTCTGAACTGATGATGCAGCTTTTCAGTTTCTCCTTAGATTTTTCCTGTCTTATCTCATGCTACAATGTAGAATGTACACTGACAATTTTAGAAACTTGCTAAACTCTGTGTTTACTTCCTACTTTCAGATAAATTAGATAAAGTTAATGCTGTAATAGGATTATGTTAACATAAATGCTGTTCCTACAAGACTGTGGACACATTTGGTTGTAAAGACATAGTATTTCATCACTTAAATTACATGTTTGACTTTTCAGTTATCAAACACGTCAATGAAGCTAAGGTATACATAAGATCTGATGCTGAACATTTAAATCACAGGACTTCCAGTATCTTGCAGTTACCAGTCTTTTCTCTCAGGTGAAAAGTGACAGGATGAGAGGAAATGGCCTCAACTTGCACCACAGGAGGTTTAGATTACATATTTGGAAAAAATTCTTCACTGAGAGCATTGGACATTAGAACAGGCTGCCCATGGAAGTGGTGGAATCACCGTTCCTGAAAAAGGGTGTGGCACTAGGAGATATGGTTTAGCAGTGAACATGGTGCTAGGTTAATCACTGGACTTGAAATCTAAGTGTTTTCCAACCTTAACAATACAATTATCCTATTTCTATTTTAACACCTTACAATTGCTTTCAAAACCATTATTAGGTTTTTTAATCTTTTCAGAAGTTTTATCTGTATGTGGTAATTTCTCTTGAAGCTGTTTTGCTGCCCCTACTCTATCTACATATGGTACTTTTTCTTTACCAGACTTGTTTTCCAGTCTTTCCCCTCCTGTACTTTAACACTTCAGGCTAAACATAACCACTATTCTGTCTGATGTGGTTTTTTTGGCCTTATCTAATTTCCACTGCTCAGTTTTTCTTTGTTATGCAAGGGTCCACTCATTGCTCTTTTAGTGTGTTTGTGGATTAGCCTGTTTCTCAGGGCATCATCCATGTCTCTTCAATTATATTATTATCTTCCACAGTCATGTACAGATAGACATATACATCTGTTTAAAGATATTGGACATATCAGTACAGATTAATTAGCTGAGGTATCTTGCATCAAGTAGTGCCTGAAATCTGAATTTCTTTATTTAAACAAAAAACACCATTATTTGTGTGTGTTGTACGGCATTGAACAAATTAAATTTAATTGTGATTAAAATATCACATATTAATTTACTTGAACTTTGCCAGTAGTTATGCCTACAGGTACCTTATTAGTCAAACAGTTGATTTTTAAGTATGGATGGGTTTACAGTGCTTTAGGGAATTAGAAATTTATCCCTGATTAAAGCTTTTATACATGACCATAACAGAGATAATAGAAACTGGCATACTGCTGACTTAGTAATAGCAGAATATTTTCCAGATCATATTTATGCTTAACATGATACAAATTTGTAAAAATATTATTGAAATAGCTTCTTCTGTTCTTTATTCCCAAGGCAGTCATACACATTGATGCTGGAAGTGCTGCTTCACTGGTGTTACTAGTAACAGGAAATATTTTAAAAGCTTCTGTGATATTAAATTTTACTTTTTTTTCTGTTTCTTTCAGATGGAATATGTCTTTCAAGTTTACCAGAAAGTCACAGAAATGCCATTTAGTTTGGTGCACATTATTGGTGTTACTTTTCATGTTGAAATCCATATCACTTTTTGAATTGTATAGGCTTGTTTCAAAATACCAACTTAGTGACATAATGTGGGTGAACTCTGTGGTTGTCCATGGAAAATCTAGTCTGTGATACAAACACTACATATTCAAATTACATGTTTTTTAACCCTACACAATAGGGCTCCAACCCATGTTGCTGAACTAGAGATGTATTATTCCTTCCTTTGCTATTTTTATTTATCTTTGCTTTCTCACAGATCATGGCAGTTCTACTTTCAATGTTATCTAGGTTGCACTGTCATGAAACTTAGGTACCCAAATATTCATAGGTCATGTGTTACTAACAGATTTTCAGGGACGTACAGAAGACTATGAGCTATAATTCTCTATATTTCTAACTATATTTTGAGATTACTTATGTTAATGAAAACTTTCACTTTGGTTTAATTTGGAGAAGTGGAAAAGACTGGAGCAAACGTGTGATAGTCCAAGTCCAAGAAACGATAATGGCATTTGATGGAAGAAGGAGATGTCACTAAGAATAAAGGAGAATAATGAAAGAGGCCTGAGTTTACTTCAAAATGGGAATGGAGCATTTCATTACTACAGCAGGGAATGAAGAAATTATGATGGTGAAAGAGTAAAAGATGAATAGAGTAGGATCATAATAGATTCCCAGCAAAATGTTATACAAAGCTTAGCATCATTCAGGGAAACAGCATACGGCAAAGAAATATGGAAGAAAGGGAACTATCATTCTCAAGGAAAGCAAGCTGGTATCCACTAATGGACTCAGAAGGGATAGTTAATAATAGTTGTGGTATTAAAATGCATCCAGTTTGGTCTCTAGGAACATGATCATTTTGCATACAGTCAAGGTGGCTATGTCTTTCCTTTTCCTTTCCCTTATCACTTTTTCTTACATACAATATAGACAGTAGCCACCCTCCTCACATGTAATAAAGTGAATAAGTTCCTTTGTTTACAGGCCTCAGCTCAGTTACTCATTCAGATAAGTCATGCTTCTGAAACTCCCTGACTAAGGAAAGATTCTTGGGATAGTGCTCTCCTAATTTACCTAATTTAATTTTAAGTAGAAACTGGAAATATTCATACTAATCCACAGTCTTTCCTTAGTGTTTTTGATGTGAAGGTTATGACAAAGTAATTGAATAGATGCTGTGACATATTCATGGACAAAAAGCAAGGAAGTAATGTTTTTACTGTTCAGTATTCTCCTGTATTGTAAATATTTATTTACTTTATTTACTGTGATACGTTATACTGTGATATTTTAAACACAAATGGCTATATTTTGAGGAGAACTCTAGGATTCAGTAGCTGATATCATGTTGCTCTATCCAATTTTTTATTTTAGTACACACTGTATAAGACTTAGTCTCTTATCTACTTTACTAGTTTTGCATTACACAAAAAAGATACAATGAGTTTCTGGAGTTATGCTTGTTTGAGAAAACAGGTTAAGAGCATCTTTAATTAGGGTAAGAAGTAAATTCCTATCTGCCTATTATTAATTATGATATTCTATTATTGCAGCTGGAATTAGTTCTTTTAGGAGTCCATGTATTTTACATAAAAAATAACAATTTACGCCGAATAAGAATGGAGTTTAATCTCTTACTTCTAATACTCAGATGAAACACAGCAGTATCAAATGCTCAGCTGCCATTAAAATCTTTTTAATAACTACTCTTAAAATTAAAACATACGGATTTAGTCTGTTGAAAAGACCTGTGGAATTAGATGAGGAAATCTAATTTTATTGTTGGAAAATTTATATCAAAAGAAGATGACCATATGTAGGAGAAAATTGCACTTTGCATGTACCATTGTTTTTTCCCTTTCAAGCTTTATTCTACCAACAGATCATGCTTGAAATAGAACTAATTTAAACTCAGTCCTTAATAAGTAGTTAGATGCAACAGTAGAAAGTATGGAATGCAGCTTGACCCAATCATCGAGTAGTCAGTGTACAATCAGCAAATAGACTCTGTGTGTTGTAAGACACACAAACCATCATCTGGTCTGTAGGTAATTTATTACCCAGAAGTATATAATTGAGATAGTGTGGGGGTGGGACTGGCATAACTGCAAGGAAAACATATTTTGTATGTTAATCTAGGAGGAAGCTGCCTGTTTTCAAAAGGTCGTCATTCTGCAAGACTGTAAAGATGATCGCCTCTGTAGCACTGCTGTAAAAAACAAATGATCACAGAGTGTGACAAAAAGACCTTCACCCCATCATTTATTTTCACAAGCAATACTTTTGTAAATGATATGTAAAACATGATGCAATTTGTTGGTCTTATCCAAAACTAAATTGTATCTATCAAAACAGTGGGATGTAAGACATGTTTCAATTTCAGATTTTAATATTCATATAGTGATCATATTGGTAGACTTTGACAAAAATAGAAATATGTTTATGTAAAATAATTATGTAATTATATATTATCTCAATATTGTATTATCTATCATATCATATGTAGTTTAGTCACATTTATCAGTTCTCTCCACCATCTTGTTCGTGTTTTTGTTTTTGAGAAAATTCACCCCAGATGTTTTCTCCTTGGCCTAATAATCAGAAATGACTACACATTACATCTTAGAATCCTTTCAAAGTAACATTGGAATCACCCAAGGGGAATTATGTTGTTTTCATTTGAAAGACCTGAAGTAAGGAATAGTCATTGGCAGTTCAAAATTGACTGTATGATAGAAGATTAATGTTTCCATCTCTTACTAGATTAAGTTACAAATCAGGACTGGATTAGTCAACCTTTGGTTAACATGCTGGCAAACTATTTTTATGACTCAAAGATGGTTGCATTAATGAAAAATGTTTATGCTTTATACATCCTCCATGTATTTATATAACTGTCTCTATATGTGATATATAACTAATAAAATATTGACATTTTGAAGAAAGATGTCAAAATTTTGTAACCAATAAAATTGTTGCTACTGCAATCAAGAGGAGAGAAAAAAAAAAAGGTTTTATAAGTGAGTGTTTTGAAAATAAGTATTTCCATTTCCAGTATTATCTAGAGGTAAATTTGATCTTAAATAGTCCCAACTCCTAATTACCTGAAAGAACATGAATGCTGGGGTGCATGTCTTTGTGACAGGTTATGGTCTATTTATCAATTATACAACATAAATAAGTCTCTGATGTGTGTAAAAACAAGTATCATTAAAAAGAGTTTTCTTAATGTAAATATCATAAGAAGTTTCTAAATTGCAGAAATTGACCTGAAATAAAATATATTTTCAAAGAATAAATTCTTTTATCTCTGAGAAAGTAACTAAGAAACTCAGCAGAAACCATTTTCCTTAGTATTATTTCTCTCTCTTTTGAGACACATCTGTTAAAGTATTATTAGTTTTGTCATTTTCCAACCTCCTAGCGGTTGCTTTTGTCATCTTAATTCTGTTGCTAGAGAATGTGTGTGAAATGTTAACTACTTTCAGCACACAGGCTTTCATTTATCCCTTTTTTGAGGTAAACAAATAAAGTAGTTTCAGTCTCTCTTCACAGGAAATTGCTCTGTGCACTTGTTCTTTCTCGCTAGCCCTCTCTGAACCTCTAATCCAAACTCAAGCTCTCCTTTGAGGGAAAGAAAGCAGACCTGCATCATCTCCAGTATTCTCAAGGCATAATCACCTTCTACACCCTGCATTCATGCAACCTGATTATTCATTTCACTGAAACTGCTCACTGAGCTGCAGTTTCCACTGAGCAGCCTGCAATAATGCCCAGGCCTTTTACTGAATTAATACCAAAAGTTTATAACCCTACAAAGTTAAAGAATAAATCCATTTATTCATTGTTCAGTATGTGTTTATCAACATACTGTCTTCATCCCTATTCACCTTCCTCAAGTGGTTTCTTTAATGATTTTCAGAAGCTTTTCTGCACTTGGTTAATCAAAATGGCTCAAACATTCTACTGAGCTGTTTTCATCTTTTGGCATCATAAAGGTTTTATAACTTTGATCACTCATAGAATTTTAGGATGCTCATCATGAATGTAGGCATCAGTGCAATGATACTATTACTTTCCTGTTAAGCTTTGACTGACTTCTATAAAAAATTGTATAACCTTTCTCTCTGCAATTTTTGGGGATAGAGCTGATGTAATTCTTTACTGGATAATGATGGAATGAGTCTCAATGATTCTAATTCTGTGATGATCAATTTCAGTAGGTTACTACCTACTGTTGAAGCACTTACTTACAAAATCTGTCAATCTCACTATTCCTTCTCATATTTGAACAGTACTCAAACAATTTTTCACCATGGGAAAACTATTGAAATTTAGAACCTTATTCTCAATTGGGATGAAAAGTCAAAGATTCAAAATTTTCAAAGGCTAATCTTCTTTTTTTTTCCAGTCAAAAGTGTATTTTGATGTAAAACAATATTCTTCGGCAACCTCAAAACAATTTTTACAATATGAACTTTTTCATTTGTATAGGACATAGTCCAGTTAATATTTGGAAAACTCAAAATAAATAAGAAATATTCAGCCAGATCTTTTACTTTTTTTTCCCTGTGAAGTGAGAAATTTTCTAAAACAAGGCTTTGCCTATGAGAAGAGTGCTTTTAAAAAATATTTTGTTATGCTTTCTGGAGCTGTATCCATTTTCTGATAGCAAAGTGTGTTTTAGAGTTGTAACCCTGGATATATTAGTGTCAGAGTAGCTGCAGTCTGGAACACCAGTGCTAATTATGTCTTATAAGAAAGAGCTGGAGTTCAGTGACAGTCTCATTCAGCTTTGGAATCTGGAAAGCTGTTACAAACTCTCTATGACAAGGCATTAACTCTTGTTTCTGTTACAACATGGCATTATACTCCTTAGAAAAACACAAAATCTCATGGTTTCAGACTCTGTTCTCTACAGTATTCAAATTAAATGCGTATTAATTTCCACATGTGTCCTGATCAGGATGTTCAAATTTCATTTCCACCATAAGGTTTTCTATTAGTTATAATGCACTTAATCAATTTCCCTGCCCTCCTCTCTTTTGGCAGCACAACTCCTTTTGTCCCATTCTCCTGACACTGTTAACCCTTCTTGTGTAGAGAGTGCATGTACTGGCAGCAGATTCTATAGCAGAGCGACTTGCTTGACTTAAAGCTTTGGGATGGCTATCACCCCTAGTCTCCAGCTACACCTGCCTTGAGACTCCTGACAGATTGGACACTTTCAATTTGGGTTTAACAGTTAAAAGCCTGAGTTTGTAAAATAATCCTGATCCTATTGTAAATGGAATAATCCTGATCCAACTGTAAATGGAATTTAACCCTTAGGGATGAAGAACAATTTCTTTGAATAAGTCATGAATAAGCTTGCATTTGCTTGCTTCTCATGCGTCTTTTATGCAAGAAGTGGTCAAAAAAAGAAGATACTTTAAATATCAGACAGTCTTCAGAGGGTCCAAAGGAGAACCCACAAAGGTGATCAAAGAACTGGAGCAGCTGCACTCTGAGAAAAGACTGAAGAAATTAGGTCTTTTCACCCTGGAGAAGAGAATGCTCAGATGGAGGAGGCTCATCATAGATTTTCGGTACTTAAAAGGATGACTGAAAAGGAAAGAAATGCAGTCTCTTCACAAGAAATCATACAAGGAACAGGAGACATCAGGTGCAACTTACATTATGTGGTATAAAAGAGAAATTTTAAAAGAAAATTTTAAAAAGAAACCTCTCCAGGGACATGGTGGAGTCCTCATCACTGAAGGTTTACAAGACATGACTGGACACGATGGTAACAGAGCTCTCTTAGGCTCCCTTGTCCATTAAGATTTGATCAGTTGATCTTTTGAGGTTCTAAGGGACTTGTTCAGGGCTGTTCTCTGGTATTGAATGTAGCTGAATGACGTTCTTTGTTTTTTGGTCTCTCATTTCCTTATAATACTGATTAATAAAACACTCAATTCAGCTAAAGAAAGATGGTGTAGGTTTTTATTGACTGCATGAGTGACTTCTTAGTGTGCATTTCTGAAGAAAAAGGTCTGCAAGCAGAAATCCAAATTATCATCATTGTTTCTAAGCATATGGTTTCAATGATTAGCAGGGGTTATTTTATCTTCTGGTCTTTGATCTCAGTCAGCTGGACATACAGAAAGCTGAACCTTTTGCAAAGGTTTTGAAATTGTTTCCTATTTGAGTGAGATTATACTCCATGAAGGATATATTCCAGTTGGTGTCATAGGACTTAGATAACTTTTTAAAGTCTGTTTTGCATAAAACAAGAGAATACATAAACCCACCTGTTTTCCTATTTCTGCTTCTAGGAGGGATAACTTCAGCTGCAGCTTTATGGAAATCTCCAAGAGGACTTTAACTTTTCTTGTCTTTCCCTTTTCCTGTTATTAATCCTCTTTCCTGCATACCCACCACCAGTGAAAAATCAGCTGTCTCAGTGTTTGCATGGCACTATGGCATTTGACTACTTCAAAGCTATGTTATAATGTGTAAAAGTGCGTCCATGGATCTATGTGTGGTGTATCCTACTCAATACTTTGTCCCTATATTTTGCGCTCTTGATATATGAAGCCATCCCAATAATATGATTCCACTTAGGAAATTTAATCCTCTTACATGATGGGAAGTGAGTGTGGCACCGAACTCATGAAAGAGCAAATATTTTTTCCTGCATTCCTGAGGAAATCCATTCCTATTCCTAGAGAAACTCTGTACATGTAGGAGAGTTGAGCATTAGAACAGCTGCAGAAAAATTAGAAATAGAAAGAGTCAAGGTTCCAAACAATGAAGTTTTTAGAGCAACCAACTCTTTTAATAAGTACTTTATGGTTTCCTTTGGAAATAATTTCAGGTGGAAAACTTCAGTATTTACAATGAAATATCACTGGAACACTTTGCACTTTGCTCAGAGAACAAATCCATTCTAATGATAGGGTTGACTATCTACTTCAATCTCCAATTATTGTATCTCTTAAAGCAGAACTGAAAAACTGTGTGTCAGGCTAGCTCAGAACAGATTTAAATTTTACGGGTGTAGCTTTGGTGATTTTCTATGTCATAATTTGCCTCAGCACCAAACAATGTGTAGAGGTCTGCTTTAATTTGAAAAGCTTTTGTACCTGCTCTTGTGCAATCTACTTCTGCCTCTACTAAGAGACTGAAAGTTGCCTTAAAAATAGCATTGAGAAACATCAATTAATCATTTTTATGGCAAGTTTATGTGTACTGCCTTTCTAAAACCAGCATAAATGATGACACAATGTTTTGTCTGCTCCAAATGTACATCAGGAATCTTCTGCCCAGTAAGTTCTCTCTTCTCAGTCTAAAATGAAGAAATAGAAAATAGTTCTCAAATTTTTATAATCTCTTTAATTTTTACTTGTCTTTATCTTTTATGGCATAACTTGTCAGTCAGTTCCAGAGTGCTTTAGTGGGGTTTTTTGGTTTGACTTCAAATATCACTGAACAATAGGCACTCCTTTCCTGCATTTGCTTTTTTTCCCCCTGTATTTGTTTCTGTTCCTACCAGTTGAAAATTAAGATGCTAATTTGAATCCTCTGCATGATTGCATGTGGCAGTTGAACAGTCAGATTGATCTATATGGCAGCAGGATTTTCTCTATGAAACCAAGCAACAGAATTCTTGGCACCCATTTTTCCCACCACTTTTCAAGTTCCTAAATAGCAGAGAAAGTAGTTAATTGCTTTGTGCAATTCCTAGAGCAACAGCCGTAAACTGTTCAAACATGGTAAAAATAATTAAATCTGCTTCAGTTGTGAATAAAGATTGAACATAGAGAAACTTTAATGGAAATCAAGCTCCTACTGAGGTGTGCTGATTACTACATTCACAGTCTTGCTTTACTTTAAGCATACTTCAGACTTAACTGAAGACATTTTATTACACTTTCAATCTTAAGCCATATCATTACTATTTCACATAGTGCAGTTTGCCTAGAGCAAACTAAGGAAATGTTGTTTTTTATTAATGAAGTAGAAAAACTTAATTGAAACACTTCAAAGCCAAAAGGAAATAAAAGCAGACTTAACTGCTACAGTCAGTCTTCTGTAATGATCTCAACTGTTAAGAACAGGACTGCATGACTAAGGATTTGGTGGTTTTGAATTGTAAGTATAACCCATTTTCAGCCAAATACTTTAAACCAAAATAATGATAAAAACCTAGGCTGACATCAAGGGAAAAAAACAAATTTGGTTGAAGATTATAAACCAAGGCTCAAACCTTGTATTATCTTGTCCATCAAAACTATCCCTTTTTTGTTGTTTTGGGAGCCCTTTTGGAACAGAATTGTAGGATTTGACTCAAGGCAGCCTTTTCATAAGTGACAGTTGACTGATATACAGAGACATGAAATTAGATGCTCTACCAGGGAATAGCTTACAAAGCTAATAGAAGCACAAGGAAAATCCTAGGAGGAAAATTTAACAGATGCTTACTCCAAATTGTGATTTTTATTTTCCCCAATCTGTAGCTTTGTATCAATAGGCTTTGCCTCCTAGGGAAAACCTGCCTTCTGCAGAGCCCAGCCTATAGGCTAGATGTGGGTGTGTTTGCATGCTCATGCTCACACCCTGATGCTCTAGCTCAGAGGCCATAATTTTCTCCTTCTGCTCACTCTTTATTACCTTTGTTCAGTTTTCCTCTGCTTCTCTATTCTTTAGAAGCACCCAAATAAGCCAGTAAAGGAGTCAATTTGTACTGAAAGCACATGAACAACTAGAACATCTCTGTTGCCCAACAGTAGCTCTCAGTATGATGTCCTGTATTCAGTAAAAAATGCACCTTCATTCCACTGAAACTAGTATCAAAATTCCCAGTTGATCTGGTACTTAGTGGAAAAAAGAATAACTCTTCTTTAGCATTTTTGTAGTGGTTTGGGAAACACTGAGTGAAACAGACCTGTTTAAACCCAACTGAGGATATAGAATTATGCCAGTAATTTCCAGGAGTTGTCTATGTAGGACAGTTACTATTCTAAAAACAGTCATAGTACAAACAAGGGCAGGAGTACACACTAAAAGGTCACTTAACTGTCATTCAAGAAGGTGTTGCAGTTCTGAAACCCCCCATAAACACTTTTAATACCTTCTCTGAAAAGGAGTTGTAAATAAACATCAAACACAAACCACAAGTTTCTCCTACAGATATAGGTGGACTTAAATACATATGCAAGTTCTTTACAAAATTTAGGGCCTAATATGTATTCTTCATTATAAATTGTATTTCTTCATTAATTTAGGCCTACATGCTCTTGTTTGTGCTGTTCTTTTTTCTCCAATAAGTTTACCTATCAAGCTAACCCTTGGGGGGAGAAAACCCTGAAAAGTAACTAACAAATATTATTTTATAATTGGAGAAGCCATTTCATTTTGTCTGGAAAATGAAATAACTGTGTTAGCTGGAACACATTAGCAGACTTATTTGAAGTGATGATTTTAGTGTTGCTCAACATTATGCCACCAAAAAAAATCCCTCCCCCATCAAAATGTTTGCCACATAGGTATTTTTTTCCTTGAAAAGCGGCTATTATGATTTATTGTACCTAAAACCATGGTGCACTACAAAAACTCAAATGTTCTGAACTTCTGTGTACTAAAAAGCCACATGGCATTTTTGTCAGCAGTGATTATTGCCTATGAATGCACGATACTTGCTTTCCTAAATTATGTCAACCAATCCAGCTCTTACATAAGTTAGTCATGAAGCTCCACTGGAGATTTGGACTACCTACCCACCCACTGTCATTACATGTACATCTATTTCACACTTTGGTGGTTACTGTCATACACTGCTATTACTGTGAAATGCTATAAGCTGTGTGTAGCAAGAGTGTAGCTTCTTCTTTGTTTATGTTTATGTTACTGGTCTCACTCAAGAACAAAAATATTATATGATAGTTTTAGAACTTCAACTGTTTTTCCCCTGAGCACAGCCCCTGTCAGGCCACTCAGAAGAAAAAGACCTGCGCAACACCTTTTGTTCAAAGAAATCAAAGCCATTCTAGGCCTTAAAAATATGGAAACATAGAAAAGAAAAATAAAATAAGGACTGCATTTTTGCCCTTCACCATTTGCACAGTCCTTTTCAAGTTTTTAAATAATTTTATTTTTGAAGAAACATACTTGTTTCTTTGAGAAACCTATTTTGCGACTTTCAGATTTTCTTTCATCCTGTCAACAGTATTTGTCAATATTAACAGTAAATGGGAAGACTTTAAAAATTAAAATCATCTCTTAGCACCTATACTGACTAATGTAGGTTTACAAAAACTGTTGATTACCCCGTTGCTGCAAAGTGAAAAATAGAGGATATAAATTAGATACTGTTCTATGTTAACAGAAAAAGACAGAGAAAATAGTCAAAGAGCATGGTAAATATGCGAGAGAATTTATTTTTAATATGAAATGACAAAACAAAACAATTTTGAAATTTCAGTCTAGCTCAGAAAGCAGTATCACAGGAGGAGAACTGAATACAACTGAAGTAAATTAGAACTGATTGCAAGGAAAAAAATGATTGCACAATAAATGGAAGAATTTTTCAGATTGGAATTTCAGTCCAAGACGACATCTACTGGGATGACTGAAAAAGCTTAAATTGCAGTAAGACAACTCATGTGGAATAAGATAAAAGTGAATTTAATGGTACAGGAGCTCAGGAACAGCCTTAGCTGGATTATAGAAATGATCTAGTTATAATATTCATTTTGTTAATTCCACTAAACCTTTCATTCTTTTTAGTGAGATTGCTTTATTTTCCCAGAGTCCTAGCATACCATGTTGTAGTGATGCATTAAAAATATAAAGGAATCAAGTGAGAAATAAAATCAGGAGGACTGGTGTTATTTTCTGTTTGAATAGCTGGTACACCTCCACAAACCAAATAGCTGGAGATCTTGTGTGATATGTAAATTTTCAGGAACAGAATCATTCACATCAGATATAGAATGTCTTCTTCATAAACATAAAACTAATCAAGAAGACAAATTGCTTACAATGAACATTTAAATAATTTGTGCAGTCTTGAGGCAAAGAGTTAGATTAATTCAGTCCCTGTGCAATGGTCAGCACTGTTGAGTAACTAATTTAAATGGTTGGCCCACAACAAAGGAATTTCCGTTCTTGCTAAGCTTTGAAACACAAGTTTAATCAGTTTAACTACCACTGAAGTCTTTATTTGTACAATTACTTGCTGTCTGACGCAGAGTATTAAGGGTAACAGAGACAGTCTATAGGAAATTAGACACATTGAGAGTTACAAAGGCATATTATCCAAATTTAGTCTGCAGTGCCCAGCACTGCCTTTGCCAGAGCACAATCGAGTGGACCAGCTTACATTTTAATTAGATTAACTTATTAATTTGTAGAAAATGGCCATAATTAATTAACTCAAGGGTTGACGTATCAGGTACAGTTCTAGATGCAATGTTTCAACTGAGAAACTGTATTTGATTTTGTTTGTCTTGGGACATAATAAAATATCTGTCTTCACTTACTGATGCAACAAACATTATACCTCAATATTTTAGGAAATATTGACTTAACAGAAGAGACCTAGAAAATTAGCTCATTTTGATTACATTATTTCAAATATATTATGTCATACTACAGCAAATTTAATTCAATAAAGCAGATATTAATCTAAATATCCAGAGCTCTTGATATTTCCTATCAAATAATTTATTAAACATATGTAGTTTTGGCAACAGAAATGAAATATTTACTTCAGAGAGTTCTTTTAGTCACAGATTTCACCATGTTCCTGACAGCACTGAAACAAAAAAATTTGATTCATCTTCTCCTTCACAGTGAACAAGGGCTTACCTTTGAGCTTATGCAGCTGTGATAACAGCAGTGATGTACCTGCTGCATGTAGTATAGAGTAATAGCATCTTCACCAGCAAGATAACAATTGATATGGGATCTACCCCAGATGTTTTTATAATTTTTTTTCATTAAAGTGAGCAGAATAAATTGCATGAAAGGCTGACATCACTCCACTGTAAACCTGGCCCTGTTAACTTAAAACTCTGAGGTAATGTAATTCTAACAGCTTAAAAGTTTGTGTTCATAGTGTTGGATTTGTGTAGAAGCACATGAGAAGCTCCCACACAGCCTATTTGCATTGCCTGAGAACTGATCAAAAAAGTAATGGTATGAAATATCATGTAGTGCAATTACATGTCATTTAATATTATGTGACTCTGCTTTTCAGGGCATGTGAATGAGTCTCTTTCCCAAACACTTAACCAGCATCATTAAAGAGCTGAATCATGTGAGAAGAGAGCATTTTGCAACTAGCAAATGCTATTTGAAAGTAATGGTATTTAAAAGGTTTTCCTCCCCTGCAAAGTTCAAGATGAAATTCTCTGAAAACTATTACTGACCAACTAGTTGTAAAATCTTAACATAGTCATTTTGAGGTTACGCTGTAAAAAAAATGGAGATAACTCTTAAATAAAAACATAACATTTTTTCTATCCAATCAGGGTGATTATTGGTAGGGGATTTGTCATGGATATGAATGCTGAAGGGTAAAGTAATTCAGGGTTTCATCACTAGAAAAGATGGAGAAATACCTTGCAGAAATAAAACAGTAAGTTTCCATGGGGAGCCTTTCAAATTCTTTATAAAAATGACCCATTGAGAAACTACTGTGCTACTTCATCATCATCTATGGGACAAGAAAATTATGTTGCCATCAAACGTTTGCAGTAGAATAAAGCAATTTTAATAAAGAATTATATAACAGAATCAATGCCTCCAGCTTTAAAAGTAATTACTGGATTTTCTTTATATCTTACCCTGAAATTTCTTTTTGTGTGACAACATTCTTTTCTTCTTTTATATTGCTTCTGAAATATTGTAGTTTATAATGCAGCATAATTAAGTAGACAATGCAAATTTAAAATACTGTCCTAATTTTCTAGTCAACTCAGTGATAATTATGAAACAGTTGTTGTGCAGTGTATTAACCCTTTGTAGCCATGTTTCCATACTCAAAATATGACTTATATCCCCGCTCTGTCATAGGTACAATCACTCTCTAACTTCAAACTGCACAAAAACCTGAATGGTATAAATGATTGCTCCAGATAGTCTAAGCTATGATACATTTGAGAAATAGACACATGAAAAATCGTCTTACAGAAGAGCTGCTATGTTTGCATAAAGATACCACCGAAAGATATGTGAATAACTGATTTTAAAAATAAAAGAGGGAACTAAGGTTCAAGTAAAAACTTTAGACATTTTGTTTTCAAATTGTGTCAACAATAGTGCATTTTTTTGTTATTTTCCTGAATGGAATCCTTTCTATTCCTTTGAATTATTTTACAAATAATTTTAACAAGCTTAAAACTGCATGCTTCAGTAATTGCTTTTCTGGAGGACGAGTTTTGCGTCAGTCAAAGCAGACTTTATAGCTCAGTCTTTCCTCTAAGCCTGAGTTGAAACACTACTTTTAGTTTGCTTTTCCTCTGCACATTTTTGAGTGCTGTCTTTGTTACTCTTTCACAATTCAATGTAGAACCTACCACAAACTTAAATGTACTCTCATTGGATCTTTACAATTCATCTCTTGCACAATGCATATTTGAACAAAATAGATGTGTGTTTGGTTCTGAACTCAGAGTCTTTCAGAATTAGGCACATTTTTCTTTAGACAGTCTCAGAACAAAAAGTCAGACAAAACACAGGCCCACATACATACGTACATACCTACACACATACATGCATACATACATTTTCTCTATCAGCTTCCCCTGTGAGTAGTTTATTCCCCTATGGAATTCCCACTTCATCTTCTTCTTTCTTCCTGGATGTGAGAAATATGGGGAAACCTCCTTTTGACAGACCTGGTTCATCTTCTTGCCTCTCTGAAATGACTGATGAACGACTCCCAGCACTGCAAACACTTTTAGTTGCTCTAAGTTCTTTGGTAGAAAGTCTTCCGCTTTCCAAAGACTTACTCCCTCCCACAGACACAGATTTTTCTGGTTTCTGACTTTGCTGTTCAGATAGTATCCTGGTGTTACAATTTTACCTCTTCCACCCACCTCAATATTGATGATTTATTTCAGCTGTAACATTGCCTACATCTCTAGAGTGCTCTGTTTTCCCAATGAAAATTTTGCACAAATTAGGAGTGAAACAGTGACTCGCCATAAAGACAAGATTGCAAGATATATTAAAATAGATAGGAGAAGAGTAGAAGCCACATTCCATAGCCCAGAAGCAACAATTGAGAAATAATTAGATCTAAGTAACAGCTTATCAAGTTCTTTCAAGAACAGCAACAGTTTTAACTGCAGTTGATACACACACTTATTTACAAAGTGTTCCTACTCATGCTACAGGTAGCTACTGCCCTGTATTTACCATAGGCATGCTTAGATCCATCTACCAAGGAACCTTTCTAACACAAGGATGAATGATCTGTGGAACTCCAAAAGAATCTCTGGAAATCTGTACAACTCGGAAATCCTACCCTATATAGAACTAAGTATGAGGGAACTATCTTTCTTTTTTTTTTTTTTTTTTTTTTTTTTTTTTTTTTTTTTTTTTTTTTTTTTTTTTTTTTTTCATTTATTTTGTAGATGGACTGGATGTACCTTATCCTTATTGGTGTGATTTACAGTCTTGTAGAGAAGCTTGGGGAAGTATGAAACACAGTTGCAGCTCTCACTGGCCAACTAGACAGTAAATAGAAGAATTATATTTTGCCTACTGTCATTCAGGTATGCCTATCTCCATGCAGACAAAAGAATTCTTACATCACTATCTTTCTGTGGACTCTTAGCTATGTCCTTGAAGTATACTGTCTGACTTGTTAAATCTGGGGTAATGGCTTGCTCTTCTATCTGTGAACTCAGTTCAGGAGCTCTTTCTTTGATTCTGTAATTCTTGAAGATCACATACATGTTACAGAGTAATAAGTTCTAGAGGCAATAAAGAAATTAAAGCAGACAGCAGTGAAAGACTTCAGGAGTGGGATCAGAGTAAAGATTGCAAAGTCATGTACCTTCTAAATGTTGTCATATAATTGACAATGTTACCCTTATTTTGTAGAAAAAGAAAGATGTTAGGACAGAGGTGCTGACAGGAGTTTGTAGGAACAATCAATTTCTCATAGAAGACCTGAAGTGAAGAAATAACTTTTAATTCTTAATAAATTTAACAGACAGGAGTGACTTTAGTAATATCTAAGGTATTAGTCTTCTTTGCCCAGCAGTAAATCCATGTTCTGCTTTTTTCTGGCACAGAGTTAATTTTCTCAGCGTAGCTGATATGGGGCTACGTTTTAGTCTGCTGCTGGAAACAGTGCAGATAAAACAAGGAAGTTTGTGTTGCCGCTGAGCAGCACTTGCACAGAGTCAAAGATTTTTTGGCTCCTCACCCTCCTCTACCAAGGGGGAGGCTGGGGATGTCCAAGACACTGGGAGGGAGAAGATCTGAGGCAGCTAATCCTAACTGACCAAAGGGATCTTCCATAACATGTGACATTATGGTCAGTATATACAGCGGGGGAAGAAGGAAGTGCGGGGCAACTGGAGAGATGGCAATTTTCTTCCCAGGCCTTTAAACACGATGGAGCCCTGCTCTCCCAGAGATGGCTGAACACCTGCCCATGGGAAAGACAAAACATGTGGGCTAATTAACATTAGAGGTGAGGGAATTTTTTAACCAATAGAGTAACTGAGCTGTCTAGCCAATGAACATTACTTACTGTGTTTGCTAAGATGTATAAATAGTGAAAGGTTTTGAACAACCCACACAAGGAGAGCCAGTGGATCCAAAGGTGTGTGTTTTGTACTTGCTTGATCTATCTCTCTACCTCACCTTTATTGTTAAATAAATCCCTGTTATTGACTTCAGCTGATGGTCTATTTTGTACCTTAAATTGAGCAAGGGCACCTCTCACCAACTGGATCTTAACAAAAGGACATATCTAAAGGATGGCAAAAAGCATAGAAGTCAATATTTGTATGGCTTTTTCCATAAAAAAAGCTTTCAAAATTATTCTGAAGATTTTAATATTGTCTGGTTTTGTTTAAAAGCAGGAAAGTTCACTTTCAGTTCATCCTTGACTTGACCAGTGATGAAGACCACACTCCTCTTTAGTTTGTGTATTTCTTTTTTCTAGGCCAGAATGAACATGTCACGTTATAAATATTTTAGAAACTTTGTTTTCTGCCCCGATGGCCTACAGTTATTCTTAGTTTTGAGGTGATTGCTTGATGCAGCAAACAGATCCTTATCTTTCACAAGGCTTTTATTATATGATCCATATCACAAAAATAATTTGGCATACTAAAAACCTCAATGAGACATCAAACCACACTTAGAGGCAGAAAAGAATACTAAAGCATAAAACCCTAGGTGAGACATAATGAAATACAAGTTTCAAACAAAAAAAACCCCCAACTACATGTTTAGAAAAGATGTGGTGTTTAAAAGTAGACTACGTTTATACTGAAAACTGTCAGTACTGCTTTATCCAATGAAGTAGCAGGTGTTATTCTGTTTAAAAATGAAAAAAAAAAAGATGAATCTATGAAGCAGTAATGAAATTATTCCTCCTCTTTTGAAACATTCCCTAGATCTTTAAATATTAAATCAATCCTTGTTGTATTATATAGTGGAATTCCATTAGATCCTTAAGAGTACTTCCTCTTCCAATGATTTGGAACCACTGGAAGATCATTTCTCCACCAAGACCAGGGAAGTTGTACAATCAACAAAATCAGACGAAACCCACCCCAAAATATCAATTCCTTCCTCCTCAACATTTCTTTTAAATTTCTATAATTTGCCTCTTTCTTGAATTGTCATCCCACTGTTGCTACCACTACCATCACACAAGCCCCTGTCATCAGTAAATATGATCAGTAACCACAGGTTAGGGATGGCCTGAAATACCTCACAGAGTGGGAAATGTGGTCTTTACCCAGTATGATTTTGGTAAAAGCTGTAACTGACATTTTCACAACAGAAAATGGTCATAGCTCCATAGATCCAAACTATGTTCCACACTGTAGTTTAGATAGTGCCTGAAGATAAAACCAACATAAAGAAATGAGTGTTACATTCAACTTAATTTTTCACTGCAGAATACATTGATGCAGTTTAACAGAAATTATGGGGTTCTTTCCCTTTTCTGTCTCTCACAAAATTGTTGTGATAACATCTATCTCACATTTTTTAATGATCAAGGTTCACAACTCTCAGGGATCCCATACAATTTTCAGTGTAGCAATATGTTCTAATAGTTTTCTAAATTATTATGTATTATATTCAAGATGATTGAAGAAATTTTTAAACTCTTAATGTAAATTCACTTAATGTTGAGAATTCAGCAGAAGAACTGCTGAAGAACTTGAAGAAAAAATTAAGCACTGCATGAATTTCATATTTTATTAGCAATAAATTAAACAAATCTTAGACTCCTGCTCTCCCAACTAACAGCAACCTCACATTGGTATGCACCTAAGATGGTCATACCCACGTGTGTCTTTTTTTAGTAAAATGACCCTCGTAATTGTCTTCTCTTTTGAGGAAAGACACCTTAGGAAGGTTTTTAAAACTCAGAGATACAGGCCTAGGGGCATAAATTGTTTTATAAATGGAATTTTAGTGAACTGATTAATTGCGTGTTTGTTTGTTTTTGTTGGCTTTCACTGTTCTGCATAAAAGGTAGAGTTTTCGTGGGTGTTTCCCTTCTCCAATTCTTCTCAGACTTAGGCTCATTCTGGAATGGCATGTTCAGGCAAAGTGTGAGAGATTCAAATAGCTTTCAATAGTGATCCTCCTCTGAGGTAAATCTCGAGTCTCCATGCTTGTAACAAGAGCAGTATAATTAAGATATAAGTGTTTTCCTAGTGTATCTTTATCAAATATCAGGAGCTACTTCATCTTGTAATTTCTCGGTAGGATTTATAATGGTTACAATACAGACTAGTAGTAACAAAAATGGAGTGGTAGTTGAGATAGGACTCTGAAATATATCCCCAGCACAGCATTGTAGAATAATTGTCATCAGTATTTATTTATTCTGCCCACATTTTTGTTGGCATTAGTGACATTGCTTAGAAATTCAATATATCCTTTCATTGATACTTAATTGTTGGAAATAAGTTTCCTATAACAGAACAGTGGTCTGAAACATCATGACAATATCTAAGTGACTTCTTATATTGGGAATTACAGCAGATAAAACATCTGGACAACTATTTATCAGCGTGAACTTTAATTCAAGGCCCTATCTGCACTGTGTTTTATGACTTCTGTTTTGGTAGCATAGACAGTGCTGATTTTATGACTTTGAAATAAGTAGATTTTCTTTCAGTGGGGTAGAAGGTATGCCAACATATACCTTTTATTCTTAAAAAAGAAAATTCCAACTTTCTTAATAGAAAGTTCATTGCAGACCCTTAACAGGGAAAGTGCTATGGTATTTTTCACTTTGTGCAGATTACATAGCACATAGAACAGATGTTCTTTAATCCAAGGCCAATCCTTGCTGGAGATGGTCAGTATGTAAGTGAAGTTGTAAATCCCATCTATTTTCCTGCCACAGTTAGTGCAGTACATTGATATGCTTAATACACACAAAAATCCTAAATCATACACAACCACAACAGGTGTTGGACTGAGTTAAACAGAAACATTTCATAATATCCTCCATTTTGTCAATTTTCCCACAGGCATAAAAACTTGAATTCAAAGAGAATTAATTAATGTGCTCTTGTGTTATAGAATAATCATTAATTAATCTACTTTCTATTACATATTTCAGCTCATGAACACATCTAGAAGACCAAATCAACAGATGCTTAAATTTTGATGCCTTGCTAATAATAAAAACAGATTAAAATTTCTCAGTTACTTAACTAAAGGCACAAAGCCTCAAGAAATCCAACTGTTTGAAATTTTTGGCTGTGTATCATGTACTTAACACCTGAATGAATGAATTCACATCCCTTGAATGTGAATTCATGTACCTCAGCTGTCTAGACCAATGGCCATCTGTTAGCGAGACAGGACACGCTCACTAGGTTGGGCCATTGCTTGAGGACAGATATGTCAAGAAGTGGCTGGTTTAGATGTGTAGCCTGTAAAATACTTTAAATATCTTCCTTATGCACAAAGGCCTTAGAGTTGAATGGCATCATTCACTAAATCATATCTTTTAAACCTACATGCCAGAGAAAGAAAATATATTCAGAAGCAGATATATCTGAATGAGCAGCTGTAGCTATTAGTAGCCTCAACCAACTTGAAGGTTAGGAAACCAAAAAGTCCAAAGTAGGTTATAAGCATAACTTGGAAGGTCCTCTCTACAGCAGCCTGTAGTGTCAGAGGAACTAAATTAATTACAGAGAAATGTTTCTCTTTGAATGCAATGGAAACAAATAGCATTGCCATTGTTACCAAGCACTGCTGAAAAGTTTTTATTACCCACAGTGCCAGTAGTTGAGCACCTTGCCCAGAGAGAAGTGAATCCAGGTAGACTCAGCTGTAGAGAAGGGTCACCATAAGCTTTGGAAGAAGCATCTAGAATCTGTTGTTGTGTGTATTATCCTACTTCTAGCTTGTGTCTTTTCATTTTCCGTTTTCTGTGTGAAAATTTACAAGAGGTCTTTCTGGAGCTGTGGTTTGTACTCATTCAGAAAAAGTCCCTTTACTTCTAGATTCTTAAGAACATCCAATGTTAGATGTATCCTAATACCCACACAGGCAAAACCAACGTGCAATCATTGGATAACCTTGTACACCGGAGGACAAAGGAGTTTCAAGTGCTCTTAGCATTTCATCCTGTTTAAATTTGCATGTAACTCCATCAATTTTTCAGTATTTTTCCCCAACCTTCTTCATGCCATGTATCTGCCTCTGGCTGAACTTTTTCCCCATTCTGATGACTGAGCCAAAACTTTTTAGCTGCTTTCAAGAATAAGATGAAGGAAAAAAAAAAATAGGTTAAGCAAATGGTCTGAGACTGCAAGGAATAAGGAGCATCAGAAGTGAAGAACAACTTAACTCATTGCTGCTGCGCTGCAATTCATCATATTGGACTCTAAGGTTTGAAATCACTAAGACATATCAAGTGGCAAATATTTCTCAAAAAGAAGCAGTTGTCTGGTGGGGAAGATGGTACCAGTGGCACCCATTTTTAGCTATACTCAATGACTAAAGTACCTACTGAGATGTCGAATCATAGATTCGAAATGGTGCACTTTAGTCAAACAGACTTGTTGCTGGTGCACAGCATACTGCTCCTGTACAAATAGGCATCTTCTGCACAAAATGCACTGGAGGGTCAAAGTTAAAAGGATATGTAATTATACATTTAGAAAGTATCACTGCCTCGTATGGCAAAGAATTAAGAATGATATACTTCATATACTTTCACCAAAGGTTTTGAAACTGAACAGCTGCCTAAATTGAATCACAAAACACAATAAAAGTAAAATAACCTGTAATTACTGTAAGCTGCATGTTTATAGAAAATCATGAGTATATTTTCTCATACTTTTAATCTAACCTTTTTCACTGAAAAAAATTAAGATGAATTGCTTATTAGTGTGTAAAGTAATACTGTGTAGAGAGCAACTTTCCAGGATACAATGTCTTTTGCTTTACATGTTGGATTTCCTGCACTTGCCAGAGTGAATTGATCAGTTCTGTTTTCAGATGAGGGTCCCAAAAAGTCTGTAAACCTAACAATTTCTCTAAGTATGCATTTAGCCACCATATATTCAATATAAAATGCAATTTTCTGTCAAAAAGGAGAGCTTTTTTTTAGCATTCTGCACATGAGCAACAAGTGAATCAACTGATACTGGCAACAGCATTATGAGAGTGTCATTGTGCCACTGGAGGTGGATTAGTAGAGAAGACGTTGCCTGGCTGTGAAGGCAAATGAACAGGAATGACACAAAAATATTTTTAAATGTTGGAAGAAGTTAAATTTTTACTACAGTGGCAGCCAGGCACCATTCTTTTTCAGTAAACTCTACTAAAATTTGAACTGTAATTATCCTCAGGATTTTGAATCCCACAAAACTTGCATTTGCTAGCTGTTGAAGTCATTCTTTTACCTCTATTTAAATTCTTCTATGAAGTGATATCTCCTACAGAGTAAGACTGTTCGTTTGATCTTTAGAAACCTTTGGCTTTTTATTCAATATGTAATTTTAAGCCTTTCCAAGCTGAAACATACATTATATGAGACATAATTTAAATGCTTCTATTGGGTACAGACAATGCACTTGCTTTAACATTTCAGGGCTGATCAGACCTTGAATACTAGTTCTTATTATTTCCAGTGTTGTATCTTAGACCTTGCCAGTCTGATGACTCAAAGTGCCAGCATTAATTTATTGGTAGACTGTGTGGGATGTAAAGTTACTTTACAGGATTTGTGCCTTATTAACATAGTAATTTCATAAGCTGAAACCCAGATCTCTTACTGTGCATGGGCTATAGAGCACTCTGCAAATACACAGAACATAAATATGATATTAAATTATGTATAGGAGCTGCTGAAATCTAAAGACAGTCATGTTAAAACATAATAAGAATTGCTGCTTAGCAATTCTTAGCTACTTTAATGAAAACATTATGGTTTGGTTTATTTAAAACAAGATTTTTTGTTTTGCTTGAATTGGGATCACTGAGTTTTATTTTTAAGCTATTGCTAAGTGCAAATCATGTTATCAGTAATTCTCTTCCTTCTGTATATTGACTGTTTCAATTTCCTGCCTGAAAAATATATCAACTTTTTGGCATGAAATTCATCTTCAGTCAAGCCCTTCAGTTCTGTTTTCAGAAAAATATTTTTATTTTATATTAAGGTTTTATTTCATAAGCATATCTTTATTTTGCTACTTCTATTCTTATTTTGATCTGCTTATTAACTTTTGAGCTTGCTTTGTCTTGTATTTTAAATTATGTCCACGCATAATTTGTTTTGAAATTAAATAAAGCATTTCTTTACTTTTCACAAAAAATGGGCAAGTGGGCACACAACTCTCATCTCTTAACACTGTCAATCAATCAGTATTTCAGATCAATCAGTATTTCAGAACAGAGCTTCAAAGTACCTAGCTCAAGCCACTATACATGGCAGACCTTATACTGACACACATGTATCTGGTCAGGAGGGGTAAGAATAATAATCAGGATTTTCCAAAGGAACACTAAACCACAGAAGGAGACTGCAGCCTAGTTCAGTCATCAGTATCAAATTGGAGTTTTGCTCCTGTTCTGACACTGCAGGTTACAGGGCTGTGTGGAGCTACTTGAGCTAATCAGAGAGCAGCACCTTCCTGCAATAATGCATCCTGTGGGTAGCATAAGTAGCACTCTGCTCTGTGATGCTGCTGTCAAAATTGTCAGACGTAGTTCTGTCCTTTCAGGTGCCTGGGGGTGTCACAACGTGACATGGAAACATATCCTTGTTACTCTGTTTGCACTTCTAATAATTCTCAGCTGTCTTTTTTTCTTCCTAGCAGCTTTTTAGACTGAGGCAATACTTGCAACCTTCTTCTTGATTTTTTTCCTTGCAAAATTATTCTATAGCTGTAAGTCTTCAACATGCTCCTGCTGCTTGATGCTCCTTTTTTTTTTTTTTTAACCAATATTTTTTCCTGTAATTCTGTTGTGCCAAAGAAAAAGGAGATTTTTTTTTTTTTTTATGCAATGTAGTGGTGAATCAGAAGTCTTCCAGATATCTTTTGAAAACAGTTTTGGTACTTTCTCTTATATAAGTGCAATATAATGCTTTGGTCCATGAACCTGACCATATTTTGGTTTAGCTTGACCATTTTTCACCTGCTGAAAATTGTGGCCATTTATTTATATTTATTCCCCTGGTTTTAGTGCAATTTTCAGGGAAGTTTAGACTGATGGACTGTCAGGGGTATGGGAACTGGTGGATAAAATCTAGAATTCCATCACTATGAAAATATTCATAAAGAAAAATTATTTTTCCTTATATTACTGTCTATGCAACTAAAATTCCATTATTGCATATTTTCATAGGGAATACCACTGAAAAAATTCGAGGAGCAGAAGACAGACAACAGTGAGCAGAGAAATGTTAAGACTATTGATAATGAATGCCTAAAGTGGAAAAAATTTTAAAAGGTTCTATCTCATATTTTTTGTTGCTGTAGCTGTCCCTCAGAATAGCTAATCTCATAGATAAGGTTAGACTCTTATCAGGTTGCTCTGCTTGTTTCCTAGCATCATAAGTTATGCATACTGATGTGCACTCTCATGATCTGTTCTAATCAGTGAGGAGTAGCAGTGCTTGATTATGCAGGATATTGTTCCACAAAAGTTGCTTTCTGTATTGCTAGAATAGAATCTGAATTTAAACATAATGCACACCTGCTTATCCCAGTCTATCAAGCTAACTAAAGTCATTTTGGCCAACTCCCACAAGCCTTTAAAGAGTGCCAAAAAGGATGATGCTGGCAAGAAGAATCAGCTGGGGAAATGTTGATGATCAACAAAGCAACAATCTAAATGCCTTTTCTGTACACCAAACAGCTTCTCCCATCTTTCAGTCTCAATGTGAGAAAAGGAATCACTGAACGTCAGAAAAGTTGAAGAGAAGCCTTTGTATGGATTGGTTTGTCTGTTATTGGCCTCTCTAGCCTGCAGTGCCACAAGCACTTTTTCTCAACACACTATTTTGTCAGTTCATACAAATCATACGAATAAGAAATTTCTGGTGTCCTTTCAGCAAAGGGAAAGAAATCTTGTGATTTCAGTGAGGGTTAATTGGTCAAGCTTCAGTCCATTTCTCTGCACTTCTTGTTATCCCATTCAGTTTTATTGTTTTACTTGGTTTCAGAATTTTCCTTTTATTTTAGCATTTATTTTTTTTTAAATTCTTCTCCTCTCTCTTCATGTACTTCTTTCTTCCCTGATTTTATGATTTTACTTGGAGTAATTTTTGCAAGTTTTCTCCTTTTCACTTCTCATTTCATCTCAGTCCCTTTGTTTCTAGTCATTCCATTTCCAAATTTTCTGGTTTTTTCCAATTGCAATTTATTTGATGATATTTCCTTTCCAGAACATTTGTTAGACTTTTTTCTCTGATTTCAAGAGTTCATTCCTCTTCCTGAAAAGGAACCTGCATTTCTGACATTACTTGCACTCTTGTCCCTTGATTGTATTTTAAACGGCTGCTGTTTGTGCTAATTTCCAAGTTGTTTGGAGAAGGTGTGAAGTTGATAAAATCTTCTAAAGATTTCAGTTTTCAGTCTCCATCTGTTCTTCTCATATTTCTGTGCTTGAAATTCTACTGTTTTCCTAATAATTATCTATTTTTATAGTATTTTAAAAGTTTTTGCATGCAGCTTTATTTTTTTATCCCCTACAAATGATAACCAGTGGGATTCCCTTATTAAGAAAGCTAACTTTACTTCAAAGTATAGCATCTTGCTATTTTCCTACCACTGACTCTTTTCTTCATACCTTCTCTTTTGTAACTTTTACCATGCATCTGAGATTATCGTTGATGTGTGAGATGAAAATTTCTCAGCAGAGCATACAGAGATTCATTCCCTAAATTTCTGTGGATCTTTTTAGGTTACTTTTATCAGCTTCAAGGTTTTGTTAAATTACTAGCATTTGTCTTATTCACTTGCCTTGACATTATCTTAATCACTTGCCTCATGGTATGAGGCCCACAATTGAAATATCTCTGACATTAATCAGGAAACTTTTGATTACTTATAATTGGCATTATGTAACATGTCAAGGAACAATGGAAAAGAATAATAATTTGCCTCTGGTATGAACTTTCTGTTAATGTTTTAAATCCACCAGTAGGTGCTGTTATACTTAAATTTATCCCTAGTACTTACTTAAAAAAAAAAACAAAAAAAACCACAGTAACAAGAAAATTCATTTAAGGATGGCTCTGCGTGAGATGACATCCACTGCTGATTCTTCTTACTTTCTTTCTTAGCAGACCTTATGCAGATTGATATCACACAGCTGGCACCCTGCAAAATTAGGAATAGATTTTAAATGGAAGATAATTTAAGACAGCAAAAATAACTGAATCATGGGACAAAACATTTATAAAAGTCATGGAGTAATGCTGCCATCAGAAAAACTGGAAATAAACTAACAATGATAATAATTTGAACCCTTGAGAAGACTTTCAATCATGACAGTAAGAAAGCTTTAGGAAAGGTGTAGAATAACTTTCAAATTATAGAGGAGAAGATCTCCAAGAGTAGCAGTCAAAATGTTCTTATGTCCAAAGATTATTACACCAGTTATACTGGTAATTTAGTGTTAATTCAGAGAATTTTAAAATAAATTAATAGTCCAAATTATCTGGTGAATACAGGAAAGGCTCATTAATACTACAATTAAAATTTTTATATAAAATAATCTTCTTAATGGCATTCCTTCTTCTCTGGGGAATTGTACAGAAAAACACATCTTGCAATTTACAAGGGGATTAGATTCTCCTGTAATTCTGAGAGACTGGACTCACTAACCCATGAGCAACCTCAGCTTCATATTCTTAAATACTTAACATATATGCCCAGAAATGGGCTATGCATATTTACAGATGAAATATTAGAAACATTGGAAGAGTTAGAATGACTGACTCCATTGCCATCAGTTTACTAAATGAAATCTAATAATTATACACGTAAGAAAAATTTAAATTTTTTTAAATGCCCCTGGTCAGAAATAATTTTTATAATATTAAATAAACACCTTTGACCAAAACATTGCCATTAGGATGTTTTCCTTGATGTCAAAGATTTTGATGGAGGGTTATTATGTTTTTAATGGGAGTTTTCTTTTAAAGCCACCTAGACTGAGGGTTCTGTTTCCAGGAGTGATTACATATTTTTGTCCTGCATTTGCATTAGATTGTTGCGGTGTGTTTTGAGGGGGGGCACCCTGGGGATATCCCCGGTGGGCCCCCTAGGCTGTGAGTTGGCTGGCAGCAGCAGGCAGGCAAGGAGACTCCACACGGCTTCTGATCAGATGAAGGTTTATTTGGGGTCCCAACCCCGGGTCCAGCATGGCTCCTGAGGAAAAGGGGAGAAGGGGGAGGGAGGGGGAGCCTAGGGGAGGGAAGGGGCAAGAGGGGGGAAGAGGCTGAGAGAGAGGAAGGGCTAAGAGCCAGACTGATCCCCTAGCACAGCTTAAGAGGTGAATTGAAGTGGGCGCGGAATCAGACTTGGGCCAATGGGATTACAGGTACAGGATGGTTCAGGGCAGGACCACAGGCTTAGAATATACCATACATTTCGGAGGGGTGAGACAGAGCATACCATTTAAATAAAATGGAATAGAACATTAGATATTAATTGGAAAGGTTATAAATCTTCAAGTTAGAAAGCTTAAAAAGGTATGAATTCGTAGAATGGAGACTCAATTCTGAGTCCAGAGAAAGATTCCATCAGTGTTTCATTTCACCTCTTTCCCCAGGCATGCAATTTTCACGATACCATGATGACCTGCTTGTAAAAAGAGGCATGATAGATGCTCCAGGTGAAACTGCTCAGATATCTCACAGTCACTGAGCACACTCATCAAACTGCTCAGATATCTCACAGTCACTGAGCACACCCATCAGAGATGTATCTGCAACCTCTCCCACACGCTGAACAGCATATGTTGAATCTGTGACTGAGTAAACACAACATCATCCTTCATCCTAAGTATGTGATTTGATATTACATTGTTCAGCTATAAACCTTGTAGTAAAATTTACATTAATTCAACTGAATGCAATTCTATATTTTGAAGGTATCAATTTCCACATGACTACAAAAATTCTCTATGGAACCCCCATCCCTCCCAAACTTCACTGTCCCAGAAGAATTTTGTATGTTTTGTCAACAATCAAAGCTCTCTGTTTTGAAACAGATGTGATATAAATTCACATTCTTGAGATACTGCATTAGACATGTGAGATGATTGTTCCTCAGCTCAATGTTCTTTGAATTTTTTTCTTTTTCTCATGCACTATCAGATTTATTTGAGCAAGGAAGTGCAGGCTACACTTGCACAGGAATTAAATGTCTTGGCAACCAATTCCTTGAGAAACGTAAGAGCTACCCAAATTTTTGGCTGAAAATGAATTCCATATTTTTTTTCTCTCTCAGAAGTTTTGATAAGGAGGATCTCTAGAAACAATCTATCAACTGATTTATCTAGGGGTCTTGGGATACACTTGCACTGCATTATGCTATAGAATCTCTATTAACCCAAAGGACTGATTGCTGCAAACTGTAGTGTACAAACTCTCTTTAGAGGAAACTGAATAGAGAACTTGAGAACTTTTCATCTAGAGAGTCTGCAGAACTTCAAAATAAGACAGACAGCTTAACATTTAGCATGATTTGAGGTAATAGGGTCAGATAATTGCTTATTTTGTCTTATGATACCTGGAAGTAGAAGACAACTGAAAAATTCTGCGTATATTCAAATAGAATGAATTAACAAGAACACAAATAATCCAATAAAATCTTTCAGTCTCATAAAAAAAAAAATGCAGCCACAGATCCTTTCATGCTAGCTGCAGAGTGTGTGCTCAAGGTAATACTGAAGTCTTGGCAGCTGCTGAAAAAAATTGCATTTAGTTTTATGAAATGCATTTTCTATCTCTCCCTCAAGATTTTTTAAAAAGGCCAAAACTTCAATGCACAAAGAAGTGGCAAAATGAAGTTGATAGCAATTGTTTTAGTTTAAAATAATTCTGTTTCATTTATTATGATAGCAAAGTCCATTTTACATAATATGTTTTCGTGGGGATTAGTGGATGCTAAAGTGTATTATATTGCAGTTTTACTTGGTCTGAAGGGCAGAGCAGAATTTACTGTTTGGCAGTTATTTAAGCAGTTACAAATGTTTATGTTTTATTTAGAAACCCTCAGTTATTGTTTTTATTTGGAGAGGAAAAGGATAAGTATTTGGAGCATGTATAATTTCATCTTCATTTAGTAGTCTCCAGGAGAAAGAAAAATCTTAAAATTGCCATTTCACTTTGAAAATAAGTCCCTAAAAAAAAATTCCTTAAAACGGTAATTAACAGTCTTCAGCGACAACATATGGGCCAGACTAGCCTGTGAAACCTTAGAGTCAGTAAATCTCTTCAAGATCTTGCCCTGGTAACAATCACAAGGACAAAAACATGGATTGTAGCCTGGAAATACATAAAATACCTTAAGTAAAAAATATATTGTTTATGATACAGTTTGAAATAAACATTTGTGCTAAGCAAGTTCATTCCATCTTAGTAAAAAGGGAATTTTACTATCAAATTTTTCTGATCCCATAATTTTCTTCTGCTGCCTGAAAGATACTTGGAACCATCCAGTCACATTACAGATGGATTATTTCTGCTTTCTACCAGGTCAATGGATTTTATGAGTGTTCAACATCCCAGGGGGAACACATCTCTTGTGTTATTCCTGAAGGTATTGCCTAGTACAGCACTTCAGATGAGTGCTCTGGTGCAAGTTGATAATCCTTCACGAAACAATTTGCCCACATTGTCTCTTTACTGGTACACCATCTCAGTTTCAGTCCACTACATTTGTTTAGCAATTAGTTCCTCTGTCATAGAGCTTTGTGTTTTTTCCATTTTGAGGGTTAGCTAGGTCCCTTTAGCCTTATCTCAAAGATGAAAAAAACCTTGAGAAAAAAAAAAGGCATATAGGATGCTATGAGGGATGGTACTGGCTATATTTGAAAACATCAAAAAGCTACAAAGGAACATAAAGGGCTGAAGCGGCAGAAAATGAAACTCACTTTCTAGGAGATCCCTTTTTCTTTGCTAAGAGATACGTGTCTATAGATATAGATGCTTATGGTTTACTGGCTCTTAGTAATTTCTCTGTAGTGATCTGAATCCTTTGATTGTTTCTGATATAGTTTTTGACTGTTACTATTGTCTTTCATGAACAGTCAAAAATTACAAGGTATTCCTAACATAATTTGTACTCCAGTGGTCAATTTTTAAACTTTCACATTTATTTACAGCCAATAATTTGTATAAATACCTTTACGGTATTTTCCACAGTTTTTCTGAAGTCTGTTTGCTATGTTTTAACATATTTTTAAACTACAATACTTCTCCAGCTTAAAAGTGAAAAATTTGGCTTCAAACAAAAATTTGTATTTCTAAAGCAAAAACCTACTGTTGTCATAAATTATTCCTGTGAATTAGAATGACTGTGAGGTCATAAAATGAGAAGCTGTTACTTTTGGTAATGGCCTTGAGGAGTGGAATGCTCAAAGCAGAAATTGCAGACAATGTATGGCACTTGGTTCTTCTCTTGTTGATCTGCTCATCACACTTATTTAGAGTTCTTAGGCCTTCACTGACAAGTGAACTTCATCAAAACTATGCCCAGACTTTTAAGCAAAACAGCGAGTTAATTTCTTCAAAACTGGTACAAAGGTCAGGTCTTGACACAGTTTCAGTGTTAATGCAAAATTGCAACAGTAAAGGCAGTATAAAGCAATGGTGAGTTGTTAGGTTCTAAGTGTGGCACAGATCAGATGATTACCATGACTGTATTCTCGATGTACTGGTAAACTGACAAATTATGAAATGAAAACCGAACAAGATAAAATTAATTACACAAAATGGCCCATTATAGCATCTGCTCAGACTTCTGGTACAGTGCAGCCATATGCAGCCATATAAGCATTCCAAATAAGCCTGTGGTACCTATGCAGACTCTGGTTCCAGTGCAGCACCAAGCCACGTTCTGTAGAGAGAGGGGAGAGCAGAGATCAGCACGTCTCTGCAAGGGCAGGGCACTCCGCGGCTGCTGCAAGCATGCCTACATACGAGACAAGGAGATGAAATTGTCAAGAGTGCATCCAAGTTTGAAAGCAAGTCAACTATTCCTCCTTCTCTCTCTTCCCCTTTGCCTCCCAATTTTTGGGAAAAGAGTCTTCCTATTCTTACATTTAGTCAGGGCTACTCAGCGGTGTTTCAGGGAAAGAAGGAAAAAAATCAACTGCAACCATAACCACATTTGATCAGTTGTGACTCTAGATACAATTCTTCCTAATCCCTGTGGGTGAGTAGATAAAGCCACAGGGCAATATTATTTTCTTACAGTTTATCAAGGAAGGAAATCAATAAATAGCAATTAAATTCACAACTTTTTTTCTTTAAAATAATAATCTAGTGAACTACCACAAATACTCATATGGTCCTAGAATTTTTCCCAGAAATTACATTAAACTATAATATTTAAGGGTAAAAAAATTGGTTCTCATCCAAAACACACTAAGAAATGGTTAGTCTACCATTTTGCCTGGAAACTTTTCAGTTGCTCTTACATCCAGGAAATTGCTTCTAATTTCAAGGCTGATTTTGTCTAACATCAACTTCCAACTATTAGATCTTGTTACACTTTGATCAGCAAAATTGAAAAGCATTCCATTATCTGGTTTTTTCCCTATGTATAGACAGATTTCTATAGGGATTTATAAATATTTCATACAACTCCTTGATCAAATGAACCTATTAAGGACTTTTTTTCAGCTACACATAATTTTTGGATGACTACTTTGAAAAGTCTTCATTATTTCAACACTCTTTTCCATGTATGGATCCCAGGAGGAGACACAACAATCTTTAGCAGTTAGTTCATCAGTGTAACATGCAAATAGAAGCCTCAGTTTCCCTCTGCTCTGTGATATTCTTCTTTTTATTAATATAATAACATTTTGGCTACAAACAATAATCTGAGAACTAAGACAATTCTCTGTACTTGAACTTCAGTAGCTTTAGTCTGTTACCTTTGTTTCCTTGTCCCTTGGTAGAATACAAACACATTCATGATCTTTTAATCAATAAATTTTAATTCCATGACTCTATAATGTAATATACATGATATACATATCAAATATGCATATCATATATACATATATGACAGTATAATATAACATAATTCCTAGTCTGTATGCCATCTGCAAACTTCTCCAGGATATTAATGCCCTCATCCCAACAGTTGATGAAGAAATTAAGTAGGGACAAATAAAGTGTTGGTGTCTAAAAATCCTACATTAATATATTTAATTATTTCTATATGTCATATTCAAAATTTATCAATGATCGCATTTCTAGTCCAGTCATCTCATGAGTTCCACTTACGTATGTTTTTTTACTCAAAATGCATATCAAAAACTCTGAAGAAATCCCTGTGTCTTTAATCATAACTATCATCAGTTCCAGCTAGTCTCTAAAAACACCATGGAGTTTGTTTAAGGAGATGAAGTTCCACAAAACCTCTAATGACTAGTGCATATTAATCTTACATTTTGAATCTTAAATTAAACACCGCATTAGATATTCAGCTTTGAGCTCACACTAAATGATTCATAACTTCCCAGATATTTCTCACTACCTTTTTAAAGTATAGGAGTTGAATAAGCAATCTTCAGCTTTTGTTCAATATTGTCATCAGTTTTTCAGAGATGCTCACGTAATTTCCTTTAGGCTGTACGTTATTTTAAAAAAGAGAAAAAAACCCAGGCAACTTAATTTTTTTTTTTCTAGTGGTACCCATTGTCTAGTTTGAAAATCTTGCTCTGTACTTGAAGAGAAATACAAACAGTAAATAGGCCTCAGCTGGGGATATGGTGTGTCTAATTCCCAGCAGACAGATTAAAAGGACATGCAAAAACATGCAAAAGCGTAGTTTACTGTTCAAAGTCATCTAGAATGTGGTATTATGTGTGAGACCAGCTGGAAAACAAACAGTTTCATTGGATCACTGAAAAAAAGGTGTTAAAATGAGATTTATTGTTACATACAATGAAAATTAATACTTTTCTCCTGAGGTGCTGAAATTCAAAGACACTAACTGTACCCTCATTTCCATTTTTATGGTTATAGCCTATTAAAGATTTTATTTGTGTTCATTGTTCAACAGAGGCATTAAGCGCTTAGTGCAGTTCCAAAACACATATGGTATGTAGTGGCATTTGAAACATCCTAAGCCTACAGCTGGCCCTCAGAAGGGTATGATTATCCCATAAGCCCTTAGTCAGGTCTGCCAACAGCATGCAGTATATCCATTTGTTACCAATTCATTATAATTTCAAAACTTTTGGTCCAGAATTTAGTCTTTAGCACTGCATAGCTCACCACAGGCTTACTGAAAGGCAATGTGACTGAAAGGCTCTCTGCTCACAACCATTAATATAGTTCTCACAAACTGTTCAGTTATTTTTTATGACTGTTGGAATGAGCAACACTTACTGAGTTAAGGCCAATATAAAGGTTCATACTGAAATCTTGAGTGTTCTGGCATCGAATAAATTCTCATTGGTTTAATGATGTTTTTGGCACTAAGGTCCTACCTGTTACTCCTTCTCTTCTCTTCTCTTCTCTTCTCTTCTCTTCTCTTCTCTTCTCTTCTCTTCTCTTCTCTTCTTCCTTTGTTTTGGTTTTGTTCTTTCTTTCCATCACTCTCTCTCTTCTTCTTCTTTGAATACTTTAGAAACGCATCTATTGCTCAGTCAGCTGTTTGGACACAACATCCCAGAGTTGGCTAATGTTGTCCTCATTTTCAAAAACAGTAAGAAGGAGGACCCTGGAAGATACAGGCTTGCTAAAATCATGGAAAAGGTAATTGAAAAACACCTGGAGGTCAACACAGTCACTGATCACAGTCAGCACAGCTTCATCAGAGGAAAGTCCTGCTTGTTGAATCTGATTTACTTCTGTTATTGACCCATCTACTTGATCTTGGAAAGCATGTAGATGTAATATTTTTATACTTTAGCAAACCTTTGGATACTCTTACACTGAGTCCTTCTGGAACAAAACATCCAGCACACAGCTGGATAATCATCTTACCTTTTCAGTGAGTAAATGGCTCACAGGTCAGGCGCAAAGAGGCGTAGTGAATGGGTTGATATCAGGCTAGTGACTGTCATTAGTGCGCTTCTGCAGGGCTCCATCCTCAGCCCAGTTCTCTTCAGCATTTTCTTTAATGTCTTGGACACAGGAACTGATCTGTTCACTCTCATGATCAATGACAGGACTCTAGGAAATGGCATGATGCTGTGTTGAGGGAGGTTTACGTTGGATATCAGGAAAAGGTTTTTCACCCAGAGGGTGGCCGGGCACTGGAAGAGGCTTCACAGGGAAGTGATCAAAACACCAATCTGACAGAATTCAAGAAGTGTTTGGACAATGATTTCAGGCACAGGGTGTGATCCTTGCAATGTCCTGTGCAAGGCCAGGAATGGGACTATATGAGAGAGAAATACAAAGCCTCATGTCTTCTTTCCAAATCAGCATATTCTAAGATTCTATGATCCTAAAAAGTCATAGATCAGAAAGCAATATAGATTGTCTCAAATGTATATTTAAGAGATTTCTCTCCTCCAAATAAAATTAATCTTCATGATCACTTCTGTTTCTTAAGTCTTGTAAAAAATATGTATGTTGCACGCAGAAAAAGCAAGCATACTTTGGTCAAGACAGGCTGTGCACACCAAAACAAGTAGCCTAATGAGAATTCAGGTCAGAAGTACCTCACTTTCTATAGGTAAAAACTGCTGTCACACAGAAGTCACCTTACTTTGAAGGACAGCACGTACTTTTGAAATGGGCACTGTTTATACTAGTCATTTATATATGTGAAAAGCTTTGCACTTGAGTGTCTGCCAATAAATGCTTAGGTTTTAGTTGAGCCACTGCGTTTCTTCAGTCTTCTCATCTCTAGTAAGGATCCCTTCCCAAAGCAATATACATCTCCCCAGAAATATATGTGGAATACTAATTTATTCTCACTTTACAATAAAAAAGCAACTAATGATAAGAAAGGTTTTATTGTACATTTATGGCAAATATGTCAAATAAACTGGACAATAACAGAAGCAATGAAAAAGTAACGTACTTCAGAGCTGGCCAGTAGAAGATATTTGGGACATATGCTGAATATGATAGATAGTCCTGCTGCTAGACCCAGAGCACTGGGTGAATTGTCCTTACCTTTACAGCCTGTGGCCAATTTAACCAATGAGTCCAGAGCAGGTTGCAAAAAATTAATACTAAATTATTGAGCAGGTAATTAGTTCTTACTGAGATTTTTGCTGCTCTAAGATGGGTTTTTTCTTACCCTGTGTTCTGGAAATTAGCTCATGAGATTGCACCTCATACAAATTCACTGAATCAACACTTTAAAATATTGCAATAAATTTTGAGATCTACTTATAAGCTGTCTGAAAATTAGGTACAGGGAAGAAACTGGACTCTTAGTTTCCTTCTGTTATCAAAGGAAGGGGTGAGTGATAAATCTTTTTATGTTCTGCCTGTAGAATAATAACAATTATATAATAAAATTATTTCCTCTGGAAATAATTTTATCTGTTCTCATTGTCTAGGACTGAATTTGAACCAAATTTGAATTTTCAGATTGTTGCATTGACTAAAATTAATTTCATTCATTAATCACTGATTAATGAATGAATGATTAATTAAAAAATAGATTCAGTAGTTCTGTGCCACTAGTGATCACAATATATTAACTACAGAGCAAGATGTAGTCTTGGAACATAGCTACAGGATGAAAAGGATTTTAGAATCCAACAAACTTTTTCTCTCTTAATTTTGTATATTATATAGCTATTTTTTAAAACAAGCTTTTAAAATATGTGAACCAGTTTTAAAAATCAAATGCAAATAAGAAAGAAAAATAGTAATTTAAAGATAGCACATGGGATTGCATACAATTTTTTCTATAAAACTTAAATTTTTTTCTGTGTAGCAGACCAGATTAAATTACTGAGAACCACAATTTCTTTGAGATAACATTTAGATAAATACTGTTATTTGGAATTATTCTACCAAAGGAGGCACCTTAATGTTACAGCCAGTAAGTAAACTCATACAGAAGCATAACACAGCATGAGACAAGCATTCAGCTACTTCTATGAGTCATGATGCTCCTACGCCAATCATTCTCTGTGGCACCAGCCTGAAAGATGAACAGCAGAAACTAGCAAACTACTGCTTCTATGCATAAACAAATGATTATAGTCTTTCATTATTATTAATATCAGGGTAAAGTTGTACAATGATATGCAAAAAAAAAAAAAAAAAAAAAAAAAAGGGTAATTTTTATCTGCTTTAAATCTGCGGTTTATAAAATGCAGCTATAGTCTTACAAAATCACAGAATCAGAGAATGGTTGAGGTTGGCAGGTGCTTCTGGAGATTATCTGGTCCAAGAAGGGTCAACAACAGTCACTTCCCAGGACCATGGTGGCTTTCAGTTATCTCCAAGGATGGAAAGTCCATGTCCTCTGGGCACAACAACTTGCTATCCTCACAACAGAAGACCCTTTTTTTTTTTCTTTTTAGACAGGAACTCTTGTGTTTCTGTTTGTGCTCATTGCCTCTAGTTCTTTCATTGAGCTCCACTGGAAAGGGCCTGGCTTCAAAATTTTTACACCCTTTCTCCAGCTATTTACACACTTTATGGAGATCTCCCCTGAGTGTTCTCAAGCGAGACAGCCCCAGCTCTGCCAGTTGTTCCTTTTGGTGAATTGCTGCTGACTTCTCACAATGGCTTCTTTGTCTTCATATGCCTGGAAACTGTTCCTAGGATTAGGTGCTCCCTCGCCTACCAGGAATCAAGGTGACACTGACAAGTCTGTAGTTTTCTGGTTCCTTCTTCTTGACCTTTTAGACAATAGGAATGACATTTTCTTTTCTCAAGCCCTCAGTCACCCCCTTCAATTGCCATGATTTTTTCAAGAGAGTCAAGAGTAGCATGATTATTGATTATTGACATCTGCCAGTTCTGTCAGCACTTACAAGCTCAATTTGTTTAAATATTTTCTGACCTGATTCTCTTCCACCAAAGGGGATTGTGTGATAAGGTGTAGCTTACAGGCAGATCGGGTTCTTGACAATGTGGTAGGAGTCGCCAATTACCTGTCTAGACATATTTTCATAGTGACTAGTGCAGGAACAATTGAATGGTCTGATGCAGTTAATCTGATTAAAAATGTTCTTAAATTGTGTAGTGTCCAGTGCTAAAAAATTAGCTGGCCCAAAAGATTCTATGAATCAAGAGTGTGGCTGAAATACCTTGAAAATAAAGTTGTGTCAGTTTTCCTTTTTGAGATCTCAGAGGTCCTTCTGTTGAACTATACATTTTTTGGTATTCATGGATTCATAACACCAATTGTTAAACTGGGCAGAAAAAAAACCTAATGTAGATCATTGTCCTCTCAGGCAAAGGTAGGAAACCATGAAATGAAAAATGTTGAAATACAGGAAAGGAAATATTGTTACTGCATGTTTTGCAATACTTTAGCCACCTGTGGATTTCAAAATGAGTATTTATTTTTAAAGAAGAGGTAAAACAAAAAATTCACTAGGTACAGTGTGTTAGAAATATTTACTAAAATTATCCCTGAAATAGGAGAACTATGCAAGCATACAGATAATCACAGAATACCAGGTTGGAGGGGACTTCAAGGATCATCTGGTCCAACTTTTCTTGGCAAAAACAAGGTCTAGACAAGGTGGCCCAGCACTCTGTACAGCTGGATCATAAAAAAGTCCAGTGCTGGAGAGCCCACCACCTCCCCTGGGAGATTATTTCAGTGGCTGATTGTTCTCATTGTGAAAATTTTTGTCTTGTGTTTGATTGGAATTTCCCGAGGATGAGCTAGTACCCATTACCCCTTATCTTCACCATGTGACTCCTTGGAAAAAGGAAGTCTCCATCTCCTCTACAGCCACCATTTACATACATGAACATAATTATAAGGTCTTCCCTAAGACTTCTCTTCACCAGGACAAACAAACCCAGCTCTCAGCTTTCCCTTGGATAGCAGGTTTCCCAGTCCTTTTATCATCTTTGTGGTTCTTCTTTTGACCCTTTTCAGCCTATCCACAAAATGTAAAGGAGTTACAGGAGTTACCATTATAACTCAGTGCTTTGAAACTGAGCATACATAGTGTCATGTGTGGGCAGCTTCAGTCAAGCTTTCTATTTTGGACAAAAAACATATGTACAATTAATTTCCATTAATGTATGGAAATATGGATACTTCCCTGGCTTAGGCTTAACAACCTTAGAGAAAAATTGCTTCGTTTACTTTACTTAGGACTGTGTACTTTTCCTTTTTCCAAGTAGTTTTGTCCAGCTTGGAAACACACTGCGTGTCAGAGGCAGTCTGTACGCAGAGGGGAAACACCCACAAGATTTGTACAATGTCAGTAATTCAGAATAGAAAAGAATGTCTGCCTCATTGTCTTGGAGAATAAAAGATATCAAAGCATTTATAGCAAATAGAGAGATTAGCCAAGAAGTTTTCCTTGCTTCTTCGGAGTACTCTTAATTTGCAGGTGGACATTGGAAAGAAGTACAGACTGAAAACTGTGAGTTGCAGAGATAGAAGCACTTGGACGCACTTCACAGCTTTTACAGATACTTCGAAATTGAACACATATCTGACCTTTCTATCTCAAGTGTACATAAATAGCCTCAAGACTATGTTTTTGCATGACAAAGTCTAGGGCCGTGTCACATGCCAGGGTCTAAGGTTTGCTGGGGAACAACTCACATCATATATAGATAAATATTACTTCAGCCTTTAGCTATGCTAGCACAAAGAGACCTGGCCAGCACAAGAAGAATCTATTGCTAACTTTATTTATTATACCATAAAAACTATCACTTTTTTCAGCCATAATTTATAATACTGAACTAATTTTTTTTCAAGATAGTTGATTATTAAGACGTAGCTGAAGATGTTTTTTTTTGGTTTAGGAAATATATTGCATCCTATCTATGCCAAAACAAAGACACTAATGGATTATTTAAAAAGACATGTACATGTCCAATTTAAAAAATGAATTCTTCAAGGGCAGTACACAAGCTGCTTTCATGGTGTTAAATGGACTAGTGGAAGAAGTTGACCAATATCTATTTTTGTGCAGAATAAATGCATGGTTTCAAGCCAAGGAAGTGCCTTTAGGACAAACTGAGACAGTTGCTGCTGATTCCAAGGTCAAAATATGGCTCAGTAAACCATTTATCAGAGTGAGTGTTGAGCAGGGGACTTAGTTCTGTAAGCAGGAGCTGGATGTCTGAAATACATCTGAAAATTCTTCTTGTGAATGTCAATGCCTTAAATCAGATACACAGACCCCAGTAAGATGCAGAGGAACATCTGGCAATTATGAAAGGAGTCTTTAAAAAACAGTTGAGTAAGGAATTGTATAAACTAGCTGAGAGACCAAGGAAAGGAAAGATTTAGATTAAATTACGAAAGGAGGGGACAATGCACAGTTCCAAATTTTCCTCTGCCATTAACTTTTGTATATTTGTATGTTCTTCAGTTCTTATAAGTATACCACTCTCTCTATTTCTTCCAGAGTGCAGGTGTACACAGAAGCACATATGCATAAGAACACACATCCACAGACATACAGAGTTTTTTAAAAAATGTCTTTTATAAAGCTCACATTGGTCTTTTCCTTTGTCTGGCTCTTTCCTACTGTAGTCTTTCATATTCTCTTACCAAAAGAAAGTTAACAATACTTACTTTTCTCTGTGAAGATAATTTTTCATTTAATTTTTCATTGTTGTTATTTCTTTGTAACATCACCAGTCTTTAAGAAATTTCCACAGTTTGGAATAGATTAATGTACTGTCTTGAAGCCTTTCTGATTCTTATAACTAGGATTCTTTGCCGGTGAGATATTTGCACTAAACTCCAATCTTTTCGATGTTATTCCAACACTAGATGAATGTCAGTCCCATCTTTGTTGCAATGGAGAGCAAATGACAGGTTAGCATTTATGAAACACTGCCCTCTTGTGCCTCAGTAAAATGAGATTACAAAGAGAAATAGGTGTGGATTTTCTTCTCTCTCTCTCTCTTTTTTTTTTCTTTTTTGCATGATTTGGTTTGATTTGGTTTTGATTTTGCTTTGTAGTTACAAGTAAAAAGTATGATCACATATTTAGCATACATTTTGTTGGACTAGAGCAGCTTGCTTCTTCCTTTGACAATTTTATCTCTTTCTTTTGTAGGCAAAAGATCATGAGATGTTTGCTCATTTTTTTTACTAGTAGAGAATGAGTAGGAGAAGAAAAATAAATTCACAGAATAGAATAGTCAAGATGAAAAATTATATAGCTAGGAGATGTGCATGCAACTACAAATTAAATAAATATATGCAAACACACTAAAATAGACAACACAAAAGGAAAAATAGGGTGACAATTTTTTAATAAAGCCCAACTTGATATTTTATTGTGGCGAGCAGTGTCCCAGTGGCACATTAGAGGTCATGTAAATACATCTGTCTGATAACTAAATTAATAAATAATTCCATTAAGAAAAAAAAATTATACAATTTATATATAACTGAGTGTTGTATTCCATTTTATTTAAATGGTATGCTCTGTCTCACCCCTCCGAAATGTATGGTGCATTCTAAGCCTGTGGTCCTGCCCTGAACCCTCCTGTATCTGCAATCCCATTGGCCCAGGTCTGATTCCACCCCCACTTCAATTCCCCTCTTAAGCTGTGCTAGGGGATCAGTCTGGCTCTTAGCCCTTCCTCTCTCTCAGCCTCTTCCCCCCTCTTGCCCCTTCCCTCCCCTAGGCCCCCCGTCCCTCCCCCTTCCCCCCTTTTCCTCAGTAACTATGCTGTTCCCGGGGTTGGGACCCCAAATAAACCTTCATCTGCTCAGCACCCTCAGAAGCCGTGTGGAGTCTCCTTGCCTGCCTGCTGCTGCCAGCCAGCTCACAGCCTAGGGGGCCCTCCGGGGACCTCCCCGGGGTGCCCCACCTCAAAACGCACCGCAACAACTGAGGGGTTTGTCTGAGTATAGTAAGATGGTGGCTACAAAACTGAAAACAAGGGAGACATTGGAGGAGATCTTCCACATGCCAAACTTGCTTCCAACAAACCTCTATTTCAGAACTTGCTAAAATCTATGAGTGAAGTGAGCAAAGACTGAGACCTCTTCAGGACCAGAACTTTCAGCAAGGCATTGTAAGATCTGTAAGTCGTGCAAGATTTGTAAGACTTACAATCAACTTGCTTGTAGCAAAACCTTGGAAATTATATAGACACTTGTAAATTATATAAAAATATTAAACTTAAAAGCTGATGCTTCAGTATTTATAATGCTGGGAAAAGCCACTTATCAAAAAAAAAAAAACCTTCTGAAACAAAAATTTTTACAAGACTGCTACTGCTGCTGCCCTTGGCTTGACTCATACTGTCAGGTTTGAGGGCAAAAAATTATATAGAAAAGAAAGGTAATCAACAGCATTTTTCTAGTTTTCAAAAGCTCATGTGATCAATTTGCAGCCATAGCTGTTCTTCACAGGTTGGTTTATCACACATGGATAGTGAAATTAAAAACTGAAGAAAAAGTTCTCAGCATTTACAAGGCAGTTAGATAAGACAGAATTGCTTACTGCATACTAAATGTGTAACATTTATTTTTCCCATTGCAATCACTGTGTCTGTTTCATCACAGCATGTTTCCTTGTGCTATCTCTCACAAAGCAGTGAGCTTCCATTAAATACTTCATTTCTGTGTTAAACTAAACCCATGATCCTGCCTGGCATGAGAGTTTTTCACATCATGCACTTATTCTTCTTGAGTTTGAGAATTTTCCATTGGAAATCCAGCAGTGAAAGCAATATAGCACTTTCTGTGGCATTTGTTAACTTCAGTCTCCATTCTCAGACCTATTTAGAAGCCATTTGCCTAAGATGTGTTCCATAATTTTTGCAATCCCTGGACTCTGACATGACCTTTCCATAACACAGAGAGCATCATCCCCTTCCTTGGGTTACATTTGGCCATTACTCCAAACACAGTTTTTTCAGTGCCTTGTACATCTGAAATTCTACCTCTTCTAAATCTAAAGAGGAGATGGGGAAAGACTGGAGTCTGTGTTCAAACTTTCTCATTGCTAACAAGAGGAAGAAAAATGCTTGTTCAGGCATGTAGCTGATGATCTGCACACCTGGATGATCTGATCTGTGTCTACTTAAAAAAGTATATAAGTCTTCATGTTGCAACCCATGATCCTAAATCCTTGACCAGCCTATTGGAGTGTGCTAGGGTTTCTGCTCCTTGCATGTGCTTAGAGATGCTTTCAAGAAAGAGCCAAGCATATGAGAATATGACAAGGTAAAAATTGTTAATCTGATACAGAGTTGGGATGTGTGCTGTTTCATATATGGACAGGACCCAACTGCAAGCTGTAATGTAATTAGACTCACTTTTCTGTGTTATTCCAACTACTCCTACTGTTAATCTAAGTTTTAGCAAGTGATGATGAAGAAAAAATTTTTTTCAAGCTTCCCTTGAAAGATTTTTGTCCTTCTCCCAGAATTTTTTGGATGTCTCCCAAGGAGAAAGAGGTTCTGATTTAGTCAGATCAGTATCACTTTCTTCATTCATTTGCTGTAAATGTGAAATATTTCTAATTGTTTATAGGAAGCAAACATGGATTAGCATAAAATATTTCTGAAAATATTCCATTTGGCAATATATATCACTCCAATGCTGTTTTTTAGAAAAGCTCTTTTCAAAATTTTCAGCTGGTAAGTATTTGTGAGGGAGAATGTTACTGTGTTGAGAGACAGTCAGTTTCTGAGTGAGTCATTAGTTGTCCTGTCACGGTTAAGAGAAGAGCAGCATTGTATCCCTAAAATATAGTAGTGACAGCAGTGCAGTAAGGATATTTTTACTAGAATGGACTGATCTTAGGTGCTGATTTTAGGTGCTTTTGAATAGAAAAAGTTACAAATTAAAATTAGCAAAGTTCAAGTGGAGAAGAAGTATGGAGACAAGGGCTATGGATGGAATTATCAGTGTCTTCTTCCAAGAAGCTAGGAAAATCCTCCTTTTGCTTGACATGGCTATAATAACATTGGATAGAACTGCAATGCTTGTATTTATATGATAGATCTGTGCTCATCTGTACAAGTAGTTGTCAAGCAAGAAGGAACAAAAAAGTCTGTGTTTTCCTCAGATCTCTCAGTCAAATCACACAGATGTTAGCAAAACCTTGGATGGAAGCTTTCCACAATCAACAGATATATAAGGCAAAATACTTGAGAGTTGTACTTTCTTCAAAAGCATCTGGCCTGTTTGAAAAGTTGATCACGGCATGAATTTACAGTGTGGGGTTATGAGGATTCTAATCACTCCCAGGAATGACTGGAGAAAATGGTGACTCCTCAGCTACGTCACCCCGCAACAGGAACCTTTCTAGTCATAAGCTCTGACCCAGGGATCTGGCCCTATTACTCGCAGTTCCACACCAGGACACCTTAATAGTCCTAGATCATAAGGGTGTCCTTCTGCTCCTGGGCTGAACACTCTGTATCATATATATGTGACCCACTTAAGAACTACAAGTTCAATTCCAGCATGCTTAGTTCTGTGAGACACAAATATTGGAAAACATGATGCCTAACATACAGAAAGACTCCTCATAACTTTTAAATAAAACTAGCAAGTTAAAATTTCATTGATGAAGTCTCTACTGTTGGCTGCTGTTTCGCCCTGTATCCTAAAGTCATTTTGTTATAAAGGTTCTCCACACACTTACAAAAAAAATCAATACTTTATTAACTAAGTCTTTCTCAACAAATTAAATAATCTCCCTAATAAAACTCTTGAGTAACTGAGTAACAAGACTTCCCAAGTGAGCAACTGACTTCAGACCCATCGTATGTGGTACCCATAGGGAAAATAGGCAGTAGGACAAGAGGAGAGGGGTGTACATGGAGACACATCTGTTAATTCCTCTTATTTTCTCCAGCCGTTAAGAGAGCCTTTCAGTCTCATGCCAGATGTCTGTGCTACCTGTGGTATGCACCAAAAACTACATGTGTGTGACTCTACCTTAGTAATTTCCAGATATTCATGTCTATCTGATACCTTGTATGTGATAAGACACTAAAGGTTTTTCCTGTAAATCAAAAGCATTTTGCAATTCTTCAGACTGGGGAAAAAAAATCAGAATCACTACTTGAACTTTATATAAGAGGTGGAGCATCTTCTCAGGTACAAAATTACTTACTAGTAAAGATCCAAGAAAAAATTCATAGTGCGGAAGAATACTACTTCTGTTATTTGTTTTCCTGGAGACATTCACACCACTATTCCACACTTGTACACTTGAGCCACTACTTTCAGGTACACTGCCTTTTTAGAACAGTCATTGCCTCCAATTCTTCCTATCTGGACTGACACCTCCATATTCAATGAACTCTTCCTTCTCTTGTTCATGGTCTGGAAGAAAATGGCTGAGCTTCAGAAAGGCTCTACATTTCTTCAGAAAAAGTATTGAGCTTCTAAATTTTCCTATCTCAAACTTACGATATTTGAAGAAGGTTTGTAAACAGGCTAAGCCTACAGCAATTATAATGTTTTGAGATTTTGGTTTTAGAGCTCTGGGGCATTCATTGCTTCCTAGCTACAGAAATGGACATATCCTACTATAAGAAAATAAGAGGAATGCAAGATGTGTCTTCTTGCAATATGTGTTTCTGAGCATCTGGAGGAAACAGTTCTTCTTTCAGAGAAAAAAATTTCTTTTTTTTCCATAAGAATACTAAAAAAGCAAGGAAAGGAGGTGCCAGGACTAGCTACTGATACTCCCCAGATTCATTCACTATAACTTTGTAGGATATTATATATCTTAGGTCATCATCTAATCAATTATGCTATATAAATTCTATTTTGTATCAGATGAGAAATATGAGAAAACTTATTATTTTGAGTTAATTGTGAGCAAAAAGTTCATCTCTGTTGAGAAAAATCTAAAAAATGTGTATGAATTTTATGTGGTTCCTTAAGCGTTTTGACTGCCCATTAATCAAACCTATTCAATAGAAGGCCAGAGGCAAGGAGATAGTAAGAAAGTTGTTGATAGCCAGGAGAAATACAGAATGTATTCCATGTTTCTGAAATGCACAGGATATATGAAATGCTAATACAATGGGACAATGAAGGTGGCTCTTAATCCTAGAATCCTAGAATGGTTTGTGTTAGAAAGGACCTTAAAGATCATCTGGTTCCAACCCCTCTGCTGTCGGTGGAGATACCTTCCATTAGGCCAGATTGCTCAGAGACCCATCCAGCGTGGCCTTGAACACCTCCAGGGATGGGAACTCCAGATTCTCTCTTGGCTAAAGTTGTAGCCCTATTGAGCAGCAAGTCCACTATTGTCATTGCCAGTGAGATGACACAGTTTTTGTGTGAAATTTAGAGGCCTCAGAACTGAGGCTTGTTGGTTTTGTCACCAGTCTCAATTTGTTGTGAGAACGTGTTGTTCTTTGGTAGCAAATGTCTTCTGTTACAATGTGGACTACAAGCCAGGAATAAAAGCAGGGGAAAAAACATCTGAGTGCACATTTTGGATTACTTAACAGTCACTTTTTTAAAGATCACCCGTCATATCATCTGACTTATATTTGACTGAGGCATAATATTGTTACAGCCCTAGACTATGCTTGTCAGAACCAGCAAGTACACAAAGAATACCACTAACCATTAAAGTTACTTGTGATAATACCTTCACTCAAAAAAAAAAAAAAAAGAAAAAGAAAAGTGACAGCAGTAAATGAAAAGCTGGTCTAGGAAAATAAATTCTTTATTCTTAATAGCATTTACTTCAGGTTTTTCAGCTACAAGAGCTGATTACAAATGTGAAGTTTGTTGTCAGTCTTTCATGTGTGCAGCATGAGTAGGTAACAGGATATTGTGTACTCAATGCAATGAAGCTAGGAAGGAAAAAATCTATACAAGGTAATTGATGTAATGCAGAGCACTTGACCATTAACAAATGTGTAAAAGTTAACTGAGACATTATAAAGGAAATAAATTATTCCAAAATTAGGATTTTCAGATTTTAAATCTAGTAGCCTTGAAACAAAAATATGAAAATTATCCAGGATATTCTCATGACAAAATCAGTCTTGAGATATATAAAACACAAATTGAACACAACTACAGAATTTTTAATCAAGGTTTCCCTCTCTCTTTTCTTTTGTGTGCGTCATGCCCTATAAAAAATAATTTCTGAAGAAACATTTCATGAAAGACATCAAACATATAAGCAATCAGACCTGCCAGGAAAAGAAATGAAGATGAGATTGGGACAAGTTTGAATCTCATTAGAATTCCTGCCTGGGAGCTTATTGTTAACCTATTTTCCTTCTCCTTTCAGAAGCCATTATTTGTGTCAGTTAGAAAAATAAAAAGAAGCAAAAGAGGGAGACACAATGAAGGTCTTCTTAACCTTTAAATCACACCTAACCTATGTAAGTAGTTTTACTTGTGGGAGACACTGATGCTACTGATGCTATAATCATCTTTATCTGGAAGCACAAGTGCAAAATTAATGTGACAAGAAAATTGTGTAAAATGAGGCATATTGTTACTATATCTAAAACTGCTCAGATTTATGTGAAGCATATAAATAGAACTGCTTCAACAAAGGTTTTTTATAAATTCTGATCTCATCCACAGACTATGGCGTTGCCTTTCACTATGTGATAACTGAAATAATGTAAATCATTGAAAGCACAGCTCATGGATAATGTGAGAAACATAGTTATTGCTAGAGATTACAAAAATTCTTCCTCGCTCACAAACTTATAATTCATTTTTTAGCACAACTTTTGAAATTAATAAGCCAAGTGAGCAAATATGACATTATATGGGGTGGCATTACTGCATTTTTCAGTATTTTCTGCAGTTGTTTTGTTACCTCAACATTCATTCCTAAGTAAGAAATTTCAAAGTAAACCCTATCAAAAAATTTTGTCCAGTATGTGATAATTTCATGTTGATAAAAAGCATAGGAAAAGAAAACAACTTTATTGTCATTCAACAGATGCCCAGAAGAGATATAATAAAAAGCTGTGCTCAGCTATCACAAAAAGTTTTTCCTCACGCCCATATATATAGGTTTTACATAGTCAACATTCTTGCTTTCTTTGGTCAAGAAGTAAAGATATAGAAAATGGAGCTTAATTTCTCTGAAAAGCTAGAAAACTATTAGGATTTCGGTGGTCTATATCAGCTTGCTCAATATTGACTTTATGTGCTATTATACACTTCTTTTATTCCCATTAGTAGATGTACTCTTGGCAAATTATTGCTGTAGCAGGCAAGTCAGTAGGAGCAAAGATTCTAGGTAGAAAGAAATATTAATAGAAATATTAAACATTCTTCATACAGATACATTGAAATTTATTGGAGTGACAGGAATTTATTCTTAAAGGAATGACAGACAACTTTTTTCTTGGGCTACTTCTCACCATCTGAGTGATAGAAACACCCAAGGGGCCATATAAATGAAAACATATGAGAATTACATGGTCTTTATTCAGGAGTAGAAAACAGCAGGCTGTTTGCATAGTAAAGTATTTCTTACTCAACAAATCTCCAAAGATGCAGATTCTCACAACTGTTCTGCCAATTTTCACAGCGTCTTGGCAGTAACATTTGTACATCTATCATTTGCATTTTCTGCTACCTGTTCTTGATGTCTAATAAACACAGCTTAAGTCACATTATCATTACAGTGCCATCTTCATCAACAGCAATCTTCATTATATTTCTCTATTATGAAAAAGTACAATTTGGGGGTAATAAGAAATTGAAATTGAAGGAAACAGTGACGGTTTTCTATTCTAAGGTTGCTGAGCCCACAGTCCACAGTCACTCTCACTGCAGCTTTCTTTCCTCTCTGTGGTGTTCATGACTATACATATTTCTCATCTAAGTTTTCTTTCTGAAACATTATGCTTCTGAAAAACATATTTTTGTGCTATCATGGCTCTCAGATACAAGGTGTTATTTATCTGGAGTAACTAAAGAGAATACTCACTGCCTTGCAAATTTTTAAAAGTCTAGGATGTCAACAGTGTTGACATGGGATTACTCCACTCAGAATTCTTTACTCTGATAATTCTTCACTTTTAGAAGGAAAATTAATTACCTATTGATCTACGTCAAACATAATCAAATCTGGAAAAAGTAGAACGTGTGGTCTGTGCTCCTGATATGCAATGAAAGTGCTCAAAAAAGAAAAAAGGATAAAAATTGCTGAACTTTGGGGCTTGTCATGATGAATTATAATCCATTCACTAGTCCCATTACTTAGCTGACATAAGTTAATATTTGCAAAAAGACAGAGACTTCTAATCTCTGATTGAACATTATGGACAGAAAATATACTTGGAGATTTGATGACAGCTGCTGTAGATAGTGTTCTTTAGTCAGCGTGGTGTTCTTTCAGTGAGTCTACACCACAGTGGATACAGTGTAAATAGATGTACTGGCAATAAATGGGTCAAATGTTGACATCACTGTAATTGTGACATCATGAATATTAATCAAACCTAACAGCCTGAGTATTTGCTCAGGTTCTCATGACATAATGGCAGCTACATACAAATTTTAACAGAATTCAGTAGTCTAGAATTGATATAGCTGCATGATGACCATCTTGGTCTTGGTCATGGCTGCTATATTTTATCACTCATTTTGGAATCATCATCACTGATGTATACTGAATGCTAAACTGAAATTTCTATGCCATTTGTCAATGAGGAATAACTATTGATCACATTTAAGAATGCTGAGATCTTCAGAATCAAGGTCAGTCAACTCCTAGATAAATGTGGGCATTCACATGAATCTTTTGAAAGAAGCAGTTCCCTTCTCATGTACAGTGTCACTTGATTTTAAGTGCTTTCCTCTTTACTGTAATTCATCTCTGGCAACAGCTCAGTCAAAATAGAACCATGAAGATACAGACTGCTGATTTGCAGGAAATATGCCATACAAAATCAATCTTCTGGACTAAAACTCTCAGTACACATCCTTTTTTGGACTAATTGGAAATGTATCTACCACTGACTTCACCAAGAGCAAGTCCTGCCTGACCAACTTAGTAGCTTTCTATGATGTGTGACTACATCTGTGGACAAAGAAAGAGCTACAGATGTGATTTGCTTGCACATCTGTAAGGCCTTTAACACAGGTGGTGAGAACGTCCTTCTCACTAAATTGGAGAGGTGTGGAGTTGATGATTTATTGATCATTTGGTGGATAATGAATTGAATGGCTGGTTGCATCTGGGGTGTAATGGTCAGCAACTCAATATGTAGAGATCAGCGATAGGTGGTGGTGCCCCTTGGAGGTCTGCACTGGGACTGGTATTATTTAATGTTTTAATCAATTGCATAGGCAGTGGGATTGAGTGCACCCTCAGCAGCTTTGTAGGTGACAGAGTGGTGTAGTTGACATAGATAGATAGATAGATAGATAGATAGATAGATAGACAGAGACTAGATACAAGGAAGAAGTATTTCCCATTGTGGATATCAAACCACAGGAATAGGTTGCCCAGAGAGGTGGTAGATACTCAATGCCTTCAAACATTCAAGGTCAGATTAGATGGATCCCTGAGCAATCTGGTCTTGTTGAAGATGACTGCTCACTGCAGATGCCTTTGACTAGATGACCTTTAAAGGTCACTTCTAACTCCAACTAGTACATGATTCTATGAAGAATCAACTTGGACAATCAAGCTGGCCTTCAGCTGAAGGAAGATCGGTTTAGATTAGGTATTAGTACAAAATTCTTTAAGGGTGGTGAGACACTGGAACAAGTTGCCCAGAGAGCTTGTGGATGCCCATCCCAGGAAGTGTTTAAGATCAGGCTGGATGGGATTCTGAGAAACCTAGTCTAGTGGCATATGTCCCTGCCCAAGCAAGAGAGATTGAAACCAGATCTTTAAGGTTGCTTCCAACCCAAGCCATTCTGTGGTTCTATTCTATGATTCCATAATCAGAAACATAGTCGAAAATCCTTCCATGGATGTTGAGATGATAAAAAGGGTGGGTTTATAATTCCTAATGCAAAAACCTTATTTGAAATTTAGGAATTTAGCTGTGTTGTCAAATCACTTTTCTTTTAGTTTTCTCTTATATTGAAAGTTATGTATGAAGACCTTGATTTTCTCAAAAAAAAAGTCAGAAAACCTGAAGAACACACAGCAGAAAAAAAAAAGGAAATTACGGAGAGAATCCTGTTGTGCAAAATGCATTTGAAGAGATTGAGAAAAATATATGTATTAAAATTAACCAATTCTTACAGTTCCATGAGTTTTTGAAGAGAGTCTAAATCTAGCTGAAAGAATTTAATTCAAGTTTCTAAATGTTTTGGTTATTTACTTGTTCCATTTACATGCAAGATGGATCCGTGTCATGCTACTTGCTAAATAAAGAAAATTTACTCATTTCCTTAACCAGAGGGGCTTCCAGCAAAGCTAAATCCTGAGACTATCATAGTTCAATAAGCAAAACAAAAGCATAATAGCATTTTTTTAACCTATACATCACTGAGAAATAAAATTCCATGCAGAAATTTAATTACTCTTGGTGGAAGGAAAAATGAAAACTGTGAAGGTTTTCAGTGATAGCTTTGATTGAAATAAAAACTAGCTTTGATATAAAAGGTATTTTTTCCCTTTTGTTTATTAATGGCCATAACAATTTGTTATGTAATTCCATTATACATTTCTTAATTGATGTGGAAGCCACACAAGTGTCTTTGCTGTTGCCCATATACAGTTAAAAAGCAAAAGCAATTTGACCATATTAGGCTAATTTTGCTAGACAGATTCAGTTCATGCTTCAGCTGTCAGAACAACTGCTGGCTTCATACTGCTAGTGATTTTGACATTCCTTCGAGCGACTGAAATATCACAGATTCAAGGAAGGCTAGATAATGGTGGTGCTTTATTCAGAGTCATTTTCAAGTGTTAGGTTAGCTTATCAAAATGTTTGTACTGAAGAATTTTCAGGTTTTCCCAGGCATCAAAAATTTTTGACTACTGTTGTACGACACAGGAAATCGATGATTAAATTAAATTATTCTGCAGATATATATATGAGTTTAAACTAATGCATATAAATTGTACATCTTTGAACAACCTGCACTATTACCTTCATGTCATCAAACAAAAAGTATTGTCTTCTGCCTTTGTCACAAACACAATGAATTATCTTAGCCAGATCTCATCTCCACAGAGAAGACCAAGCTACAGAACGTAGTAGGTAGTTGATATGCTGTTGCAGTACACAGCAGGTTTACTGCCTGTGAAACAGATATGAGTACAGAATCTATGTTTCCTAACTTCCCTACTTTAGTTCACAAAAATGAATGGTCTTCTGTGGAAGCAATATCACTAAGAAAACTTCCCTTGTAGGAGTCACAGTTTGACTGTGTCAGAATTTGTAAACTGTATAATGAACGAGACAAGTCATATGACAGTTATTTTTTAAACCCTTCTCCCAGTACATTCATTTATAAATGTGCTGAAGTTGTCTTTTTTTTTCATTTTTTTTTCCAGCCTTGTAGTGCCCTTTAAATTATATCTCTGACCTTCAGAGTTTCTGCTCTGTCGCTGCTGTTCACACACTCTTAACCTTAAATATACTATAACTGCTCTCGTGACACTGCTGTTATCTGCCTGAAAAGCTGCTATAATTTTGGGTGAAATTTCCTCACATGGAGAATGCACATGAACATGTCTTGGGGGCAGGTGAATCTGGACTTTAAACATGCTCAATATTATTATGCAGTTTTACACATAAGTCTAGTGACTACCTTTTCCTCACATAACAATTAGATTAGAAAAATAAAGAAGTTTATTATTGAGTTTAGTCTACAAAATGTCAAGAAGTTAGCCAAAATGGAATTAGAAAAATTTCCTGTAGCTCATTGGTCTGTTTATGTGTTAGATTTGCATTTACTGATGTGAGTTTTCTCAGCGAAAAGTGAGCTGGACTTCTGTATAATAACTGACAAAACTTGTTTTCAAGTTCGAGTCCTTACTGGTGTCCATGCAGAATGTCCAAATACATAACTACTGTATCTCCAGTGTACCTACTAGTCTCGGATGTCTTTGTTGCCTTTAGGCAAGAAAGTGTTTTTGTTTGGTTTTTTTAAACTCTATATTTATATGGCTATGTAATAAAGTGGAAAGCCTTCCAGTTGATGATACCTTACTTTTTTGACATATGCCTATCAGCAAAGGCAGGCATAGCTTTGCATGTTACATGAAAAAAAAGACCTTTCATGACTTGATTTTATTTTTCCTGGAAGAATTTCTAGAAGTCAGTATTAGCTCTGAGACTAGCTTCCAAATAAATAACACCCGCTTCATGTATTCTGTGGTAAATATCAGATGATACAAATTATTGTTAAATAATTTTTCAAATAAATATCTAATTTTTTAATTATTTTCTAAATACATACATTTGAATAATCCATCAAAAATCTTACATTTCTTAGAACGTATCAAAGTGAGCATCAGTTTAGGTTATGTTTCTGTAGTTCTTGAAGCTTGAAAAGCTGAAACCTCAGTGATTCATTTAATAACCACGCTACTCACACTAAGTTGCTCCCAGAGGAGGTATGCTAAAGAGAGTTACATGTCAGACCCAGATCATAAAAGGAAAATTATCTCTGCAATTGTTGTCGCGTGCATACAGGTCCTGGGTTTCTGCCTGAGAAAAGTATCACCTTCTAGGGGTTGTAACATCAGAGCACTCTTAGTTCCTGGTACTTCAGTTGGCCAGAAAATCCAGAGCATTTTCCCAGATATCTGGGTTAATGGCAGACAAGGAAGAAGTGTGAGACAAGATGAAACCAGAACTCTCTTCAGATCTATGGAGACATTTCTGATCTTTTAAAGAGTTGACATCCATATTTTCAAAAAATAGAAATATTCACAACTGCAAATGAGATTACTGAAGACACCTTTGACCATACTTAATGCTGTAAAAACTAGTACACCATGAAAAAATAATTTTCTTGGTTTATTAAAATTCCAGACAATTCAATAATTTTTTAAATTTGCCACCAATCCACTAATGTAGGATGTCAATGCTCCACCAGAGAGCTATGAAGACTATGTTTCAGTTGTGTGGAAGTACTAAGAAAAACAACTATTAAAATCTGTAAGAAAGTGAGTTACTACTTTGAAGATATTAAAATATCTATGACGAAATAAGTATTTGCCATCCAAACTAGTTTGGATAGCATGAAAAATATAACCCAAGATGAAAAGGTGAAAACACACAGGCAGAAAGAAAAAATATAATTAGATTAATTTATTCCAGGCACTCAATAAAACAGAATTCCTTGGGAAGTAAATTGCACTTACACTGTTACAACTACTAGCCCACTAAGTGTGTTCTAACTTCTGAGACCCTCATCTCCAATCTCATTATTTTTCAAAACCATAATTCAAAATCATTTTGTTCTTGGAATGTAAAATTCAGGAAGTTCTATAGACTCATATACTCATATATATATATATATATATGTATATATATATATATGTGTGTGTGTGTATGTATGTATGTATAAAACTACTTGAAATGCCAGAAGAACAGAATGAACAGACTGGTTTGGGTTAGAAGGGACCTTAAAGACCATCTAATTCCTTCCCCCTTGCCATGGGCAGGGACACCTCCACCAGACCAAGTTGCTCAGTTCCAGGCACAGGGCACCCACAACTTCTCTGGAAAATATTTTCCAATGCCTCACCACCTTCCCAGTGAAAAAACTTTTTCCTAATATCCAATCTAAACCTAACCTCCTTCGGGTTAAAGCCATTCCTCCTTGGAATGGGAGTGTGTCCCATCACTATGCACTCTTGCAGAAAGTCCCTCTGCAGCTCTCTTGAAGGCCCCCTTTAGGTACTGGAAGGTGCTAAAAAGCCTCCATGGTTCCCTCTCTTCTCCAGGCTGACTAACTCCAGCTCTCTCAGCCTGTCATAGGAGAGGTGCCACCTGAACATCTTCAAAGCCTCTAACAGACCAATGTCCTTTCTGTTCCAGGGACCCCAGAGCTGGACACAGCACTCTGGGTGTGGTATCACCAGAGCAGAGCAGAGGGGCAGAATCACCTCCCTTGGTCTGTTGGCCACGCTGCTTTTGACAGGAAAACCCAGACCATACTCATCTACCATTTTCTTAGTGTAAATCAATTTTTTGTTCCAAAAATATATAGTAGTGTAGTTCATACTTTTATAATAGTCTGGGCTGTTCTTTTAATGAAATATATGTGAGATTCAAAAATCAGGAAATTAAAAATTTTTGAGAGAATTTGTCGAAAATTGTGGATTTGTTAAGAGCTATGAAAACATACTTCATTTACTTACTGTTAGTAAGACTCAGTAAGCTTTCTCCAGGAAAGTCAGGCCCAAAATAAGGATTTTGAAAAGCCTGCATAGCCTCTCAATTAAACCAATCTGTGTTAGCAGTAACTCAAAAAATTTAAGAGCCACTTTCATTGAGCACTCTAATGTGCGGGCAGTGCTGGTTCTCATGCGAAAACCAAATGAATAACAGAAAAAAACCCTACCTAACCCAATCACCCAACCTTTAAAAAAAATCTGAGTTATAATCACGGGGTTTTATACAGCTTAAGTGATAAATTACTTCATTGTTGTGGACTTTATTTGATTTGCACTAATAATCTAGGACATTTATTGGCTTTAGTTCTACAAAAGTCGGGGGGAATTGTTTAAGTTATTGCTTGATCAAAGCAAACACTCTCTTAAGATAAAAATTCTATCATATACATATATAATTAAAAATTACTGTAGAGCATGGTTTTGAAAAAATATCATATCCATTTTATTTTGCTTGAGCATACAATTGCCTTAGAAACTAAATTATACTGTTTGCAAGAGAGTCACAAGCTCATAAATGAGAGAAGTTAGAAACTGAGAATTCAATGAAAACTCAAAACATTTTTCTAACTACAGGAATAATTCCAGTGCCTTAAGGAAAGTTTTCCCTAAGTATATGCTAATAGCTATGTCTGCACCTGTGTTTCTGTAAGCTTATAAGGTCTGGATGTTCACACTCTCATACTATCAGTCACCATAGTAACTTTTACTGATTTCTAAAACCCTTGAGCAAACCAAAAAAGAAGTCGAATATATTCCAATTTCCTCTTCTCAAATTCAAGTTTCTTGGTACTTGAAAGGGGAGAGTTCTGAAACACTAGAACAGTTCAAATGTTTTTACACACCAAATAAGCTTCCTACCAGGTTTGTAGTCAGGAAAAATACCTTCTCCACAGGTAACAGAATGATCCCTTTGTGTACTTTTTCCCATCCCTTTGTAGGACAGGTCATATTTGACATGACCCAGATGCTCAGTCATGCAGATTCCTTGACACAAATTGGCCTTAAATGTTATATCCTTTTCCCCACACTCTGGTTTCCTGTCACATATCCCAGTTTTCAGTGTCAATTTCTCTATCATAGTTTTTTATCTATTTTTGTTAAATAATCTTAGCAAATGGTGTGGCAGCTTGTGGTTTATGGTGGATGAGGTGGAATTGGCCATGGCTGGTGAGGTCCTTCTGCCGTCCAAGGATACCAATTTGCCAGGGGGGAACCATCTGCACTATTCCCTGACAGTGGACTTTGGAAACCAAGATGTTCTTTACAGCTGTAAATCCATCTGTTGAATAAATTCTTAAATAGTACAGCAAACAAATATTTATAGCTCTATAGATTGTGTGTAAAGACTGATAAATCACACCAGTTTCAAACTTCAAAACACATCAGCTGGGTTTGGTATTCATTAAGGAAACATTTTGCCAAGTGCTTAGTTCTAAATCACTTTCAGTCACAATTTGTACATTCACAAAAAAATAGTACTTAATGCTTTTATGTCCTGAACTAGCTGTAACTTAGTTCCACAGAGCTGGTTCCATACAGTGACCACTGATGGCTATTTTATAGAAAAGCCTGATTTTTATTAGATTTGAATTCCTGTGTATGTCAAACAAATTCCATACAAAATAAATATCTACTATGCAGTTTAAAGGATAAAGTATAGCAATATCTTTCGTATTTTTCATTTAGCACTGTTTATTTTCTAAATAGCAGTTCTTCATTTTGACATTTGACTTTCTTTGTTGCCTATATTTGATAAAAATACAAAGAAATTCCATTTAACCAAAGAATAATTTATTTTCCTATTCCTAGTAATCGTCAAAACCCCTTGAATTTCCATTATGAGGAATTTACATGATAAAATTTTCTTCTCTAGAAATAATTTGAGAAATCAGTTTTAAACCAGAAGGTTTCTGTTTCCATTAGCAGGAAAAATGTGGAATTGTTAATAGGAAACTTCTAAATTAGTGATTTATTTTAAAGAGTATGTGTTTTATATCTCAAAGCTACACTATGAACCTAAGCCTTACAAATATTTCTAGTTATCCTTCTCCAAAGGTGTAATATAATCTCATTTCTTTGCTATCCCCTCTTCAAAAGCTGCAAAAGTATTTGGTTTAACAAGGAAAAAGTTATCACCTAAGCCTGACTAAATCCACGGTTTCCTGAAAACAGAATAGTATTTCCAAATATAATACAACACTTCTCTGCAAGAAATACTTCATCCATATATGTAAGAAGCGTTAGGGTGAAAAGATGAAGAATTCTTGCCAACTTGGAGCAAGGCATAAAAGGCTGATTCATAAAAAGTGGTTCTCTGGGAGCTCTTGAAATCTACTGTAGAAACTCCTGCACCAGACTTCCCTTAATTGTCATCCTCATCCTCCAAAGACACTTCATAAAGATGGGGGCCCTTTTCTAATATTGCCCAAAGACAATCATAAAGAAAACAGCTTCTGAGGAAGACAGATTGTGCTTCTGAAAGCAATAACTTCAATTTGTGTAATAGGAAAAACACTACTAGACATGTAAAAATTAATTTGACAAATGTTAAAAATGCATTCATGGAAGCCTGGATTTGGGTAGAAGACTAAACGAGTGGAGAAAATACTTAAATCTCTCAAATGCAGTCTTTTCTGCAAGCATCTGCCTTATTTCATGTTGAGTACCAGTAACAAAATTTTCACTGTTCAAAATCTGTGTATGTCCTTTGATTGTTTCCAGCAATCCAGGAAACAGAATAGATGTGATGATGACACATTTACTTAGCATAATATATTTACAGACATAAAATTAACAACTAATTTAGACTGGAATTAAAAACACCTGGTGATTAAAAAACAATCTTATTTTTCCAATGAAAGAAGAGCTGACAAATAATATCTAAACTACAATTAGTGGAGAAATATTGTCATTTTACACTGCAAGACAAATGTTTTATTTCCATCTGAATTTGCATGTTGAGCACACAAAAAATGAATTCTTCCAAATATTATCAAAATATGATCACATTTTCCAGTCAACTTTTTTAAAAAATCTATCATTTTTTCCCCTTCTTTCTAAATGTATCTAGCTTGATATATTTTATTCCCAATTGTTAGAATGCAAATACACTATAACTGCCAAAGTGATGGAGTTTTTGGTTCTTCACATTTGCTTCTGGCTACAAGTAATGGATAGAAAGGAAAGAGGGAGAATAATCAGGTTTCACTAGCAGCATTCCAGCTCTTCATCTGAAAATAGCAACATGAGTACATGGAAAAAAACAATGACCAGTTGAAATTAGGGTGTTCTTAGAACATATTGTAACAAATGAAAAATGAAACAACTTGCTTGGTTGATTCCCTAGCTAGTTAAAAAAGGAGAGAAAAAGTCGGGTGATGTACCTTCGGTACACAGAAGAACTTGCACCTTGAGCTAGTAAAAATCTACCCCAGAAGATGCAGGAGCTACAATAGCTGAGAAGATATGGCTGAATGCATGAGGGGTTATGAAAAGTCTGAGGGCTTGTGCCTGTGGAAATCCTGGTGGGTGTATGATTTATCTTTAGACTATGACAGACTAAGATATGTGGACAAAAGATACTCTGAAGGTGAACAGCTGAGTGAGAAGATGCAGGTCCTGTTCCCATAGTATATACTCTCATGGTTACCAAAGGATATTGATGTTTCCTATGAAGGTATTTTCTATGCATGCCAGCTCATGAGGGGATTAAACACAGCAGCAAAGGACTGATCTTTGTAGTCCCTTAAACTGTTGTTTCTCTGGAGAGATTACTGGTTTCAAGACTAAAACCTTCTTCAAGAAAGAAGATCCTGACTGAGCTGAGGATGTGCAAGGAGTAAAAACAAACCTTTATAAAAGTCTGAAAAAATATAGTCAAAAACCAAGCACATTAAATACCCTTGAAAATATTTAGAAAATTGAGTTTTATTTAATGTGATTGTTTCCTCATTCAAATGTCTAAAGTTCTGTTGCTCACTTTTTATTTGCTTTGCAACTCTCACTTTACCTAAATCATCAACTTCATGGAATAAGTTTGAACTATGAAGAGGAAGCGTATTGGAGGAAAAGAACAAATATGAATGACTTATGACAAGGAACATCAAAGCTCTTGAACTGTGCTAAAAGTCTGGCTTTCAATGCCTGTACAAAAAATATTACTTTCCTTCCTACATACCTGATTTGGACAGACAGCTTTTTTGTTTATTGAATTCAAGGAAAATTCTGTACAAGAAGAAACCTAAATATGGAATACTTAAGGAAGAATGACAGTCTGGTGATCCTGCAATTTAGAATTCAATAAGTGTCAGAACTATACTTACAGACTGAGGAATCAGTAAATATTTGACTACTGCTCTGAAGAAATCAAATGAATAGTGGTTAGAAAAGTGGTATAAAAAAATTAAAGAAGTCACAATGTTCTTGTGAAAATAACCACCACAGCATCAACATGGATTGAGGTTTTTTTCAGCGAATTGGAGTGGCAGTAGTACTATGATTTTGTGAGGCAAGTGTATAAAACCTTTTTATAAAGACCTTGGAAATTTCTGTTAATTTAAATGCCTTAAACTGAGAAAGCATCTCTCGTTGAAATACCAAGACAATTATATCTATGAAACTCTCAATAACTGCAATAGGCTTTAGAACAGGCCCTGCAAGACACATCTATTGTGAAATTATCAATGAAGTATGGAAAATTATGAGTCTCCTTTAAAGAAAAAAAGGTCTTTCTTCTTGCAGAAGGTCCTTAATTTCTATAATGCCTGCTGTGACTGAGAATTTTCATCAGAAAAGTGTGAAGAAAAGAGGGCTTCACATATGTCTTTTACATACAGTATAATTTTCAGATTAGAATATTTTAAACTAGAATGAGAACAAATTCCATTTCTAACCATGGAACCTACATCAGTACCAAGTCAAACATTCAATATGTTTATTTAAGGCAATGCTCAAGAGCTTATTTTTTCTTTGCAGCCTACTTCTGTGTGTTTAGACAGATAAGGAAGGATTGTAGAGGGTGACAAAGAACTGCTGTGTTTCTCACTCGTCTGAGGCTCTTCCAGAGGAGAAATTTAGGTCATGCAGAAGAGACACACTGTGCTGAGTGTCAACAGCCTTTCCTTGTACCCATTGCAGTGGTCAGTACACAATGCAAGCATTTACTGCTGGGTAGTTGCAGCTCCCATGGGAGAAGAGGTAACCCTGTAATCAGGGACTATGATTCTCTGATGCTTTGGTGTTATGTAGGTGTTTGAGAGGGTATATGGTGGCTTGACCATGATGACCATGTGATATGGTGAAAAGTACCAACTGTGCCTGTTTCCTGTTTATCAATGGTTTTGTTTTATTCACTTTTTTTTTTTATTTTTATCTCAAAATATTTGGCAGTTCATTTGCTTTAGAGTCACCAAATTGAACCTTTGATGGTTTAGTGTTTAGAAAGAAGAATGCATTTTTTCACCAAGAAATCTACACATCTAATGGAAGAGCAATAATTTCATTTTTTAAAGGATACACATTCTTTGAAAACAGGTATCACAGAAACACAGCTTCAAAGTCCATCTCGTGTTATTTGGCATGAAGGCTTCCTGAGAAGTTTGCTTCTGAATTGTGATGCTTCTTACAAGGAAGTATTGCTTTCAGGTGATCTGGCAATTCAGTATCTGTTGCAAAGCAGATATTATTGCCTCTAGAGTGTGGTGGGTAAATTATTTCATTTGGAAAACAAAGAAAGGTAACCTTCATCTCCCAGCACAGCCTATTATAGATTTCAACTTGGAAACAAAAGATCTGATGCTTTACAGATCTAGACTGCAAGAAGAGAATATACCACACCTATATAACTAAAAACACTAAACAAAAGCGAAGATTTTCTCTCCTTCGTTCCACCATATGTGCTATTGGAGAACAGATGCTTTTCTAAGTATAGCAGTTATTAAACTGAATTCTGGTTTACTGGGTTGACCTTTCTTTGAATTTATTTTGGAAGATAATTTTCTTGTTTTGGCATAATTTTTAATTCCCTCTAGAGGAATCAGTCGATAATGACATTTCTGTTTGTAGCAAAGCCTAAACTTATCCTTGAGCTCTACAGTTATTCAGGTGATATTAAAATAACCTCATTTCGTTCCTCAGTTGGTGTATATATATCTTCTACAACTCGATGTATATAATGGATGATAGTCTCCTTAGAGTAAGGACTAACAATCTTCCCATTTTACTGAATAAAGCAGAAATCAGCCACTTGGAAATAGCAGAAAATTGTTTTTCAAGCATATTTTAAAATAATTGTCACATCCTCATAGATTATAGCTGCAATTAAAGATTAAATGTAACTTTTTAATGGCACATTCTGTTAAGAAAAATGTCAATATTTTTACTCAGAGGAAAAACTTCACATTTGTAGGAAAAGCATAACTTTTACCATAGTCTTATGGATACTAAACCTGCTTCTTGGTGCATATTAAAACAGATTTTACCTTTACAATTGGGGAAGCAGTTGGTTCTCATTCTTCTGTCTAGTGTGAAGGGCATAAATGATACCATCTATTCCAATGCAGCTGTTGCTAATAATATGTGGCACAAGCAAGATAAGGAGCAGGAGAGGAGTACTTATGCCTTCTTTTAAGACATTTTACTGACATTCAGAACAAATGTGGTAAGGAATAGTGCAGCCCAATACTTTATGTAAGATAACAGACATTGATCTGCTGCGTATATGTGTGCCACTTTCTCATTTCTGCAGTGAGTTGTGTGCATTCTTTTCTATAAATCTCTCAAAGGCTAATTGCTTTTTACTTGGAAATGGTTACAGTCTTCAATCATTTTGTAGAAATGAAAGTTTCTGGTACAATGTGTTCTACTCCAGCTACAATTACAAGCACGAAATATAGGTTGTCCAGTTGTTCAGAGACAAAAAAAAACCCAACTAGCCATCAAAAGAAAAATATCACTTACTATGTTTACTGTCAATAACATAGGAGGAAATCAAAAATAAAGAAACAAGAGAAAGCTAAAATGCAAAAGTAGTGAAAATTTTTCCATAAACCAAAATTTTAAGGACTGATATATGGTCAGGAATAATATTTATATGATTGTTCTAGGCAAAACCACATAACTTTTAATCTTGTTGCAGCTGAATTTCCAGTTCTTGATAATCTCCCCTGCTCACTAGTTCTTGGAGATTTTAGGCAGTAAGTTGTTCTTAATGAAAAGGTATACATCAAGTTCAGTGAGATGGAGCCAGAGGGGAAAAAAACACATGAACCATAAGATTAGCTGGTAAAGCAGAATAGTTATGGAAGAGAAATCTCCAAAGAAGGAAAAATGGCTGGCGTCAGATGTGCTCTCCTCCCATGAAGGTCTTCTGATGAACTACCTTTGCCTATATAGTCTGTATAAAAGACATGATGCCTGAGTTTCTGGTCCCTGGGTCAAATGAGTAGGGCTGCTGCCATAGAAACATCTTTGCATTAATTCTTTTGCAGTAGTAAATTTTCAGACATGGTATCACAAGTAGCAAGAAATATGTCCTGTATAATTCCTTTGTAGTTTGCTTCTCCAATTGTAGAATAATTCATTTCAAACAGAGAATGATCATATTTTGAGAGTTATAAGGGCATAAAAGAGTGACACTATTTATCTGGATCACTACATCCCATCCTGTAGGGTTTTTAACAGATTTTTGTATTCTTGATACGGAAAGATATAACTAAAAACTCATCTTTTGAGAGGGAATATATTGGTTTGGTATTTAACCACAAGCTATACTCCTTTGAAAACATGTAGAAGACTTCTGAGTGTATTCTAAGATTTCTGCTGTTCAGCCAGCCTCTGCTTATTAGCAATAGCTGGAAGACAAAAAGATAATGTATAATTCTTTTTGCCAATATAACTTCAGATACTTTATGTACTCTATTATTGAAATGAGGCCTATGCTGCTCTTTTGTTTTTTAGAAGGGAGGGCTGTAGTGTGGAAGGATGGTGTTTTGGAAAGGGTTTTTCCCTTCCCCTAAATTCTAGTGATTGCCTGAAGACTGATGTACACCATTAAGAAACGGCTCACTTTAATCCCATAATGATGGCTCCCAGAAGTTTTACCCCTTGCAGGTGTAACGAGGATAAGCCTTGCAGTGAATCACAGGAATGACAGAAGTGATCTCATCCTTAGCTCCAGGGTGAGTGTAGTGTGCTGCAGCCCTTGTGAATACTTCAGAACAGATGTTTTAAGCATTGATCTAAGAGGGTGTTAGGAGTACCTATTCACAATATCTCATAGCTCAGCTGGTTAGAACAGGGTGCTAATAAGGTTGTGGGCTTAACCCCTCTACAGGCCATTCACTTAAGACATGGACTCAGTGATCCTTGTGGGTGCCTTCTAACTCAGAATGAGATTCTGTGATTCTGTAAACTTCTACTTTCATAGTACTTCCTGTGTATGATGTTTACTTTTCTGTTAAATCTAATGAAGTAATGAATCTGAAGCAAACAGAGTAACAACCACATAAACATAAGATTCTATTCTGATTTGTATTGAGTAAATCTCTGACATGCCATGAACCCCAAATATTTAGGATTACTTCCACTATTTTGATTTGTATGCCCTCTAATTTATTAGAGCTGAAAAAGAGAGGACAATAAAAATGTATTGTTGTCTCCCAAGCTTGAATTTCAGGTTCAAATTCAGGTTTATTTCTTATATACTAACAATATAATGCCAATGCGAAGTACATATCTCAGTCCTTGATCTAAAGAATAAAATTTATCACAAAACATTTCTAAAGAAATATGGACTTTCCACCAGTAAGAAAATATTCAGGTACTTAAGAAATATTTTAGAATGTTCTACTTTATTTTGTCCCCCAAAAATATGTACTAGTCTGTTTCCAAAGTAATATCAAAACGTACACAAATGTAACAAGGGGTTGTGGTGTCCGAGTTGAATAAGTAATTTACCAGTAGTCAAATAAATAAACTTTAATTCCAATATAGAAAGTTTGGAGTAAGTTCAGATGGACTACTTTCAATTAGATAACAAATACACATCCTTATTGCAGATTACCTCTGTGGTTAAATTGCACTAAATAGGTATTTGAAATTTGGAACACACTAATGGCTCTGTCTCAACATCCCCTGTGTACTTCTAATATTACATTTTTTTCAACAAGAAAGCTGAAGTGAAGCTAAACTAGAAGAGGTCTGCCTACTTTCTGTGTGTAGACTGCCCCTATTTTTTTTTTAAAGGCCTTCAGACCCTGGAGTTTTTTTACCGCTGAAGATCCTCCTATACATGTGTATACATGATGTATGAGGTATGCAGAAACAAGTTCTGTTAGTTTGTTTTCCCAGAAGATCATTGGTTTGTCACTGATTATGAAAAAAAATTACATAATTTTCAGGAGAAATATCTAATATTCCTTCTTCAGTATTCATACAACACTGGGTTTATTGTTTGGTTTTTTTTTAACTCAAGATAAATTTAAGATTTTCTGGAACACATTGCTGAAAACTGTTCTTGGCAAAATTACGAGCCAATGCTCCATATAGAGCAGCAATTACTTCTAGAATTTACTACAGAGAGAAAAATAGGCTACAAGAACCAACAACAATAATACAACAGCAAAAGACTATCTCAGAGTGAATAAAATGAAAGCAGATAGAGAATACTATCAGATAGAAGAATACTTCAGAAACAGTGCTAAGCTTGTATACACCTTGTTAACTCATTTAGTAGGTATTAGAACTGAGCAGTACAAGATTTTCCAGATTTTTTACTGTGAAAAAATAGAATCTTTTTCCTTGACAGTGTTTAAATAAATTTTTGAACATTTTTAAAATGAAGGAAATAGAATAGATTATTTATTTTAAAATTTTCTTTTAAAATTCTTCTTGTGACTCTATAAACTTTTATTATTGCAAACCAATTTGATGATACAATATAGTCTCCATATTTTTTCTTCCCTCTTCACTGCCTCTTAATTTCTTTTTGTTCCACAGAGACTTATATTAGCAGCAGTACTTTTTCACCTGGAAATTATGAAATTTATCACTTCCTTCTAACATTCCCTCCATTCCACGACTTTCAAACACATTTTATTTCATTTAGAGTGAAATATAGTTAAACTGAACAAATTTCCTCAGTGTTAAATTTTGTTACTTCTGTTTTGGAGAAGACCCTGTACTACAGAGGCCTTGATGATTTTTTTCATCTATATTATTTTTTTTTTCATCTTCTGCACAGGAAAAAAACCCATATATCAAAATCATTCTTCATTTAAAACACTAGTACTCATCTATTTAGAGATTGTCTACAGAATAGTTTATTAATCAATAGGCTACTTTGGGTTTATTCAATAAGGAATGCAATCCTTGACATTTAACCAAATAAAGTTTTGATTTTACAAAGCAGTTTTTTCTATAGCTGTACCAAAACAACAGCAAGAATTTTACAAGATAATTCTGACTATATTATTTTAGCAATTCTAATGGAATTTTGATCAAATATTGTCTATATCTTAAATTCACTCTTTAAGCCTGAAAGGTCCCAAGTAGTTTTGAAGAAAAGCTGTTACCAAAAGTTAAATATTAACTCTATTATTCCACCGTGTAAACTATGTGAATAAAAGCAATTCTTAAGCAAAAATAATTCATTTCTTACTCTTATTTAATGTTTATGGATCTGGTTTTTTAGCTGCCCAATAAAACTGCTCTATAGGAAATCATAGTTTATATGAGACAAAGATTTCTGGTTTTTCTAGCATTAAACAGAGAAAAAAAAAAAAGACTACAACATCAGACCCAGAATAATGTCTACAAATACAATAGTGCACAACACAGTCACAGAAAGAAGATGTTCTTTACAAAGGGCTGTTTTTCTGTGCTTTTATATGCATGCATAGAAAGACAGATATGAACTTTCAACTTGTTTTCAGGGTTTTGCACTATTTCTCTTGACTTAAACACAAAGAAAGCTAATGTCCAAATTTCTAATGATGCTGACATCTTACTTTTATTGCATAGATAAAAAATACCCCAGGTGATGTAGTGAAAGTCCAAAGTGATATACACATACTATATTGGAAGAATCATGACTTCTTTAGACTAACACAGACTTCAAGGAAGAGAACAAAATTTTATTCCCTCTGAGATATTCTTAGGTCTTAATGATGTTTTTTCTCCTTCTGCACAAAACATTGCATTTAGGATGTATCATATGAATTTCCATAGTTTTCTTGGATTATTTGTCATGAATTCACATATCTGTTCCATAGACAGGGTCCACTTTTTCCATTTATTCTGAATAAAAGCCCATTTCTTAAACAATAACCAAACTTCAGCTCATAACTCTTGAACTGAGACTATCTAGTAACTTCACACTGGCTTAAAAGAAAATATTTTGTTTATTTCTATGTAACAAAACAAATTTCATGACAGATGTTCTACTTACTAATGAAAACCATAGTACTAACCCTTGTAAGAGCACTCTGAAATGTAGTTACTTATTTTTTGTTTTAGAAAACACTGCTAACTGGAGATGCCTATAAAAATGCCAGTAATTTCATTATCTATAATTGCATAGGAAACCATACTGGTATCTGCTAATATAACTGTTTACCTCAGTGCTATACCTAGCAGGATATTTACAATGTGTGATGTTGTAAGGTCATGCATCATTGAAGAGACCTTCAGAGACCATCTAGTCCAACGCCCCTGCCATGGCCAGGGGCATCTTGCACCAGATCAGGTTGCTTAAAACCCATCTAACCTCACATTGAATACTTTCAACTATGGGGCTTCCACTGCTTCTCTTGGAAACCTGTGTAAGACAATATAAAAATTCCCTTATCAAAACCCAATTCATGGTAAGCCATATCCCAAGGGGTTCTGTATTAACCATTAGGAAGAAAAATACTGTGCAGTCATTTAGCCTCATCCTTTTGCATGAGTCATGAACTAAAAGGCTGTTTAGCAATTTTGCCAGTTTATCCACCAAGACATTTTTCTTCTCATGAAAGTGTCCTCAACAAAAGCACAGGGGAAAATAAAGGAATAGGATTAGCATGAGTGTTGTATTTACCTTAAATACATATTTTATTTCTCTTTTTTGGGTGAATATATTAAGACTTTTTTTCAATATTTAAAAGTGAACTATATGGAGACAGGGTTAATAGTCACATGAAATGTGACTACATTTGATGACTTAGATCACATCTAGAAGGTAACAATAAATCTTAACCTAAACTAAATCTCTGGTGACAGAATATAGGACAGCTTTAATTTCACTTACTCAGTAAAGTTTGTGCAGAAACAGAATATCCTGAAAAGCAAGCTGGTGTGAAGACTCAGCAGTTTTCCCTAACAGTTACTGTGGGTTGAGTTTCCAGGTCGGAAGTTTGTACCATCCAATCTGGTAACTGAAAGATATGATTTATATCTATGCCAACTTCAAGTATTTCTGACCTACTGCTTCAAGTGAAACTGCTGGGTTTGCCACCAGTTTCCATGATAATTACGTCCCATGCAGTGTTTCTCCTAACTTAGAATCCCCTCACAAAATGTGTTTTTCGCCTGTTCCCTCCAAAGCAACTCATATGTGCACTACCTGCCTGATTAAACACAGGAAAGTGAATCGGAATCTGAACTTTGAAAATCTTCACCTTATTTATGGCAAGCTCTTGGCATTTTAACTAGTCTTAGACTTCCAGGTGCATAGGACAGCAACATGAAAATTTACTTGGACTTAGCTAAACATTTGTTTCTGCACTGAAACATTGCATAATCATTCCAGTTCACACACTTAAATTAAAATCTGTGTTAGCAAAGTTCTACTTTAAAAAATAGTTGCCTTCTCCTTGTTATACCCCTGCTTGATGTATCTTAATGATCACTTTTACATTCGGAATTACCTCTGTGCCTTTCCTGTTATTCATATCTAGTATCTTTGCTGTATTATCTTCTATAATTTAAAAACTTTTTTCTCTAGTATTAATACCAGCTGTTTTCAGGGTTAAAAATGCAACATATCTTGTCATATTTTATATATTCTGAATACTCAGGCATACATTATTCCATTCCATTCATTTTTTTTAAGTTCAGGGTTTGGATCACTGCTACTGGTGTTCAGTAATTGCAATGTTTATTTTCTTTCAAATCTTCATATAGAATTTGATATTGCTCAACTTTAATCTTTTATGCCTGTTACTTACATTAGATATATCATATCTAGACTGTTAATCACTACCATTACAAGACTTCTTAACATATCTATTCTATATTCACTTTTATTACTATAAGAAATAATGAATTATTTCTCAACTAAAAACTGAAATTGTTGGTCACTTTTTTTTGAAACAAACAGCTATTTCTTTCTTTACGAAATTTTAATTAAAATTTTTTAGAAAAAATTGTGCTGATGTTATCAATTTGTTCCAGTAATATAAAAGAGAATTTTCCATGTTACACACATGTTTTTTTCAAAAGCTAACTCCTGAATATCATGTAAGAAGGAGAAAAATTATAGCTTACAAGTTGTCATGGGATGGGGAGCTGCCCTCCAGCCATTATCAAACACTTTTCTCACACTTTTAAGACCAAGTGACTTAACTTTCATTTTGCAATTTTTTTCCTTCACTGTAAGTAAAATAGAAACAATAAGCTTATCTCAAAAATATGTGGTTAATTTACTGATTTGCTAAACTCTGGTTTTCTAGTGCTACCCTTTTTGTCTTATCCTTCTTATTCATTGTTCATGTCAGTCAACTCTAAAGTATCATTTCCTTGCTTATTCACTTTATGGTACCATTGCTCAATTCCATCATTGCTATCAAAATCTATTACCTCAACATCTAGCTGACACTATTTCTTTACTCATCCTCCTATTATAGTTCTTTCATCTTTGTTTTCGCACCCTATATATGTTTTTCTGAGCCATCTGTTTTCTCCTTTTCTAGGCTTCTTCTGGTGTACTAGTCCTACAGAATGCAGATGGCTGATTTTGTCTGCTGTCACCATTTTTAAGAGTAAAATACTCTTACATACCTGCTTTAGTGTGGGGTATGTTGATCTGATGAGATTTGAAAAGCAGCTGGCAGAGTGACTGTTTAGGAGGAACTGAGAGGACACTGAGAGCAGAAATCCTGAGCCTTGTGCTCTCTCTCACATGGGAGAAGGGATTTTACTGACTCCATTCTCTCCCCCTAAGTAATGCAGCATCTGCCAGAATGCTCTGTGCTTCTTTTTGTCTGAAGCTTCAACAATCTCCATGCCTGTTGTACTAGCACAGAAACAGTGTTTATCCTCAAAAAAAAAGGAATTATTCTCTGTTGCAGCGCGCTTTTATACTTTGTAATACTTTGTAATAGTTGGATTTTGTACCCCCTTATTCTCCCCAGATGATGTACCCCTTTTTGTACCCCCTTCCTCTACCTATGTAACCATTCTCCTGTGTTGAGATCATCCCCCAAATCCCCGCCCTGGCTCTCTGTCAGTCACTCAGCATCCCATCCCTTCTATCCAGATCTTTCGGTCAAAGCCGTCGAGTGATTAGCCCAAAGCCAGGGGTCAGCCCCCCAAGGATGATGTTATACGCTATCCCAAATGTCCATCCCCTAAGGCTGCATCCCTAGAGGGTCTTTATTGGTCAGCAAATGTATCTACCCTCGGTTTCCTCCCCCCCTTTAAATGTAACCTGGAGACTCCTTTGTCTTGCTCTGAGCACGGAGCACCCTGAGGAGAGGGGCTCCCTGGGGAGCTCCAAATAAACCTTCTTTAGGAGATAGAAAAGCTGCATGGATCTTTTCTTATCCTACCATCTCATTTTGTCTCAGGTAAAACACTAAATTTAGGGCTTCATCTACCGGATAGCACATTTCATTTCAGGTTACAGTTCCACAACTTTATTTTTTTGGGAGCAATATAAAAGAGCAGGATCATCTATCACCAAAATTTAAAGTGACTTAGGATTCCATGAGGGACATATGCTTCAGCAATTGTTGCAGGATGGGGTTTGCGTTATGCTAAATGAGAACCACTCAGACATGTAGATTGCAGGTGCTGTGAATAAATTCATTAAATTACTGTAACACTTTAAACACATTTTCCAGGAATTTTTTTTTCTATATCCAGGGAAGTATAATCTAACTCTCTGTAACATATTATCTCTATTCAACCTGATATATGATATTTAGCTGTGATACATTATTCTCCAAATATAAACAGAAAAGACCCCAACAACAAGCCTCAAACAGTGTTTTATTATTTACTTATGGATTGCCTCAAATTTGGAAGAAAAGTTTTAAAAATCACAATAATTTCTTCAGATTTCCATAAAACTACCTATATTTAATATTAGCTTTCATGTTCAAATATTAATACAAAAGGTTAAATTTTGATGATTCTACAGCAAGTAGTCCATTGTTACTCCGACAATTTGTGGTTTCTCAGTCAAAACCTGCCAAAATACAATGCTGCAGAATGTTAAAAACATTCATCTAAATCATTATTCCTAAACATTTATGGAATTGTACTCTTTAGATTGTCTTATATTTCACTGCTGAACTGAAAAGCAATGTAATTTAAACTGATGTAATCCATTGTTTTTCAAATACAAAATAATTTTATTTTTAATAGACAAATCAATTTTTCAATTGATGGCAAAAGACATTAAATAAAGACCCATCCAGATTTGCAGAAAATTAGTCTTGTCTTTTATTTAAACTCTCATCTTGCTCACTCTTAGAATGAAAATTAAGAGACAAAGTTATATTAAACTATTTTCATTGATAATCAGTAACTATATTTCAAGTTGTAAATATACTGAAAAAATACTGTAGCTTTTAAATTCTGTTTAATTACACAAATTCAAATAGAAAAGAACCAATTCTTCAATTTTATACATAGTCATATAATTTTATTAGACAATCCCTTTCAAATTACCTTATTCTCCTGCATTTATAGAAGAAAAATTATCTAGTGAATAGTTTACTTGAAAGGAAAGAGAGTAACAGGTTCTCATATAAAACTAAAGTTCTGGAAACTGTGATAAAGGAATTTCAAGTTTTAAATATAAGTTAACCAACAATTCACAAAAAAAAAAATCCGAAACTGCCTATTCCTTGAAAAAGAAAGTAAAAATACCTATTCACGAAAATAATCTGCCAAGGAGCTTATAAAATCTGACAACTTTAGTTAGGAACAAGAAGATAATTTTCAGAACCTGACAGTTATTACTGGTCTTGTTAGCATTGTAATGTACCTGTAGGTTAAGGAGCTGGCAGACATTCCTCAGTAACTAGGCTATAAAACTGTAGAAAAATGATGGTTTATTTTTAAAAAATGTAAATAAGAGCTTTCCATCACTGACTTTGGGAAGACTTTCATTATTCAGATGTTATTAGCTGCACTGCCTTGATGCACTGCAGTACCTCTAACTATTAGAGAGGTTAATGTGATGCTTTTACTGATTTTGCTGCTGGCAGATGAACATTTCCTTTAGACACTACAAACAGATCCAGAAATGAGAAAGATTATGCAAACTAGTTAGAATAAGATTTTATACAGATTTTTTTTTTCTTTTTTTTTTTTTTTTTTTACAAACAGACCTTCTAAAGCTCACCTGTGTATGCACAAAAATTTTCAAATTTCCTGGTTTTGTAGGTCTCTACTTCCTTTGGGACTCGTTTGGGGGGGGTTAATTTTTTTTTTACGGTGAAGTATAAGCCTTTGTGTCTATAAATATTAGAATTTACATTTAAAAAAATCCCTCATTAGTTTAAAAGATTCAAATAGCTCTCATGTTTACATCCCCAACTTTAGCCTATACATAAGTTATGCTGAGATTAGTGTATCTCTTTGTCATGTACTTTTTTAGTCAAGCACCCTGTTTTAATAAGATTTTGTGATGCTAACATATTTCTGCCTTCATCTTTCTAGATCTGGAAAAAAAAATCTGCAGATAGATTTCTGTATCTTCACCAAAAAATATTGTTCTTTTGTTTATATAAGGTATCATCGTGGTCCTACTGGGAGAGAGAAGAGGGAAAACCAACATACTCTCACATAGAACCTGTGGGAACTGCACTCTTTCTGAAGTAGGAAGTGGGTTGAGAGGAAAGATTCCTATAGTGCTTGAAAAAATAACAGTAGGCACAAGAAAACGAAGGAAAGGTTTGTAAGGGGTAAAAATAAGCTTTCTTCTTTTTTCTTTAAGGTGTTATTCTCAGTCACCTTGACTCCTCTTTCTCTTCTTTTCTTTCTCCTATCTCTTCCTGTCTTCCTCCACTTCCTCTCCAAAGCAAAAGGCAATTGGGCTTTATCAGGAGACAAACTTTAGCAGAGTCATTCTCATGGCTCAGTAGACTTTGGTGTACTGGTGGTGGTGACTGAGTCACAGAAGGTGTGTTCGACTCCATACTCAAAACTATCAGAAACCAGAAGTGATTTTATTAGGACAGAACTATGAGTTGTTTAGGTTTGGTGGAGGTTAGGAGAGCAACAAAAGTCTAATTCCAGCTAAGTCATTGAAAAGAGAAAACACAATAACAAAGTAGAAAAATAATGCAAAAAAAATACAAGGTCAGAAGCTTTGGTTTCCCTGCAGTGACTGTTAATGTTTTTACTTCAGCAACTTCTTTTCCTGTTGAGAAAATTACTATGTATTCCAGAAATGTGCACACATTATCTAATACTGCAGTATAAAAGATTTAGTTGATAACTAGTGCACCATTTTTCTCCCAGTCTCCCCTTTCACATCACACCAGGTTTTGTATGTTCCATTAACAGTATGAAAAAGAAATAATTACTATAGTACTAAGCATCTTCTTTTCCCTTGAAGCTCTGCAGCAGCTGGAGGTACAAAACCCCCTTACAGAACAAAATCCAAACTGACTCTAGTCAATCAGCACTTTCCCAGTTGCTCTCATTTTGTTTCTGTGGATTGTAAAGATATCAACATGCAAGAGAAAAATAATTTAGCAAATAACTATGTTGTGAGCAATTACACTAATATTACTTACTGAGCTTTAAATTAAGAATTTTCTTTAGTCAGTCTACATTTTGCACTTCATCAGTTAGAAGTTTCTTGTTTTGAAGTTGATATGTGAAGATTTCCCAGTCCTAAAATATTAATTGCTCTGTATATAAACTCATTTTGACACTGAAATACTTTGTTGGCCTTACTTCAAAACCTCTTGCTTGAGAACACACAAACTGCCATGGACATTTTGCCCTGAAATGGATTCTTTCACTCAGTGTGCAAGAGAACAATCCACAGAGAGAGTCAAGGTATTTGGTTTGTTTAGAGTTCTGTGCAGAAAATATTTTTTGTTGATAAATCCACAAAACCAGCACAGTGATTACCTGAACTTCACTATTTATGTTTTAGCAAAGACAAGTATTAATGTTCATTGGCTATAACTTACATAGTTCTACCATTAATTACTTTTCTATCTTCTATTGATAAATTATTTTCTCACTGCTTATGAGTCCACATTGTCAGTTTCTTCTTCTTTTGAGCTGATTGGCTTCTTGGGCCAGTGGTTTTGATCATCCACTGATGGAATTACTCTTTACCTACACTGATGAGGTAGCCTTGTTTGTTCCTTGTATTCTGGCTTTACCTTGGTTATTTTGCCAAGTGTCCTTGATTATTTGGTTCAGCATTCCATTACATCTGTGTTCATTTCATATATTATCTCCATATTTTTCTATTATTATCTCACATATTTTTCTAATCTTTCTTTATAGACACAGCTACTGAGGCCTATTAAAGCTACAATTACTGAGACATGTTAAACATAATTTATCTATTTGGAAATTGCACATCAGTATTATACAACTCACACAGTACAACATTTAAAATTTTTTGTATCAAAGTATTCACAAAATTAGGAAAAATAAGTACTTCTGTTATTTACAGAAAAGAGGAAAATGAGAAGAAGAAAGAAGTCAATGTTATTTTTCAGTTTTTATAGTTCTGTAATTGCCACAATTTTTCTTCTCAACAGTACTGAGATTCATGCTCAGCAAAAACATGTTCAATTAAGCTTTAATTGATTCAATTTTGCCTCTGAATATGATGGATGAACTCTTGAGAAATCATATGTGTTCTATAGAAACTTTTCAGACATAGAATTTTTTTTAAATGTTTGATATTTACATCATCTGGAAATCAGTGTACAAGTAATGCTTGCTTTTTTTCATTGAAAACATTAAAAAAGTTGTGTCAGCACTTTATAGATACCAATGTTCTGATGATATCTATTGAAAGCATTTAAGGCAGTATTTTAAAAAGATTGCTTTCTGAAAATTTTCTTCATGGATCTTTATTCCTTCCACTTTTGAATATAGCAGGGTCCTGCTTCAAATATGAACGTAACACACAGTAATGGCAAAACAACATGGTTGTTCTCTCACTGTTCTCGAGTGTCTCCCAGCCCAGCCCTTAGCACTGCACACACACAAGTTTGTTATTACAAATTCAGCTGTTCTCTCATGGCCTAAAGACTCAGCTCATCTATTCTAGTGCACAAAAATTCCCATTCCCCTCTTCCAGCCAAGTTCATGAAATTTCATACTTGCATTTTCTTAGTCAGGGCAAGTGAGTTGTACTCTGGTCTATCGTGGTTATCCTGTAATCAAGTTTAAGGTGACTCCCTTTTTAGTTAACAAGGAAAGTGAAAACATGACTTTTGCTACTATCTTGTTACATTGCTATGTCTGGGATGCTTGCTAATCAAGGAATATTAAGTACAATTTTCTAATAGAATTATTATCTGTATTACACATTTTGTTCTATAAAATCCTAACAAAAAGATCAATACTTTTTTTTGTCTAAATTGTGTAATGGAATTTATAAACTTCTTGTTCTGGTGAATATATTTTTATCTATTTGATATATTTTCTAGCTATGGCATCCTAATATGATTAAGAAATGGTTGCTTGGGAGTTTTCATATTATGTTCATAAATACTACTCTTCTGCAAGGTTATATTAAATAACTGCTTTTCTGACAGCAATATGGTAACTATAGCACGCTCACACACATTTTTCCTTTCAGAAATAACTCTAGCCTAACCAGGCAGGGAAACACTTAACATGGTAAGAAGTAGATAATTGAGTAATATGTAGACACCTGAAGAAACAGCAAAGTAATTGTTCGTTTCTCTTGGAGAAGAGTTGACTATCTACATCTAGAGCCCAGTCTTTAAGTTCCCTGAGTGTTTCTTGGGATTCCTGGACCTGAGGATGCCCAGTATGTCTATGGCTACTTAAGAAGTTGTGAAGAGAAGATTGGTTTTGTATCTCTTCCTTTACATAGGGTGACTGGGTTTCACTATGAGTTTAACAATATAAAAGCAGTTATATACAGATATAGACAATATCTCTCAAAAGTGGGCATAGTGGAAATAAATTTCAGTTTAACCTGACTACTGACTACTACAGCTTCCTTATGAAACACCAATCATAACAAAAATAAAAACAAAAACAAAAACAAAACAAACAAAACAAAAAAAAAAAAAAACCACCAAACTCAATCAAATCCAAAACCCCACAAAAAACCTACCAAACCTCTCAACAAAATCCACATTTCAGCATCACAAGAACAGAAAAAAACTCTATTATGAGTAAAATTGGCACCCAGAAGTTATCAATGTGTATTCAAACACATATTAAAATGATTTGTATGTTTCTTAAAATTGACTCTTGGGCTGCTCAAGGTTTGCATAGAGTGTTCCTAGTTAGGTTTTATTTTAACTATCAATCTAATTGATTGATCAGACAACAATTAAATGCCTGTTGATAAAGTATGGATGTGGTTAACTTGAGAATATATATGTTGAAACTCAGTGATAAAACACATGAATTTTTTTATTATTATTAGTTTCTTTCCTGTGCAGCATCAGAGAAAAGATCAGTAGATAATTTTATTTGTAATTAAAATGTGAAAATAATAATTTCTATAGTTTTATTTTGAATTATTCTATCCATTCAGCAAGTCAGTGCTGCTAAAAACCCATTTTTTTATGTCTGAGGAAATATTAGTTCAAATCTGTAAACATAACAGAAGAATCTTTTTTATCTCCCAAATTAATCTTTGAGCAGTCTGTCTTCTATATTCTACTGGAAGCAAATATCTCAAGAAGCAGGTAAATTAAATTATGTTTGGGGATTTATATACCTTGTATGATACATTATTTTGTTGTGGAGCAATTATTTTTGTCATTCTCTCTAACAACTATAAAGTTTTTCAAGTTGATTTGTATATCACAAATCAATAATTTTGATAATTGCATTTCTTTTATCTGTGGTTCAATGTTCCATCATCTGTGGTTTAATCTCAATGGCCTTATCCATGAAGCTGAAGGAATATTTATTTTTCTAAGAAATACTCTACCACATAAGCAGAAATAATCTGACTTCACTGTCCTTTCACTGTTAAAAGCTGTAATTTAAATACTGAATTGGAGCACTGCTTTAACCACTTTAGCACAAAAGAGTTTCTTAATGCATACAATATCAGTTTGATTGTCCATTTAAACACTGAAGAAAATCTGTATTTCCTTTTAGGCTGTTAATTTACTGGAAACTTTTTTGTGGCTGTTGAATATTCAACTTAAATGTTTAAATATCACTATTTGCTGAAGGGAATTACTTTGAAGAATGATGCTGATCCCAGCAAGAGCAGATGTCAATTTCTAAGCTCCAAAAACCTCAACTAAAATTCACTTCCAGTAATGAATACTTCTAATCAGCTACTTGCAAAAAGTAAAAGGACCAAGAATTTTTCACAGAAAAAAAATCCCTATAACATGCAAAGTGTGGTAAAAATTATAAAGTGCAAACAAGTCACAGATTTTGAAAGACAAAGCTCTCAGTTTTACCCAGATGAATATTTCAGATAGCTTTTTTTTTACTTTTCTTGTAGATGAAGATAGTTTGCTAATTAGCTACCAATGAATTAAAAAGAATAATAAAACAAGTATATACCTTTCATCTATGGTTTATTGACCCTGATTAACTTGGCACAGCCTTTTCAATTTATGGTTTTGACAGAAATAATTCTTTGCTGGTCCAAATCCAAGGAAATTGTTCAGCAAGCATTTTTAAATTATTTTTTGCCTTTTTTTTTTCTCCTGCAAAAATTTCTACTAGATTTACTGCTTTGTCCCAGTACTGTAAGACAAATTTTGGATATTCCTATGATCCAGTGGGCCGTGATATAAACATCAGAATTGCCTATCAACTATTTCCCACTACCTGTACAAAGACTGCCCAGTAACCAAGACCACCGTTGTACCTACTGTAAAAGAAGATGTTCAGTATTAACAAAAATAATTTAGTTTGTCTTAAACACTTTTATTCCCTTTTATTTATAACTTAATAGGCTTAATTCTGCATCTTTTCCTTAAACTGCAGTCAGGGCCCTGAGTCCATCCCCAGTTGGAGGTTTGGTGCATGGCTTTAAGCATTGTCATTACCCTTTATTTCTGTAACTATAATTGGATGAAGTAAATACAAACAGATTGCTGCCAGGCTTTAAAAATACCACGTCAGATTAATTAAAATATCTGTAATCCAATTCCTTTCTGTTACTCATGTAACAAAAATCATAACGGCAATTTTAATTCAGTTGTAGCAAAAGAATTTTTTTAAAGTATTTCCCTGCAATAACACAAAATGAAATCACTGTTCCTATTTGCTTCTATGGAGCACAAACAGGAAACTTCCTCACTGCAAATGAAAGTCTTGGCTTTAACTTACTCAATTATTTTTGAAATATCTCTCAGAACAAGAATCACATCTCACTTCCTCAGTGAGCCACAAAAGCAATTAACCTTGCAAAAAACTGTGCCCTTCTTCTTCTGCTTGAAACATCAACCAATTCTCTACTTTGAAGTACCAGAGTTATTAAAAGTATTCCAAAACCTTCAAACAAGGAAGCCTCCAGTTTGCTATGTGGCATTCCTTGCTTTTTGCCTGAGATTTTTGCAATCTCCCTGAATTCTGCTTGCCTTCCAAGATGCAGAAAACAGCTCAGGTATCATTTCCAAATCAACTTTCTTCAGCATTGCTGACCCTGCATTCATCATGTATTTTTGGTCATTTTGGAGCATAACTTCTACGATGCCATAGAGACTTCTCCTCTCTTACACAAACCCACAATTACATTTGTCAAATTTCTGATAATGTCACAAAATTAAAACCTTTGTCTTTCTTCTGTCATGCTACACCACCAAATGTTCTCAGACCTTTGCAGAATAAACTGGTGGCTTGTGTCCTGTGATTCCAGTTGGCTTATAAAAATTATATAAATCAGAGAGGCTTTTGTGCAGCATGAGAATTACAGCCGCTCAACTGCTTCTTAGCAGGGTCTTGCCCTCAAAGCCAGACATCAGGGAACTACACCAGCAGAAACTTTGTCCCAACCCCTGTCTTGCTCTTTTCTGTGATGTATCACACAAATCAGTGCAGCTGATGAGGGAAATCTTATGTTTATGAGGAAAATTAAGTGAAGACAGAAAGCCAGGTGTGATGGGAGATCAGTGTGACAGGACAGGGAAAGTTGCCCTGACAGATGACACTGGCATATTTTCCTTAAATTACCCTTTTGAAGAAATAATTTCTTCTCAATTACTCTTTTTTTTCTTCTTCTCTGCCATTTTACTTTTAAAAAAAGCTGCAGAACAACTGCCTCAAAACAAAAATAAAAATTGAATGGTGAAATTTTTTATTGCTTGTTCAAACTGATTCCTAATATACACCTTACTTGAAAATGGCATTGACTGCCCCTGAGGAAGAAGGATCTACTTGTTAAGAATCAGATTAAACCCTTTAAGAGAATAAATGTTCAGCACTTTGACCAGCAATTTGACCCATCTGCCTTCTCCAGTGATGCTTCTCTTCCCCTGTACATACAGATCTGACTGACAGATTATTTTTTAATGCTCTGTCTCCTGGGCTATAAGGCTTCCAGCAACTGGAATCACATGAAAATTAGAAATACTGTCCCCAGCTTGATTTTTTTTTTTTTCTCTCTCTCTTCTTTATGCAGGATTTGGACCATCAAACCCTCTTTTTAAAACAGTTTCGTTTTGAAAAGATTTCAGAAAGTGAAATGCTTACACCTGTTCCACAGTTATTTTTTCTCTTGACAGTTTGTGCTATACCTGCATAAGGGTTTGCAGCAAATTCTGTAGAATATCTTCCAAGTAATACTTGAATAAAATTTTTAAAACCTTTTTTTTCATAAGGAAGAGGAGTGGCTGCAGTATGAATGTGGTAACAAGAATTCCTGTGGTAACTCTTTCTGTAACTGTGAAACGTAAAACTAAAACTAAGTGCTGGAGCCATTTTTCTTTCAGGAGAAAGCAGAAATTCACCAGAATATGTAAAACTGTATGGAAAAAATTACTGTAAATCTCAAATGTCTTGCACCTTTGAAATTGACATTTTAGTTTAGATGAATATAACACCAGGTGTAGAGACCTTTCTCTGTTCACAGGTTGAAAGTTCCTTGGGTGAAAGTTGGAATATCACCCTTATTGCATATACTGGAAATACCTATCTTCCAAAAGAACTTGGGAATGCTGGTAAAACTCTTTAATGAGAAGCAATTAGTTTCTTCTGTCATTTTTTAGTCCTTTGCCCTTTTTCTCAGGCTAGGGTTAAATTTTAAATATAAAGAAAAACAAAATCCTGACCTATAGTATGAGTGGGTCTGAAGAGAACTAGGCAAAAGAAATTAAAGGCAGCTAAAATTTCTCTCTGGAAGATGTTTTATTTTTAACCAATAGAAGGGCTGACTTCTACAAGTGAGTGCCTAAAATTAAGGTCAGGGGAAAAAAAAAATCTAGAATTTCAACTGGAAAAGGGCTGGATAAAGACTACCAAGGTATGGGTGAAAGAAAACATAGCACATGTGGAATTAGGAGTCCATTGTTAGTGCAATTTATCCTTTAACTAGTCCAAATTGTCTAGCTAATACCTCATCAATAGTGGAGCTAATTCTTGAACATAATTTTCTAATATCTGTCTCTTTTCTCTGTCACCCATTCAGTGTCGTTCTGGCTCCAAATGCTGTCAGTTACAATCCTCCTCAAGAAGGCTTGAGGACAGAGAGATAGTAACAGTAATTGTTTTGCTTTGCAGCAATCAAAAATTATATTCAAGATGAAGGCTGCTACCTTTCATTTTCCTTAGGGAAAGAAAAACAACCCACAGACAGTTTTAATGTGATCACTCTGATGGTTTCCCATTACAATAATGTAACTTGTCAAAATGTGGAGACATATTTAAACATTTTGTTGGTTTCCTCTTATCTTTCCCATTAAGATTATCTCTGCAATATCTACTGTATTGATCACTCAGTACACATAAGCACTATAAATACAAGGCTAACATTAGGATTTATTACAGCAGAAAGAGAGAATTCAACTTCACATCTGAAAAGGCTATTTCCGAGAGTGCCCTTATGCAAAATTATGGTTCAGTTGGATGCTCAGGTCTATGATCTTTCCTTGTATTCATACATTTCATCATTTCCCATGTTCACTGTAAGAAGAAAGAAATCTGTCTAAGAAATCACATGGGAAGAGAGTTTTGAGAAACATCATACCACTGTGCTGAGCCCTTTGTCTTACACACAATCATCTTCCTTGAAAAACATGCAGAATGAAAAATACTTCACTAGTTCCATGCCTCAGGATATGAAATCACCTTGGGCGCTCTTGCTCTGGGAGACTATGAAAATAATCATAGATACTGTTTTGATGTGCATTCTGAAAACATCCTAACAGCTTGCATTGTGTTTTAGTGGCAAAGTTTTGGTAGTGGGATGCTGCAGGGATGTATTATGGGAGAAGATGCCAGAGTTCCCCCATGGATAACACAAGGAGCTCTAGCCAGCTACAGGATGAACCTGCTTCTGGCCAGGGGAAGTCCATCAGCAGCAATGGTAGTGCCTCTGCAATAAGGTACTTAACAAGAGTTTAAAACCACTGAGTAGCAGCAGCTGAGAGAAAGGAGTGAGAACATGTGAGAGCAACACCTCTGCAGACATCGAGGTCAGTGTAGATGTGGGGTGGAGGAGGAGATCCAGATGCCAGAGCAAAGATCCCTGTGCAGCCTGAGATGAAGACCATAGTGAGGCAGGCTGCACTGCAGCCCACTGAATTTCATGATGGATCAGATATCCACAGGAGCAGTTAGTTCCTATATGCCATGGAAAGGACCCATGAAGAAAGCTCATGTCGAAATGTGGGCTATCAGAAGGATTCACTTTGGAGAAGTTAATGAAGAATGGTGTCTTGTGGGTGGAACCTCAAAATGCAGCAGGGGAAGATCATGAGGAGGAAGAAATGGCAGAGACACAGATTTATGAAATGACCACACTTCCCATTTCCCATCCCCCTGTGCCATTGGATGAGCGGAGGAGGTAGACAAATTGTGAGTCAAGTTGAACCCAGGAAGAAGAGAGGGGTGGGAGGCAGGAGAGTTTAGATTAATTCTTATCTCTTATTACCTTACTCTGATTTTGATTTGCCATAAACTAAATTAAGTTTTGCATCACCTCAACCTTGAGAATGGTATTAATTTTCATTATGAAAGATGCATTTAGGCATTTAAATTCCTCATGTGTTTTACATATACTTGAAGAATTTATTTTTGTCTATTTGTATGCAAACCCCGCCTTTCCTTGATGTTTCTGGAAAATAATTTTTAGCATTTGAGAGCTGAAAACTCAATGAGTTTTAGACCATTCTGTCAAGTAGAGGAGAGTGTACATGGCCTTATATCCCTTGAATGACGTCAAACTCTGCAGCACCAAAATGTACACCCCAATGCCAAACAAGAAACCTTTGACTATCCATAAGAGACGAAAAGTAACAACTAGAGGATATCTAAGGAAAACAGGTGAGTTCAAAAGCAATAGAGCTCTTTTCTCTGCCTGCAGCTACAAGGACTTTGAAGACACACCAGTGAAACTGCGCAATTCTTATTTCATAAAGATGAGTGAATAAGACTATTTCTGTAATGCTGTGGAAAGGCTTATTTTTCAGTAGCACTTCTGAATGAGAAAAGCTGATTTCAGCTGCAATAGGATGAATCTAGCTGCCTTTTTTATTTTTACAATAAGAGAAACTAGAGTTACATACAATAAAAGTTCTCAGGATTAAAATTCAGCAATTTTTCGTTCAACTATTCAGTTGGAAAATGTAATAAATTACACAATCCTTTTTTTATGTAGGCTGTTGGAGGGAACACAGGCAGAGACTAGTTAAGAAATAACATTTACTATCCTAGGCTAGGTAAAATATGCTTAAAAAGAGAGAGTACCTTGAGAAAAAAAATGAAAACATGTATCAAGTAAGTAATATATTTTGATACTGAATTTAGAAAGAAAAAAAAAAGCATTCTCATGGTCTGATGTGTTTTTCTTGGTAGATATTTTCTGTAGCTGTGATTCTATTTTCAATATACAAAATAGCACAAAATGCAAAAAACATGCCTTTTCTCCTTTCTTTATTTCCCTAATCCTTTGTTATTCTCTATGCCTAATAATAATAATAACAATAACAATAACAATAACTATTATTATTATTATTATTATTATTATTATTATTATTATTATTATTATTATTATTATTTCAATATAATTTTGAGCGTTTGCTTTGTCTTCAGTTTTTGACCTACAGGTCATGTTATTGTTGGGTTTTTTTCACATTTTTAATCAGTATAATCTTATACAGTGACATTCTAGACTTCTATTTCTACAGAAAATATTTCTTTTTTCTCAGGCTGAAATGTGACACAATAATTTACATCCCTTCTTTTCAGAACACTGAATCATGGCACTGGGCACAAAATTATGTCAAAATATGGGAACTACTTTTTGCTTATTTACTACCTAAAATGTAATACCATATAGTTCACATTTCTACACATTAAGATTAAATATGTGGAAATTTGCAGTCATTTGTCCAGATCAACAGGTGGATCTCTTGACTTTTCTGAATGCTACTCTTTAGTTTACATGACCCAGCTAGGCAGGTAATACTTAAAAAGCCATAGAATAAATATATCTATATAGATCATATATACAGTGGATTTATAGAAGATTTGTCCTTATGTGTTCCAGGTCATATGATGGATAAAATTTCACTGTGCAACTGTGCCAAGATACATGGTTGCCATAACCACCTTGAACATGTAATTTTTCTAGATGTAATCATCTACCATAAATTACTGCAATATTACTTTTTTTTTTTTCCCCCTCAAGGGAGTGTACAGCAAACCTCACAAGAATCAACAGAATATAGTACTTTAAAAAAGCTGTGCATACACTGGTAAACTGTAATGAAGAAAGATCTGGACATGTGAAAACACCACTGATATACTGACAGCTCTCTAAGTAATACAAAGTTCACTGTTTTTTTTAATTATGAAATCTAAAAGTAATAGACAACCACTTTGGCTGTGCACTGCCTTTTTATTACGACTCTTTAACTATAGCATTAGACCTAATGACTTCTGTCTTCACAGGTAAAGACTCAAGTGAGTGCAGAGCTTTGTTTCTTACAGATTGGGAGTGAAAGATATATAGAGAATTACCAATAGTAGCTCAAAAAGCCACAGTCCTGCTAGTGCTGGGTAGGCTGGAGGAAGCAGTGAAAGGATGTAGTGAAAGTAGAAATGAAAGTAGGAGAGTGTCATAGCAACAGAGGCACTAACAGAAACTCTGGCTGCCAGGAGCTGCAACACTATCACAGGCTAGAAGGAATGTTTGCTCACACCCATTGAGATTAACTCCAAGGGGAAATATCTTCATGTATTTCTTGAAAATTTATGCCACAAGTGTTCCTGTTTGCTAGTTCATGTAATTACTCATGAGATATCACTGGGCTGAAAGTTAAGAGGTAGCTGAGCTAAGGGACTCAGCAGCAGGCTTACTGGCAGTCAATAGCTGAAGACAGAAAGTGGAAGATGGTGAATGTTTGCTGCAGCTGACCCTTGAATCATAGAATATCCTGAGTAGGAAGGGACCTTAAAGATCTTCTACTTTCAGCCCCCTCTACCAAGAGGAGGAACACCTTCCACTCCATCTCAAAGTAAACATTTTTTCCCTAATATTGAATCTTAACCTACGCTCTTTCTGTTTGAAGCCCCTCAATTTCTCCCTTATCCTGTCTCTACTTACTCTTAAAAAGTCCCTCTCCAGCTTTGTTGTAGGCTCCCCTCATGTACTGGAAGGCCACAGTTAGGTCTCACCAAAACCTGCTCTTCTCCAGGCTGAACAATCCCAATGCTCTTAACCTTTTCTCACAAGAGGGGTGCTCCAACACTCTCATCACCTTGTGGTCCTCCTCTAGACTCAGTCCAGCAGGTCCTTATCCTTCCTATGCTAGGGATCCAGAGCTGGATGCATTCCAAGTGGGGGTCTTACATTCACATACACAAATTACTTAGTAGAAAGCCCTGTAGAGAAAGGAAAAGAATAACATTTTAACTGGAGTTAAAACCCCAGTTAAAACTGGCATTTTAATATTTGAGGGGGAAAAAAAGTGTCTGTATTAACATAATGGAAAAAAAAAATCAAAATATTGAAATTTCAAAGAAAGTGATCAAATGAAGTGGGTTTTAATTTTCTAAGCATATAGCCAGTATGGCCAGTATATTCCCCATCCTTTGTTGGTTTTCATGCTAAGAACAAAGAGCGCCAACAGGCTGCCTGGAAAGATATGCCTTAGAATAGAGACCACAACCACAATGAGAAGTCCTGCTGGATACAAACATTAAAATGAACTGACTCTTCAGAAGAGCATCTATATCAGAAACAATATTTATTTGGACTTCATGCTTATGAGTTTATGACAATATTGTTATAAATATTTGAGTTATGAAATTGTTTGAAGTTATTACTCTTTCTTTGGGTGCAAGTATGACATATCTCATTGTAAGAATTTTTTTCCTTTGCTTGTAAAAATTATTTTGCCCAGCTTAGTATTTTGTGTTCTCTCAAAGGCTGCTTACTGGACAGAGTGTTTTAATGTCTCCAAGACTTGCCTCACCTCATGCAAACATGGGAACATTTTGCCTCCATGCTCTGGCCAGCTCAAGGCCCCTTGCAAAGGACTTGATCCACTCAGATGTTTTCAGCGGTTTATGCTGGGCATGAAATACTCATACACTCTAATCAAACCAGCTGTAATTCCTGTATTTAACACAGGTACGTAGTTTTCTAGGTAGTTTTTCCCTTCTGAAACATAGTTCTAGCAGAAGACTAGGGTACACGTTACATTGGTAATCTGGGAGCTGGAAGGAATCAGCTCTCTGCACCACAAACTTCCTATGGACTTACAAATACTCTTTTTACTGAAAATATGTTTCCTTGCTCAGTAGGTACATTTTTTATTAATAGAAATAAGACAATTGCTGCATGAAGTCACTCTCCCACACACTGTCTGCAAATAACCATTGTGGCAGCCCTGCTTCCAACTGCAATCACTGGCTTTCAAAGCTCCAGGGAGCAGCAAAAATATTTTCTCTGTCTTGAAATGTAGGAATGTGATGGGGGTTTTCATGTACATAAATAGAGCCATACAAATTTTCACTGAGTCCCTGGCATGAGCATTGCAGGGAGAAGCAGCAATACTCACTCAGCAGCACGTTTAGGTACCTTTGAATTGGCAGAAAATCAGAAGTTATTTGAGACTTTTACTCCAGCTTATGGGTAAGAGATATGGTGACCAAAGCTAAAGGTGGTCTTGTGTCAGGAATTCAGACATGAGAACCGTTTCCAATTCCTGATATCAAACATCTGTCACAGAGATGTTTTGCCAGATTCTAGTCTCAAGAAAATTGATGCAGTCACACCTATCAGCCTCTTTTTCCCCTTCATTCACTAATATGGCTGTACAGCTATTCATCAACTTCTCTTCACAGAGGCAACAAAACCTCTTAATGTATATATATCTATTCAGCAAACTTGAGGCTAAAAATGTAAGGATAAGATACATCTTCAAGTTCACCTTCTTTAGAACGTGAATGATACCTGAGAATGATACCTGAATGATAACCTGAATGAAACCTGAATGATGTCTGAGAACTAGTGTCTGTTTCAGATGATTTTCTGGGATTTATATGGGATAATGACCAGAAGGCCTATGCTTGTGAGCTATTAGTAGAGAGGAAAAAATGAAGGAGCAGCTGATAAAGCGTGTTTATGAACTGGCTGGTTTTCTAAACTCAGGTCTCAAGGAAGATCATTACAAAAACATGTAGGATATTAGAAGTTCAAACTCTGGCTAAGACTCAATAATCTTTAATTAACGAGCACTATGAGATCCGTTGCAGCATTTGGAATCCAGTAGCTATAGAACATCCAAGCTTGAAGAAATTATTGAATCATACTTGATTATAATATAAATTAAAATAGGTAGCCTTCAAGGGAAAGGAGGTGGCAATTTGTTATGATCTCCTATCTTTCCTTTACACAATGTCATATAGATGCACCTTTTCTATCACAGATGGAGGGGCATTAATTATGAGTGCTGACCATCTAGGCTAATCTGTACTTTTTGTTTCATATAATAATTTACATAACTTTCCACAACCAACTGAATACTATGTTATTTGCAAGGAACACTACTCTGAAAGGTCACCTCTCTAAATTTAATTATACTAAACAATCAGAAGGCAAACACCTCTCCCTTATTAAACTTGCATTCTGCAAGATACAAGCTTATCCTCCAACATTTTTCCATTCAAATTTGAATTTTCTTGAAGTGTGTATTCACAATAAAAACAACCCACTATTGATAAGGGGGGAAAAGAGAGAAATTTAGCTCATTACTTTTAAAAGAAAGTCTTTATAGATTTGTGTATCATAGAATCCTTAAATCTTTCTGTAGAAGAAAAATCTTTCTATAAAAGACACAGAATGACCCCATATCACAACTGAATATTGTTAGTATATTCCATTTAAAAAAAAACATTCATTATATTCTTATTTTCATTCAGAAAAGAATGTTAAATTATTCATGTAAAACATAAATTAAAAAATAAACTATGTAAAACAGTATTTATATGAGGGAGGTGATCAAAGTCTTCACCACATTATAAATTTAAATTTGAGACTACAAATAAATTGACGCAACCTGCAAAGCAAAGGGAGGCCAAGACGACAGCACCACAAGCAAAATTGAAGAAAATATATTCGATTAAGTTCTTCTGGAGCCTGTATAGATTACTTTGGTTTTTATCCCTGCATCTGCACAACTCAGAAGCAGCCATGGAGAGCTGAGTTGTGGTGATTTCAATGTGCTTACAATGAGCCCCCAGAAAACATAATATGAACAACAAGTAAATTACAACAAGACTCCTCTGTGGTGATACAGGTTGGCTATTGTTCTCTGCCCTTACTTACTCAGCTTTCATTATTAGCTTACATTTCAAGTCTAAAAAAGGGCTTTTCTTTCAGCATTTCTTTAATACCCTGCTTAAATTTTGCTTTAATACCTTTAAGATATTTGAGAACAAAACTGTAGAAAGCCTAAGTAGGATTAAAAACACTCGGGGTTTTATGGTATGCCAATATTCAGATTAGAGTTTGGCAACATGACTTAGTCTTTCAAATACAATATTTCTGTTTAGTAAGATGAGATATGTAAGAAGAGAAAAATTTGTGGGTTTACAGATACTATTTTCCCTCCCTATGACTGTGAACGCACATCAATTATCATCTGAAGAGGCTCATGTCTATATCACTGTTGAGGGATTGGTTGTGTAGAACAAGATGGTAAAGTGGGACTTCTGTATTTTTTAGTGCTTGAAAGCCCAGAGAGACTAAATATGCAGCTTAACTGCAGGCTAGATTTTAGGGTACTTGGGTTTCTTGTTAATAAAGCTGAACTTTTTGATGTGGGTAACCACACTTTTTTGGGGGGTACCCACAAAAAAATGGTGCAAATACAATTATGGAGTTGATAAGGAGTCGACAATAGTACTCAGTAGAAATGTAGAAAATAAGGAGTCTTGTCATGCCGCAGTCAAATACTGTCAAATAAAATGTAGGGGGAGGGGGGGAGAGAGAGAAGTTATACTTGGAAAAGACTGGTAACCTTATTACTATTATTTGCCAAGTAAAATTGCACTCAATAAACCAAAACTCATGTAACAAACACACATCATTGACACTACATTAGCAGTAGGAGAGAAAGGATGATATGAAAGACAGGAACTTGCTTTGTGTTCTGAAAGGTAGTTTCTTCCATCTAGAGCAAACAGAAAAAGGAGAAGCTTACTCTGCCACTGTCAAGTTGTTGCAAGCAATTCAAGGAATGAACTAATCTTGTGTTCCATCTCAATGTGACACTTTTCTTAGGGAGGAAAATACCACACACATAACTCCCCTCCCCCCAACTAAACAACCAACCCCAGAACAAAAAAAACACGAAACAACCACTCATAGTCCTCACTTTTCTCAGAACTCCACTGATTTTGTCATTGGTTTAATATGTGATGAAATATGCATTGACTCAACATGTTACAAATATGTGTCTTAGTTTTTAAAACCAATGTAAAGCAAGCCAACAAATAATCCTGAATATTCTGTACAGTCATATTGACTTAACATGTCTGCAGCTGTGAGGGTTTATGGATGGATTTGGTATTCACTCTGATGTAATCACCTCAGTCTAAATTCTCATGTGCTTTAGACACATTGCTGAAGCTAGACAGTGATTTCTTGCTAAAATAAATTATGAGTAGCATCTTACCAAACACCTATGAGCCTCACACAGTCAAAAAGAAATCATTTTACTACAGCTCTATTTTTTTCTACTTATTCCCCCATCTTCATTCCCAGTTAATTAATGCTTTACCACAAGCCACTCTTCTCTTTCCATTTCTCTGAGGAGTGCATACACTGCTTCTGTGAGAAAAGAATCTTTAAAAAAAACAGTGCAGTTTCTGAATGAGAGAACAGTCTTAAAAAGTTTCTCTCTGGGCCTTTAGTCTCTGTTCTGAACATTTTTACAGAAACTACACCGTGTGGAAAGAAGACACTGGATTTCTTTAAATGATTTTGTTTCCCGTAAGAGCCATGGAGAACTTGGCACCAAGTTCCTGCAGTGTAGATGTAATGGTTCTCACTTCCACCAAGTTAATTACTTTGGCAGCAATATATCATCTAAGCTGAGGTTCTGCTACCAGGTAATTACCACCTTATAATTAACTATCTCTTTGAAATGGTTTATTCGCTGGCTTTGCATCATTTGTAATTGAATCCACAGCACTGAAATAAGTCATTTTCCATAGGCCTTAGAATCAAAGAACTTGTACATCTGAAGTTGAAAATAAAGTTAAGAATACATCTCCATGACCTCATCTTTCAGGTTGTTTCCAGCCTTTCTGGATCCTGACCAGTGCTGCTATTTACAAATTGTCATAGAATCATAGAATGGTTCGAGTTGGAAGAGACCATAAAATTCATCTATTTTCAACCATCTTGCTATGGCCAAGGATATCGTCCACTGCCTTGTTGCTCAGAGCCCCATCCAACCTGCTCTTGAACACTCCCAGGGATGGGGCATCCACAGCATTACATCTCAGAAACCTGTTCCAGTGACTCATCACCTTCACAGTAAAGATTTCTTTCCTAATATCTAATCTAGACCTTTCCTAATATCTAATCTAGACCTTTCAGTCCGAAGCCATTCCCCCTTATCACTGCATGCTCCTTTAAAAAGTCTCTCTCTGTCTTAGTGTAGGCTCCCTTCAGGTACTGGAAGGCTGCAATTAGGTCTCACCAAAACTTGCTCTTCTCCAGGCCTAACAATTCCAATTCTCTCTGTCTTTCCTTGTAGAAGTGCTTCATCCCTCCAGCAATCTTGGTGTCCTCCTCTAGACTTCATGCAATAGGTTAATGTCCTTCCTATGCTGGAGACCCCAGAGCTGGATGCAGGGTTCCAGGTGGGGTCTCACCAGAGCAGAGCAGGGGGGCAGAATCCCCTCCCTCACTCTGCTGCCCACACTGCTTTGGATACAGCCCAGGACACGTTTGCCTTTCTGGGCTGGGAGCGCCCATGGCTGGGTAATATCCAGCCTCTCATCCACCACCACCCCCAAGTCCTTCTCCTCAGCAGGTGTTATCTCTATCTGTTCATCCCCAGCCTATGTTCATGCTGGGAGTTGCCCTGATTCACATGCAGCACCTTGTTTTATTAAACCTCATGAAATTCCCATGGTCCCAGTTCTTGAGTTTGTCCAGACCCCCTGGATGGCATCCCATCCTTCAGGTGTGTGAACAACACCACTCAGCTTGGGGTCATCAGCAAACTTGCTGAGGGTACACTCGATCCCTTAATCTATGTTGGTAATGAAAATATTAAATAGCAATGGTCCCAGAATAGAGCCCTAAGGGACGCCACTTCTCTGTGTCCATGCCATTCCCTGGGTGCTTAGTTTTGCCAGGTAATGACTGAATGAGTAAAATGTTTGCAAGCAGTTAAACTTGCTGAGGATTAAACAATCTATTAACGTCATTGGTGGACTGCTGAGCTGATTCTTCCTTTTTATCAATATATTTAAAAGAAGTACATGATTCTGTTTCCAATCAAGACTACAATCTGATGGTGTCTGATCAGCTTGGGCTCTGTCTTGAAGAACAGACACCCAAACTGGCACAGAAGTGCTTCCATCGTGGCTAAAGTATCTCCTCAATCTCAGGAGCTGCTAAAAGCGATCTGCATCTCCGATGTCCAACCAAGGGAAAAGAACAATTAGGATGTGTTAAACACCAAATCTTCTTAGATCTTGAAGCCCTAAATTCCTGTATAATAGGTAAGAAAATAAACACAAAGAAACAAACAAAAAAACACCCATATTTTTGTGGCATTAGGTGTCACAGGGACTGATTTTCTTCTGCACAATGACAGCTCCCTCTTCAGCAAGGAATCAGAGTTGTAAATTTTGACTAAAGTGTGGGGACTCATAATAGAGCCAAAACAATTCAGAGAAGAGTCTTAACAAACATCTGTCCCCTCAGCATTTGCCAAGGAAAGGTTAACCTTTCTTTTATGGCACACAACATGGTTTTGCAGATCCCTGTCTCAGATTCTGTTCTCTGCCTTGTCACTCTACTTGTGACTATGGACTACACTAGGCAGCAGAACATCTACAAATGAGCTACTGCAACACCAAATAGTGCAGCACTCAGGTTGTATCTAACTTTCTCAGGAAAACACTATTAGTAGGAGCCCTAGCTTTCAACTGGTGTAAAAAGTTGCTTTTCCTTGCTGGAGTATTGTAGCAATAGAAATATCAGCCCTCTCTTGGTTTTCAGCCAATATAGAATTACAACAATTCAGACCAAACGTGCAAAACTGCTACAAATTCACTGTTTTCATGTACAGCACATGGAGCTGGCCCCAGGCAGTCTGGCAAATCTGGCCTTGTCCAACAGTCAGTAAGTCTCTAAAGACTGATGCACAGTGCTGAGTTTAGCTCCCAGAAAGGCTTTTTCTCAAGGGTAAGGTGGTAAAGAAAAGGGTAAGAAGAAAGGAGGCAGGTTCATCTATACATGGAGACTCTGAAACTTATGAAGACATCAGAACTAATTTCAGTTGCTAACCAAAAAGGAGTGTAGAAATAACACCCATGACAAAAGTAAAAATGTTGATCACTAGCCCTACTTAAGAATAACCTGCGGCCTGAGATCTTGTCATGTGTTTTTATTTTATTTCTGCAGGCAAGAAGCACACATCGGGATTCTGCTGCTCTTGAGACTGACACTGTGTTCAAAGTACCATGACCCCCACATGTTAGGGAGTATCACTTCAAGCTAGATGTCTAACTTAGCAACAGAAATACTGGGAAGAGAATAATTTAGTATGAATATAATCTTTATCTTCTCTTCATATCTGATGTCTGGGATATAAACATTTTAGTTGATTAATTAACTTTTTCTTTTAATCAAATGCCCTACTTTGGCATGTACTTTGGAAAAACTCCTTATTGACATGAACAGTAAAATACAACAATTTCCCTATCTGCCTATTCTACTCTGTTTTAAACTAGGCGGAAAACATCTTTCACAATGCCTGACTAAAATCTAATACAGATTGTATCTAGTAGCCACGATAAGAAAAAAGAGATCTTGATTCATTGAAGCATCAATATTTTCAACTATACTGAAGGCTGAAATAGGATATCAGGTAAAGGACAGCATTTCCCACAGTCAGATGCTTTGAAAATTTATCTCTGAATAGTTCTTAAAGCTGCTAGTAATAAAGATCTAGTATCTCAGGTTATATAAGCACACTTTCATCTATATTATTCTTTATTCAGTCCTTCTAAATGGAAAAGATTGTTTATTGCATGAGTTTTCCTATGTAAAAAACCATTAAGCAATAGCTTCAGCAGTTATTAATCACTCGAACTGAGGTGTTCCACTGCTGATTTAAATTAGCTGTGGATATGATTCATCCTGTTTCTTACTCTATCTATGCATAAATCCCAGTGCATATATATTATCTATTCCACTGAGCCTATCAAAGTCAGAGACTTCAAATGATGCAGAAAAAAAATCTTCAAACAGAGAAGGTAACAGTCTGCTGAACTTCTGCAAAGGAGTTTAAGACAGTAGAATAGTGCATTCAGAGAGAGAAAAAAAACTGGATGCTAAGAATACCAAATTTAACTTTGATCTACTTCATATCAAAGAGCACACATATTTTAATTAGATCTAAGGCTCAAAAAAATATTATTGAGCTGCCAGACAGAATTAGAAACATTTAGTGTTATCTTTGAGGAACTTGGGGATTCCACGCTGGCAGGAGAACGTTAATTACAGTAAGTAGTGCACCATAGCTAACTATGCTCTTGAAAAATTTCAATGTGCTTAGTGTTCATGCCTTTCACCAGACTGAGAGCGCAAGAACAAATTTTTATTTACTGACAAAACAAATCACAGCATGACCATTAGCTTGGTAGGTTTTCTTATGCTGCAAAATACAACTGCAGAGTAATCACATACTTATCTAAGTAGGTTTTGCAATCCTTGAACTTAGGTAGGAGAGGAAAAATTTGTTTAGAGTGGCTATATTTTTAATGAGATTAGCTGAAACAACTAATAAAAAGTAAGATGTACTATGAGACCCAGCTACCTTCATCATTGTACTGAACCACTGAGTGTCACATACCACTTATTAGTCATAAACTTCAGTCTACATAAACTTCATAAATCTATTGGATAACACTGGAAGGACTAGCCTTAGAGGGTAAACAAATTCATGCAGTCAACACATTAGGCACAGGGTAGTGAGAAGCCATTTGGGGAAACCTCTAGCCATCCTTCATACCATATTATACCTCAAATAATGTTCAAATTGTCTTTAAAATAACCTAGATGTTTGATAAGAATATTCTGTTGGAACGCTGATTCAAATCTATATTTATATAATTTTTCAGTTGTTCTAAAATAATTAATAATAGCCAGCCCGTACCAATATGTTTCCATTCTGTCATGATTGGGTTCTTTTACTGGTTAAATACCTCTCCCTTCTCCCTTGCACGCACACAGTGAGTACTGAGAGAATCTCTTCCAGCTTCATTTTGTTGAACTAAGAAAGTCAAGCTCTTGTAGTTCCCATTTGTATGAAATACTTCCTTTGTGACCTGATTACCTTAAAATGTCTTCAGGTGAGAACCTGTTCTGAGTTTGATTTTCTTCAAGTCAGCAGAACAGTATTATCCAGAGAATTTCATAACCTATTTCCCATCCTGCTACAATAACATTATTCCCTGTTACTGCAAACAGATTAGAGCCCAGTCCCCAAAATTGATTTAGTAATTTGGTCCAGAACAATAACCTTTCTTCTTGACCCACTGTTGCTTCAACTTTGCCCATTCCCTCACCTTTCTAACTTTATAGTTTCTTGAATGAACCTGTCCCATACTGATCAACAGTTTCCCTGAATAATGCATAAAAAAATTCTATTTTTTTTTTAGGAAAATCACTTATTTCTGTTTGATAAAAGTTAGCCTCAGTAATCCCATTTTTTTTTCATTTAATCCCACCTTATTTTGTTGTTTTCTGTGTAGCTCCAATTTTTCATCAGGCTGTAATCTAAACTGTTAAAAAAGCCAGAAATCAAAGCAATGAGTTTTTAGTTGTTTGTGTGGTTTTTTTCCCCCTTAAATATAAGCTATATTCTGAGGGTTCCCAAAAACCTGAATTACCTCTCTCCTATGCTGAAGTTGTTTGTCTCCTTTGTTTTTCTTTTCAGTGCTACTGACACAAATATATTAGAGGTGCACTTTAAAATTCTAAGTTAATAATACATTTATAACTGGTTTTAGCTACTAAACATCCCTTACATGTTACACAGCTGTCAGTCCTATCCTGGTTTCAGGGTAGAATTAGTTTCTCCACAGTAGTTGCTACACTGCTATGTTTTGGAATCAGAATGAGAATGGTGTTTTGGATTTGGAATGAGAATAGTGTTCATAACACTGATGTTTTGGTTTTGCTAAGTCAGGTTTATTCTCATGCTCTGCCAGTGAAGAGGTACTCAAAGGAAATTGGGAGGGGGCATAGCTGGGAGAGGTGATCTGAACTGACCAAAAGGATGCTCCACACCATAGAATATCCTGCCCAGTATATAAACTGGGGCGAGTTACCCAGAAGGGGAGCCCATCGGGGTTCAGGAAGGGGGTCTGGCATCAGTCTGTGGGTGGTGAACAACTGCATGGTGTATCACTTAGTTTTCCCTTTTCATTTACATTAATAGTATCATTTACCATTATTCCTGTATTTTACTTTATTTTCATTTATTATCTATCTCAACATGCAAATTTTCCTGTGAATCTCCTCTCAATTTCACTAGGGTAGACATAGAGAAAAGGGATGGAGTGAGTGGTGTGTAGTGCTTGATATCCAGCTGGGCTCAAGCCACAACAGTCCAATATACAGGTCTGCTTCAAAACTCACTCTGGAAACACAGAAGAGCTTAGTCCCTGCAAAAAGTATGTATACAGCAGCACTCAGTGTGCCAAATATGAGAAGATTACTCAGAACACAGAATTATACAGCAGCAGCTAAACTTGTTTGGAAAACTCAGATGATTTTCTAATCACAAGTGAATTCTGGACAATAACATCCTTGAGTACCATATTATTTCATGTTTATAGGCTATGGTTTTGTTTTTTTTTAAGACAATGTTTTTCTTGTGCAAAATAGGCTAAGTAATAATGCCATCTTTCTTCAAATTCTTAAGCTGGAAAAAAGTTATTCAAAGCCTGTTTATAAAACTGCATGGAATACCTCTCAAGCTACCCATAATAGCTTAAAAATGTTGTTAGCACAGAGTAGCAAGTACATGAACCGATTCCTAAATTAATTCCTTCAAAGTAGATACTTGCTTTTTTCATTTGTCCCTCAAATTTAATCCCAGTGAAACAGTATCTGAATGCAGTAGCTGGACAACCACAGCAATTTTATGAAGCAGATATTTAAAACATCAATTCTAATCAGATAAACTATTGCTATTATCTATACTTCAGACATCTATCAGGCCATCAGTGCTTGCATTCATTCATAGATCACACATAAAAGTCACAGCAGAATGTGACTGCTGACTGACAAAAAAAGCTATTAATATCTACACATTACGCTGTGAATTAATACATAGCATTTTAGGTGATTCAGCAAATCATTAGTAGTAACATTTATTTTTAGCATGCTTTTTTTTTTCTGCATATTTTCATTTTTTTCTTGGATCTATATTTGGCATACTTCATTTGAAAGAAATTATGTGTTTCCTCATTAATGGAATAATTAAAGACTGCAAATATGTTTCTGTTTATGGCAGAGATGACGTTTTGATTATGTATCCCAAAATAGAGTGAAAGCATCTGGCTGGGAGTCTCAGTACTGCTGAAGTAAAAAAAGCCACATTTTTAATGATGGTTAAATGGAAGACACTTAAACTGCAAATCTAAATAACTTTAAAATATACCAGAGCATTAGAGAATCGCCTGACTACCTGTTTCCCACATCAAATTGGTAGAGTCTTAAAGGAGCATAACTAGATCATACTCTTTCTAGTAGAAGCATGACACTATGGTCTATCCTATGCAAGGACTGACTCTCTTATTGCATCTTGACTGTTGAAAATACACAAATGTAGACGACAAGAAAGGTGCATGAATCTCACATCAAGACTTAAGAGTGACACAATTTTAAAAGCTTGTTCTTCCTTGATAATGTTTTTGTGGTAGGATGCTCTTTAAGACTGGCAATATTAGCCATAACTGAGACAATCTGTCAGCAAACTGATCTATTGTAACATTAAACTTTGGCAAACCAAGTCTGACAGTTGATATTTCAAGCAGACCTATTCATGTGTTTAAAGCCCAACTCATTCTGCAGTGCAGTTTTTCACAATCTATGTACCATACACAAAGTTCAAATATTTATATCCTTATGGGACACACGCTCTCTGCAAGCTCATAGATATGCAATGACAAAGTAGCTGGTTTATATGATAATAAGCAATACAACTAGTCACTATATATTGTAGAAGATAAAGTTTTCTGAAGATTCAGTCTTTTTTACAAAGTCTGTGTTCAGAAATGCTCTAAGTATTCTAAAACTACTGAAGTTATTTTGTTCTCGTTTTTCTTTGAACATTTGGTCCCCCAAAGTTAATTAAAACTCTGGTTTTTAGCTTTGGCCTATTGAAATTTCTTTTATGATTAGAACATATTGTCAACACATGTGGCTGTCAGGAGACCAAACATCTGCTTTAAAAAATCAACTAAACTGGATAAGATTTATCCATTAAGACTCAGCATAAATGCTAGTGTTATTCTGAGAGTGTGCTTTAAGTAACTGAAAAAAGACAATAATATTACAATAATTATTATTTCTCTTTCTTTTTCTGAAAACTCATGAGAAATAGTATCAGGTCATATCACATCAATTGCTAAACATTGAAACAGAACAGGTCAGCTAAAGAAATCAGTTTTGTCCTTCATCATTTCTTCCCTCCCCGTAACTTCTCCCCTGATACCAGCAATTGGTGCAGCAAAATCTCCTTTCACCAAAATACTCTGATAGAGCTTGACAGACAGCTCATTCATCAGAGATGGAAAGCTAGAATTAGCTTGAGTAGAACGACTTACTTGTATTTTACGTACAAATACTTTATATTTCACATACAAAATTACTTAACAATTGCCAGTACAGGAAAAAAAAAACAGCATAAAAATATTAACAAAATTATATATAATAGTGGATTTTTATACTTATGAGCCCTATAATGATGTTACAAAGAATTCTTCAATATTTTATAGTCAAATGAGACTGCTATGAAATTTTGTGCTATCAACTTGAAAGAAAACTCCATCTTGGACCAAGAAATATTGACCTAATCTACATCAGAAAGAAAACAAACCACTGTGAGGATCAGATTTTTTCTTGGGTGAAAGAAAAGGTTGAAAACTGCAAATTGCAGAATTAATACATAAAATATCTCCTAGTTTAAATAGTGAAATGTCTACAGGTATGTGGACCTCTTGTATAGAATCTTTAAGTTTGGAAAAGACCTCTGAGATCTTCAAGCACAACCAACAACCTAGCACTAGGTAGCAGGACTCTCTCCTGCTATTGGAATGTGTTCAAACAGCTAAAATAATGCACTATTTTGCAAGCTGCCAGTGGTGGGCTGTAGAGGAAATGTCGTGTGCTGATTTGCTGTTGAATTATTCTAAAACCAGTCTGGCTCATCAGCCTCAAATTAACATCCTGATTGTAAGGTGAAGATTAGGCAGATAGGTTGCTAAACTGACCTGAAGATACATGACTGGCAATCTTATCTTTTCACACTATAAAAGTCCAGTCCACTTTCAGATGGTAGATGACTCTAACATATTCCTTCTTGGACTGTGTGTACGAAGTTTTCTCCCTTAATGTGGGAACACCCCTCAAGGATGCTTCTTGACACTGAGTGAAGAGATCTGTCCATGAGCATTGGTATGGGTGAGCTACATCAATCTGTTCTTAATAATTGTTTGTTTTTGCCAGCTTCAATAGAATTGTTTTGATATAATTACTTCAATACAGTGCTCCTAACATATGCTTTTAGCAATTTTACCTTTTATACCATGTAGTAAATAATTCTGTTTAAGACCTTTTGTCTAATAATTTGTCATAATAAATTCATTTTGTATAAATATATCTGATTTGCCTTCTTTAATCTTGCAGGACAAAGTTACTTAAACTGTTGACAGTCTGAAGTTAAGGTTGGATCCAGCTGCCCCCAGGCTCCTCTCTGACATGGCTCTACATCAGGTCTTCTCTAGTAAATTTTGTCCAAAAGTCCCACCATCACCACTGTGTTTACCATTAATCGTGCCCTCAAGGGACATATCCCCACATTTTTTTGAACAGTTCCAGGGATAGTGACTCCACCACTTCTCTGGACAGTCTGTTGCAATGCCTGATAGCCCTTTCTTTGAATAAATTTTTCCTAGTATCCATCTAAACCTCCCCTGGTGCAACTTGAGGCCATCTTCTCTCATCCTATCCATAAGGGGCATAAGCACCTTTCTTTTGCCTACAAATGCTACAATGTAGGACCAAAGTAGAGCTTTTCACTCAGCATGAGATGGCCCAGCACAACTAATGATCAAAACAATGAAGAGTTGCTGATATCACGTTTTTAATCCAGACCCACAAGTCTGCAGTAGCTCAAATGAGAAATACAAATTGAAATCTAAAATAGTGTCAGTCACTGCTGATTTATTTCAATGAGGAAGAGACTTTGAATAAACAGCCCCGAAGGCAAAATTTGAAGTCTGCTCTTCTGTGGCCTGAAGCCAAAAAATTCTTGTCACAAATCCTTGTGAAATAAAATAAAAACATTTAAACAGGAATGAATGCTGTTTATGAAACTGATTAAAGAAAGGGTTACTAAAAAGTTGGTTTTCGTGGCAGAAACTATATTTATCTAACAGTGCAACACAACTTTTCATGAGTTAAGAGGCAATTTCATATGACCTTTTACAAAAATGATTAAGAAATGCCAGCTTCACTTTGTGTCATGTGCAAAATTAAAACTAAGATGGCACTTCAACCTGTGAGACAAAAAAAAAGCAACTATAAGACAGGATAACATTCCAGTGATTTTCAATGGCTTGAGTACTGGAGACAAACACTGCTCTACTGATTGGGATTTGAATAAAGCAAGCTGTAAAAAATGCCAGTGCTCTGTAAAAAGCTAATGCTTTTGCGTTCAGAATGGAAGTCAACAAAATATGTCAAAAGTTTAGGATTCTTAAAGATTTTAATTACTAATAATAATACAAAATTTTAAATAAGATTTCTGTCTGTTGCATTATATATTTTGTTTCTTGGACATATACCTCATTTATATTTCTCAGACTGGGGTCTTTATTCTTGTTTTGTCCCTGTGAAAAAAGAGAAAGTTCCTTACCATTCACTTGCCTCCCAGAACTCAGGACATAAGGAGAAAGTGGCAGCCAGGATTAGGTTTCTGACAAAGCTCTGGGAGATCTGACATGAAAGCTTAAGGCTAATTTCCAAACAATTCTTTAGTTTGGGTCAGAGCACATGACAGTCCCCCCCAGGTGCCTGAAAACTGGATTTACAGTTTTCACTCTGAATGATGCACCAACATACTTTCCCCGCTGCAAGGCAGCAAAAAGGAAGGCAGATAAAATAAAAGCTGTGTTTTGCAACGGTCCCTCAGTTTTATTCAGCACAGAATATTATAGTGGCAACAAGTCTGGGATACTGAAAAACTACAGTTCCTTAAAGTACTAAAAATCCTCAAGATTTCATCAAGTGTCACATTATTTGGTGGTGGGAAAGACTGAGTTAAAAACACTTAAAAACAAAGCAAGAAATATATAAGTCTTACTCTTTTACTTATGGAGAAAAGCTTAAAAATGTGATCTCTGATGGCTGAAGAACCATAAGGCAAAGAAAATACACGCTTTGAAGTTCATGGCATTTACAAAGACCTAAGTCATGATTTCTGTATGCTTGAAGTTGACAGTTATTTATTTAGTCCAGCATAAGTATGAGAAATGGTAGAATAAATAGAATACAGTTTTTTCACTGTTATCGTATATACTTTTAAAGGTATAATAAGTGACAGACTGTCTTGCATTCTGTCTTTACCTATCAAAGACTTCTTTTTTCATTCAGCAAAAAATAATCAAGACCCCATCTGGAGAGGTTCGTGTTCATAGGTGTGCGTGTATTTCACAATCTATATATCAAATAAAAGTATTTTGATGTCACAAAGTGCTGTGACCACGGCTTTGGACAAGGCTGAGTAGAGACTGTGCCTCTTCTTAAATCAAACTTTTTTGTTGGCTGTCCCCATCTCATGGAACAAGAGAAAACCTCCATGTCCTGAGGGGACCACACTCCAGGGCACAGAATGAAAATGCAAGATATCTCTGGGATTTGTCTTTTTCTCCTGCTCCTCTAGGAATAGCTTGTCCTACCCAGAATATTACCAGTCCACCAGTGACCCTGCAACATTTTTCTGGGGAATAGATTGCTGCCAGTGGTGGGTGGGAGAGGGGAATGTGAGGAGGGCTTTTCTTTGAGCTTCTCTGCTTCCATGAAAACTCCATAAATTATATATTCATTCCAACTCAAGAAGACATTGGGGCAGTTTGTTGTAGATGATTCAGAGTGGAATGAAGCAGTTATCACAAAACACTAAAACAGCAGTCAGAACAAGTTCATAGCACCAAACTGGGCAATGCATTTAGGGGTCATTTACTATCCATCTGTAAATAGTCCTTTTACTTGCATTGTTTCCAGTCTTAGTCATATTTCTCCAGATATTTGAACTCTTCGATGCCTCTTTCTGTGGAAATTAGCAGTACCCCCTCTGAAAACACACACATTTACTGATCATGGGGTTTTATAGAGGTCTTGTCATGTTTTTCAGCTGATTTTACTTCTATCCATTAGGCAAAGTATTAGTCACATTAAGTCCACTGCCCAAATGCTTTTTATGCTTCTGAGGGAAGTGGCAAGTTACAATTCCACTCTTTATGAGACATTAAACATTTATTTGTTTGTTTATCATACCATAACATGGTTGCAAGACACATGAAAGCCGCAGAAATAAAAGCAGTATTAAAATCGCGCAGTTTAAAAACAGTTCAAGGTCTGCCTAGGTAACCTCACAACATTTTTTTATGAATGGGATTGTGATCAAAAAATATAGAATTCAAACATGAACCTGAAAAGGCCATGCCTATTTGTGCAACCAGAAGTAACATGTGCAAATCCCTGAAATATATCCATATCCATACAAAATTTAAAAACCTGAGGCAGATGTTTCTTACTGAGCTGGGAACTTTGTGCTAACAACTTATTCTTGTAAATGGCGTGCTTCTATTTCATATCTCAAAATAACGGAATGTGTCTCAGATTCTAAAGGAAAGCCATTAGGTTATTCAGAATAATGTCCTCATTTTCATGGACACAGAAACATATGATTTGAAATTTGGGAGAATGTGGGGGGATTTTTGAAGAGTTAGGAAAAAAAAAATCAGGAACTGCAATATTGGGAATTTTTTCCACATAAAATGCAGCTTGTAGCAACTAGTAACTTCTAAAATCAGCTCATAATCAAGGCACTCTTTAGCAAAACCTGCACTCTGCCACAAGCGCATGTCTACGAGCACTTCAGCTCATGTCAACAATACTGCCCCAAACAAATTGAATTTCCCAATTGTTCTTGTTTATGATATTTTGGGTCACATTGGAGAGCAGAAAAATTACAAGGAAGTAGATTCTTTCCAGATGAATTGAAACTGGAGGGCTCACTCCAGGAGCAAACCAAACTACTAAGGGCCATTCACTTCACAGGTAAAGAGCTAGATTGAAGTAGGATTGCCTGCAAAACAAAATTTTGGGTTATCAGAATAGAGTCCTTCTGAAAATTTATGCTTATTGTGTTGTATCATCTATTAATATGAAAATAAGCCTATGAACTCCAGAGTCACTATACGACTTGAGGACAGTACTCTAAACTCATTCCTGGCTGGAGAACTGTCCACTACTAAAATCAGACGTGATTATCACTAGATGGAACAAGTATCTTCTGTGTTTGAAGAACTGGCTACATTAACTGAATTATATATAATAAATAGTTGTTAAGGGAAAAAATATTTTAAAATTCTAACAAAAAGAAAAAATATGAAATACCCCTTTCTGAGTAGGAAAATATTTTTCACTGCAGATCAGCTAGAAGCTATCTGGAAGATGAAATAGGCACAGGTTTTCTTCTCTAGCAGAAATGAAGGTGAGAATAGGAACATTTGTCTTGTCAAATTCATTTACTAATGAAGTACAAATTGGGGCAGCTAAGAAAACCACAACCTGCTTTTTTTTATAACACCTGTAAGTATTTCTTGATTTTTCATGTGCCTTTTGCCTTTAAGTCTTTAGGTAGTAATTGCTTAACATTTTCAGTTTTTCTATGTTTAGACTCTTTATTCAACCATTAATTTATTTTTAAATGACAGTGGATATCATGTAATCGACCAATACTAGGAGCTGTAATTTTAAAAATGGGAGCAGAAGTACAAATTCAAGTACTGTTAGTGAGTCTCATTATACAGTGCCAAAGAGCAGCCACATGCTGTGGCAGCCCAAAGCAACCTAAGTGGAAATCTCTAAAACATGAGCTGCGTGTGTTGGTTCTGACAAAACTTTACAACACCCACTCATTTCATTCTAAAATGAAATTAGATCCTTATATGAGGTGTTTGTTATCAGGACATAATCTAAAAAAGGAACAGACCCATGGGTATCACAAAACAGAATACTGTCAACAGAGCAGTATTTCACAGAATATGTGCATACTTTTAGTAATGATATGCAAAAGCAAATATTTAGCAAACAGTTTCTTTGATGACTCGCTCACAACTTGGAAGTATGCAGCCTAGATCTGCATCTGACATCTCTATGCACAGTGGTAGGAATTCTAAAGACTGTGTAATTTTCAGATTTTTGAGAAGAGAAAGCACCATATTTAAAAGCTACAGCCAGTCAATTTTAAGTGTAATAACCCATCATTGGTTTAATTTTAAATTACTTTATTCCAGAAAATGGCACTTGATCTAATGCAAATTGCAAGATCAGAATATTCCCATGAACTAGGAAATCTCATTCTTACACCCTCTTCAACAAACTCAAGGGAACCCCAGAAATCAGATATTTCCTAGTTAATATTAAGACGTATTTGTTCCATAAGCAGGAAATATAACCTGAATAAGGGGGCATTACTGCAGGGTATTCCAGCCACCAGCTCCACACTAACACAATACCACACCAGGATTGCAACTGCATCCTGATTTGAGAGACATTGGTCTTGTAACGGAGCGGGACATAAGTGAACAAAAGAGTGAAAAAAACCCAAAATAAAATTCTTTGAGAGGAGGACTGTATAAATAGAGCTTGTAAGAGATCAATCACAAAAAGTGCAAAGAGTGAGTCTTCTGAAGAAAAAGTATTACTTTGCTTCAGACACGTTAGAACTACCAAACTTTCAAAACTGGTATTCCAGAAATGTTTCTTAAATTCTTTGAAATGCATTATCTGCACCTAAAAAGGAGAAGATTTCTTTGAGAAAATATGAGAAAGAAATTTCTTGTGGCCTTGGGTGTCAACCTATGCTTCACATAACAGAGGTTTCCATTCTTAAAAAGACCATACAGAATATTTTTGGCAGCATAACAAAATAAACTGAAAAAAAAAAATCTGGTAAACATGTTGAGTAATTCAATGGTCAGGTAGTTATTGAAAGATGCTTACCAGACTTAAAAGATTTAACTTTTCTGACAAGCGTATTTCTTGTTAAAGTTGAAATCCATTTAAAATCTCTTAAAATGATTGCTTAAGCACCCAGGATAATACAAGTATATTCTTTTCAAAGTCTGACGAGGCAACTTCTAGCATTCTGCTGTTTGAATAGGTAAGAAAACAAACTGCACATTATAGAGACAACTCATGCAAATATTACGTGTGTCTATTTCAGCTGAATTATTTTGTTACGCTCTTCATCTATGTATAGATTTCATCTTAGTTTTCTAACTCCTACTCAAGTATTTTTTACAAGTTTTCAATATGGCCTTTCAGTTTTGAAACTTCATTTTCTTGTAAAACTTTATGGCTCCATGTGGCTCATATTGAATTTGCAGCCTGGGTAGTCTGCAAATAATTTCTTATTTTTATGTTAATTGCTATTTAAAAATAATCAGTGAATAAAAAGATTTTGAGCTCAACCTGTTTCATACCCTAGAAATTGGGTTAATGAGCTTCAGAGAGCTGCATTCTTCTCTTTTGGCCCCTGCTAACAGACCAAGTGTGCTCTGTTCTCTCCTACCCAGAAATACTGAGCACTTCTCTGTATCAAAGCCAAGCTTTGAAATGGCTTGTTTTGTTATCTGTGTTTAGAATAAAGGCAAACCCCAGTAAAGCAATTAGCTTGGAACAGGTCTTGTGTATGTTTAAAAATACTGTTTGTTGACAAATTCCAAAACGAAACTGTTGTTATGTATCTTGGTCAAGTAGTGTTAAGAGGTACATAAAACAGACAATTTAGTAAATCATTTTCAGCTGTAAAAGAAAAGTTGTCATATGTGGATGATGAAGTGGTAGTACCAGAAATGTTATCCTACTTTACTTTCAAGCAGAGTAAAGTAATTACTGACTTTCAAAATTACAAGATTTAATGGTCTTTAAACATTTTGAAGAAATAGCAATGAGTGATGCAAAATTAGGGCTGAGCCAATAGCAAATGTTAAAATTACTAGAAAATTAGCTTAAATTATCATTAAAGAAGTAAATTAAAATAGATAACTTACAAAGTGACTAAATAACATTAAAATGCAGAAGTATCGATATGCAAATCTTCATTTATAAGGATTAATGCTTTTTAGCACTTTTTCTATGAACCCTTTCTATTCCATCAGAAAGACCAATGTAAAAACTGTTTTCTATATAAAAATGCTTCTCAAATGGAATTTCTGATTAGAGAGAAATATATGCAAAGGCTAAGAAATGTTTATGTGATTTTGAAAGCTCAAGATTATTGTGCTCTCTAAAAAAAAATTGAAAAAGTAGATGGATCTGAATTTCATAATGTAGGCAAGTGTCCCTAGCTGCAGGTGATGGCAATCTAAATATATATTCAAACCTCTATGCTTTCCACAAAAAGCTGAACAGCAACAAATGCCTGTCTCTAAACACAGTGGTTAAAATTCCATCCTGTGATGTGGGAGACCCTGCTCTGAATCATATGGAGTCAACCTACCTTCACCAGCTTTTTCATCAATAAACAGGATGACTCAGTCATTTTGATTTCCTCATTAAATGAGCCTAACTTCATAAGGAACTCCTCAGATAGAACAGAAAATTGATAAAAGATGTAAAGGATAGCCTTAGATGTTTGATCCTTATGACAATGCATGTTTGCTGATAAATTTCCCAAGGTACATTGTGAAACACTTGTGTAAAAATTGTCAGATTCACAAAAGAATAACATCAGTCTTTGCAAGAATTTAAGGGTCAGGGAAAGCCTGCATGCCTTTTAGAATCCTGATACTTGTTCAAGTGCATTAGCAGCATCACATTAAAGAGCCACGTATGACAGCACTGTCATCTTTAACATTTCAAAACACATATTTCAGAGATTTTTACAATTATTCGCAAATATCAGATGGCAGGATTTCTCAAACGTTTTTCCATAATTAGCTATTTTCCTCCACCATTAGGGAAGAAGAATCAACTGGGTAATAACTAAAACTGTATAGCTCTTGGTCCTGTCACATGGATACTTATCACCTATTCCATGCATCTTGTTTCTCTGAAATCTGTTCTGGGAGGCTTCAATGTCCTGGACGTCACTGTGCTTCTGTTAACAAAGCAGGAACACTCAAAAATGCATTCAGTTCATGAGTTCTGGGATGATACATATTGTCACCAGATGTCAACTACAAAAATACAAATGCTCTAACAGGTTTTGTAAATAAATTAGAGGGTTATTCTAGGTTTCAGACGCTGCTGTATTCACTTAAGGCCATGGTGATCATTTGAATGTTTCGAACTCAAGAGATCATGGTGATCTCTCGAATGTTTCTTCTATTTCATGCTCTGAACAGTGGATAATGAAAACACTGAACCTACCAAAACTGAACAAATATATGAATGAAAGAGAAATATTAAATTTTAAGTTTCATGACTTACCCATCATTTCTAGGCAGTTTCCTCTGCTAACACTTGAAAACTTTTGCTGAGTCTTTTGACTGACTATAAGCTTCAGTTTGCAGGGATGTGTTTGTAAACTGGCCACTGGAGAAAGGCACTGGCAGAGTAAAAAGTTTAAAGAGAAAACACAGTGTTCTAGTGAGTAGCCCTGGGCTTAATTAAAAATATATTTACAGCTTTGTTGGAAGCTACTTCAACCAACTGTTTTTTGGAGTTTGTACAGCAGGGATTAGGTTGTTGCAAAACAAATTGAGAGAGGCATTTCTTCACATTCAACATTCGCCACATAAACATTGGATACAGTCAATATTTAATAGGAGCAATACCCCTAACATTTGCCACAGTGTCTGTGTGCCAAGTTTGCCCTCCAGGAAGGCCCACCTTTAGACATTAGGTCATCTGTATAATGATGGAAGTGGAACAATCCAGACTTGGAGCATTTCACTTTCAAATTCATCTACTTGGGTCATGGCTTGGAAGACATAGTGCTACTGCCAATTTTCTGAGTAGACATTTGTTTCAATTTTTCACTTTCAGTTCTAGTGAGATCCCTTATTGCAACCATTTTCAAAAGAAGCTGGGCAGGGGATTGTCACACAAAAACCCACCTGCTCATCAGTCTTGTCGGTTGGCCTCAGTCCCAAAGCAAGAGAGTTCACATCTTCAATACTAATCAGATTGTTTCCTAAGCCAAAATCATGTGACCATTGAAAAGATGTTGAGTTTAAGCATAGCATTACTTTTGTTGTGATAATTTAAGATTATAAAACAAAGTTTATATATAGAGAGAGCATTATTCATAGATTAGCTGCTCTGCCCTCTGGTCTTTGGGCCTTTATGTTTGCATATCTTCAATATTTCTCTGTAATCATGAGTGAAACCAAGTTTGTTTTTCATTTCTAAAGCAAGCTGAAATTCTCAAATAATATCTAAAAAAAAAAAAAAAGGCATTTAAGTTTAAAAATAAATAATTTTTTAAGGGTTTTAAGGTGATTCTTTTTGTTTTGTTTTGTTTTTTGTCTTGGTGTATTTGCTTATATTTTGCTCCTCCTAATGTTTTCAGCTACAAAACTCATGCACCATCTTGAAGTTTCCACTCTCATTCCACCATTTGATCATACCTACAGCAAAGACCAAGCTTTAAATTAGACCAGCGTTTGTTTTCCTGATTCAGTCCCTTGGAGATGACCAGGTAATCAGTGAATATGAATTAAATTCTTCACCAGTCTCCACTCTACTACTGTTGGATTTTTGGCAGCTTTTTATATGAAAATAAGTTTGTGTACTTCAAAGAATGCATAATATTATGGGTCAATATATCTTTCTTCTCTCAGGCCTGGAAGTCAATGAAAAGAAGAATCTGCTCCAGTCTAAACAGAAGAGTTGAACTATTAACCACAAATATCCAACATGATTTTCTACATTTCTAATTAAACTTAGACTTATAGACAGAATTTTTAAAATATTATTTTTAAAAATTTCAAAAGATAAATTCTTGTTCCCAAATTAGCTGTCAAGCATGACTAAGATTGGAGTTTCCTTGGAGAAAAGTGCTACTTAAAGTAGCACAGTTCTATAAATGACACTAAATTACTGAAGTAACAATCAAACAAGAGGCCCTTGGGCCAAAACTGTATAAAAATTAAGATAAAATATTATAAAAATAATAAGGTTTAATGCCTCTTGGTTTTGAGGGAGCTGGGATTGTTTCACCTGGAGAAAAGGAGGTTGAGGGAGGATATTATTGCTCCCTACAACTGCCTGAAAGCATGTTTTATCAAGGTGAGGATCAGTCTCTTCTCCCATGTAGCAAGCACTAGGCCTCAAGCTGCACCAGAGGAGATTTAGACTAGATATTAGGAAAAAAATCTTCACTGAAATGGTGGCATACGTGGCAAGTAGTGGGATCACTATCTCTGGAAGTGTTCAAAATATGTGTAAATGTGGTGCTTAAGGGCGTGATTTAGTGGTGGACATATCAGTTTTAGGTTATTGGTCATACTCAAGGATCTTTGAGATCTTTTCCAAACTTAATGAGTCCATGATTCTATACTCGTTTCAAATGCAAAGTAGGGAAATAATGACAAAGGAGCAAATTAATTAGGTGATATGACAGAAGTATTGTCAGGGTAGAATTGGTAGGAGTATTACCAGGTATAAAATTCTGAAGTCGCTTAGAATTTTTTAAAAAATTCATTCTTGTCAAAAGAAAGGGCATTTTCTGAATGAATGTGGTATATTTTTTCCTAACCAAATTTTCCTAACCAAACAAAATTGCACCTGTTGCAAGGAAAGCATTTTAAGCTATTTTATTATACTGGATTTATAGAATATTTTTGATAACTTCTACTTGAGAGAAGTAGAAGGAGATTCCATCTCCAGGAATTTATTTCTTTCTGGTGGTCCTTTTTCGGAACCCAGGACATCCCTCTGGATGCCCTGGATGGCTTGTGCCCCTGGTATGGGCTTGGAGATCCTGGCAGGGGCTCAGAGACCCTGGCAGGGGCTCAGAGACCCTGGCAGGAAGACAAAGACACTTGGGATTTTGATCTTAATCCATGGAGCAAATTACCAACTTTGTATGAAGAATGACAAGTCGCAAAAGTTTAAGTAGCATAATAGTAGTTGTCACCAGGTGAAAAGTGGAATTTTGAGGATTTTTCACTATAGGGGTCTAGGAAGCAAGATGGAGGAATTTGGGCATTGTCCTGATCTTCTTCCTTCTTCTTCCTAGCCTCCATCCTCTTGGTGATTTTGGCACTTTGGGATTGGTGTAAAGTAGAAAGTCACTGTCTAACATAGGTGATAGGTTTTGGAAAATAACTGTAAATATCGAATACGTAGTTTATAGTATAAAAGAAAACACCATCCTCGTGGGAGGGAAGTATGCCTTGGACTGATCTGCTGAACAGACCTCAGCAGGCCAGACAGAAAATGTTTTAGATAAGAAATAATAAACAACCTTTAGAACTACAGCTGAAGGCTTCTGACTCCTTCTTCGACAGCTGAGTTGGGGAAAAGAGACTTTTAATAAATCTCGGGGTCATCATGACCAGAGGAGATCCTGGGAGTCCTTTTTTAATTTGAAATACACATACAGAGATGGAAAAAAAGCTAAACTCTATACATTAGCTTTGTGTATGAAATACAAAGTTAATGTATGCAGTAATGTATACAACTAATGTATAAAGGTGTATGAAACCTGATATTATGAAGGAATTTCTATCGCTCTGTGCTGTTCAGTTTTTGACACTGAAAACTTCACTGAAAATAGGGATTCAGCCCCTCCATGGACTCTTGAACTGATCAAATTTTAATCAGAGGCAAAGTAACCTTTCACCAAGCTTCTAAGTCTCTGACCAGCTAAGGAATATGCAGAGAGCATCTAAATCAATATTTCCCAATCACCTTTCCCTGTTCCATAAAAGTAAGCATGTTTCTATGAAACTGGGAAGTTTTCTCTGTCAAATAGGCTTTCCTATTTTACCTTGGCCCTGTCTAGATTATTCTCCTTTCCTTCTCCCACTCCATTTGTTCTTTTTACTGCTGTCAGGCTTTCATGAATCTTCATGTTCCTCTACAAAATGCAGCTGTTTCCTTCTCTTCTTTACATCAGTAAGATTTGCTGGCCTCTAATTTTATCAGCCAGCTACCTTACTAAAATAATGTGAAGAATGTGAGCAAACTTTGAGAAAAAACTGATCTGAAATTACCTGACCCATATGACAGGAATTTTAACATGTGCTGAAAAGCTATGAACATAATCCTGACTTTGTACTCCTGTTCAATCTTGATATTCCATTACATTTACCACATAAGAGTTCATGGAATTTCTTGACTCTGTAGGCAAATGTTTGTATTTGAATAATAACTCCAAAGGCAAGAATCTAGGTGGATGTTTAAATATCACTGAATTTGTGACTGTGTATGTTTTCATGGAAAACTAGTATATTTTTTAAAACTTTTGCATGAATAAACTGCAAGAACTAAAGATTTTCTAAATGTTTTATAAATACCTATGTTTTTCACGTTGCCTTTACAGGTAGACAACATTACAGGTACTTGTATCAGGACTGCCTGAAATGGTGCTAACTGGTGTATTCAGTGGGACCTGTAAAAAATTGCTTTGAATAACTTAAATTCAGATTTACGTGTTTAGGGCTATTTTGACTACTTTTCTGACTTTGTAATTCCAGGTATCTGCTGCATTGCATGATTTTTTCACATTCCTTGAAGCAGACTGAAATGTCAGGTTCAGTAATAAGATGTGCAGAGTTTCTTGAGGAGCTGCAAAGTTCGGTTTGGTTCAATTTCTTACTGAGTAAGTTCTTCAATTGCTCAAGACAGTCTCCAGTCAGCCATGCAGTTGTGCCTCCTCTCACATCCCATGTAGTTTTGCACAGCCTGTATATCTTGCCAGTGCCTCTTTTCCTAAGTTATGGATGAACATTATTAACCCTGAAACTCAGAATATTTTTCTGCTATCATAAATATGCATTTAACAACAGCAACAGGTCCCCTTCATTGCAGACTCTTTCTGTTCTTTGTGTTCTGAGTAATGATCCACTCCAATCCATTGATCTCTACCAGGAGGAAATGGAATGAAGCCCCTTGTATTTTATTAGGCAGTTAGCAATAGATGAAAACAAAATAAACCCTTAATGGCATAGGCTAAAATTTTATTTTTGAAATAGTTATAAATTGCCAATTGCAAAACTCTAAGTTTTCCTTGACACCATTTTTAGAATGTAGTTCTAGGGAAAGTTGATTTAACCTCAAATGCGTAGCAACACGTAGGAAGATTTGCGACACAGAACTGGTTAAACATTTGGTGTTTTGGGAATAGAAAGCAACTATCTTTAGACACTTCAAAAACTCATTGTACTCTTTATTCTAGTGCATATTTATTCTAATGAATGTTAAGTATTGTTTTTTTCTCCCAGTTCCTCATCACATTTTATTGGAATATTTTGTTGGCTTTGTTCTTTTCCCAAAATCTCCTTTGAATCTAGTTTTTACGAATTGTTTCAGTCAAAAATACAATTGAAAGAAAATTAGCTTCAGGTTTCAGTGCAGGCACAATTTGAAGTAGAAGAGAAGGGGCTTTCTTTCTTCAAAGTCTGATACAGTCTACTGTGGCGACATTTAAGTTATATGAATGTTACCCAGAGAATCTGATTGAAAAGCAAATAAAATTTGGCAAATTTAAATTCAGAAGTGATTTTTTGTAAGGAAAAAAAAAACCTTAAAGAATATCTCACAATATTTTAGCTTGGAAGAGAATATGTTACATCACTGTGTCTTAGATAAGTAATCAAAGTACCAGCTGAAGTTGGGATTTTAACCTGTAATTTTAAAGTTTTAGTTGTTCTACATAGCAAGATGGTGAGTTTGGCTGTCATTCAGACTAGTTTTACTGGGAAAATTAATTACTACTAAATAATATATCAAAATATTTGGGAGATGGGAAGTGTACCATCAAACAACTACTGAAATAGAATATCAACATAGCAACATATAAAATATCTTTCTGCAAGATCATGTGTGCTTCCTATAGCCCATAAAGGACCTATTAGATTTTAAAATGTGCTGATTCATATTAATACACTTATTTTAAATGACTTTGCCTCTTGGTTTTGAAATTCAAAGAATTATAACATTTTTGAGATACAGTTGCAGCTTCTGTTTGTAGGTTAAATTTTTATAGCAATATTTACATCTATTCTATCTTTAAACAACATCAGCTCAAAAGTAAAGACCAAGGCAGACATCACAGTAAGCATTAATATTTATAGTATACATCAGGGGAAAAAAAAAACAAAAACAAAAAAAAACCCAAAACCACCACCAACAACAAGCCAACAAAACAGATCATAATTCCACAAATTATGAGGGGTCACTTATCTCTCAGTGACTGTATATTCAGCAAATTGTTCAGAACAGCAATATTCTGAATGGTGGTTCTGGCTGTAGTTCCAGACAAAATTTGCAAACTGCATGGGCAAAGAGCACGCCACCTGGAATGTTCCCTGCTCTTCTTGTTCTACTGTCAAGCAATACTTTAAAGACAGTGAGGTCTGCTCAATATCTCACTTTCAATATTTTCTAATATTGCACTCATACTGGTATTTAAAAGCAAGCTGTGCATTATTGCAGCCCAATCAGCTAAGTTTAATATCTCAGAGAAATTTAAGGATCAGATAGATAAAGAATTTTACTAAGGTGCTTTTAGACTAGTGATTGCAAGCAGCAAGCCAAATAATCTATGTAATGACCATAAATGTTGTCATGAAGCAGACCAGTCAAGAATATAACATTACTGCTGGCCAAGGGTTCTATCTGTACTTGTCAATGAATCTGGGGCACTGTTTTCTCCATGGGATAACATGCTTTTATTTCTGCTTAGGTTGACATACACAAGCTTAACCTCAGAACTTCAGCTGATATTTCACATTCAGTGTTAGGATCATCTAAAGATAATTTTGTTCTTCAGCGTTGTTCTTGACCATTTTGGTATGAATTTTTTATGTGAACACAAGGTAGTTGTCCCTGAATAAAGTTCCAGTGTCTTAAGGTGTTGTATATTTATTTTGTTCAAGTAATAAATTCTGTTTCCAAACCAACTTTTTTTGTTTATTATTTTATCAGCACTGGTTTATTTGAAATATCAGACCGAACAAGTAGAGAATAGCCTGATTTGAACATAAAGTAAATTTGTGGGGTTGTGAACTTCCTTCCTGAAAAAAGTAGTTCATATTTCTCTGGCTGTATAATCTCTGAAAAGAGAACTCTCACTGCTTTTGTTGCATTAAGTTAACATTTACTACACCGAGGAGCATGACCACAAACTTTTAAAATTAAGCTGATTTTCTTAGGCTAGGCTAAGTGCACACATAAATTTGTTCATGATATTTTCACTTAGGTATTTAAATAATTTCAAGTTTAAATAAATAAGAGATGAAGATGTAAATCTGTGAAATACAATTAACTTAATCTTATACTATTTCATATACCATCCATAGCCAATTTTTTTTTTTTTTAAGAGAGAAAGGAAGTTTTATTTTCGCATATGCTCCTTTAAAACCATATCCTTCAAAGACTCATAAATATTAACCTTGCAGCATAATAAGAACATCAGGGATTTTTATCTAGAAGAATGTACCCACAGGTGAGGATGCAGGGTATAGAATGTTGCGTCAGGGGGGCATTCCAGCTGTAGCTGGAACACTGCTATGTAAAAGAATTTTTTTCAACAGTATGGGATTTATTTAGAAGCAGTCTTCTCACTGTATTAACCTGATCTATCTATTCACTGATCAAATTATCAGTTAGAAATCTTTCTCTTCCCCCATTCCATCAAGCACTGTTTAGAAGCTGATGTGCAGCCTTATCACATAAGGCAACAGTAATTTCTTGGGTGAGTAAGTACCTTCCTCCAAAAATTCTTCTAATTTTTTAACTAACTTCATTTTCCAGATCAGAGACGTGAACTTTCAACAGAAGTGAGACTTAAGTTAAATTAATGAGTATGTATTATCTCAACTGCAGTGCAAATACATTACTGTGTTTGGCTTCTTTGAAGCTCAGCATTTTTCAGCTACACTAGTTGAAACTGGCTTCTAGAGCTGAATTGGTTTTTTAGAGCCAGTGGGACACTCCTTGGTTTCTCAGATTGAAAAAATTAAGTCAGGGAGAATGCTGCAACCGATTGAGGTCAGGCTGAGGGAGCTGGGGTTGTTTGGCCTGAACAAGAGGAGGCTCAGGGGTGCTCATCTATTGCTCTCTACAGCTGCCTGAAAGGAGGTGTAACAAGGTGCGGGTCAGTCTCTTCTTCCAACCAATCAGTGACACAACAAGAGGACAAAGCCTCATGCTGCACCTGGAGGTGTACAGACTGAACATCAGAAGGAATTTTTTCATGGAAAGAGTTGTTAAGCATTGGAATGGACTGCCCAGAGAGGAGGTGGAGTCATCCTCTGGAGGTGTTAAAGAAATGACTAGATGTGGCCACTTAGTGCTGAGGTCTAGTTGACAAGATGGTGATCAGTCAAAATTTGGACTTGATGATCTCAGAGGTCTTCCTCAACCAAAATGATTCCATGAATCTGAAAGACCTCATAGTCTGGAAAACATACATCATAGATCAAGAATTTTCAATTAGAATGTTCTCTTGAATGTAATATGGTTTAGCACCATGTTTATGGTTTAGAAGTAGGTTGAAAATTTTAAAAAAGTTCTAAATGATAATTATCTTTATGTGTTCTGATCCAGAATGCACAGGTTGCACTCTAGAAGGCATTTTATGCTGACAAGCTAGATTAAAAGAGACTTCTGCTGTTATAAAATCATTTACCTATTTACTTAAAGCAAAATCTGATTCCACTGTACTATGAAATATTGCAAGAAAGAGGGAAAATAAAGGATTGAGTTATGATGAAGTATAACTTTATGCTGAGCTTTTACGCTTTAAGTTTGGGTTACCTAACATTCACTCAAAAATCTGCATTAACCCAAATCAGAATGCTTGATTAAAGTCTACCATACATATACTGGAGAGTTTTCAGGGGCAGGAATATAATTTATTTCAGTTTTCTGTTTAGTACAAAGTAAATTTTCTAGCTGAGGCTTCCATATTTTGGAGAAATATAAATTATTAACCCTAGCCAAAGGCCAGGATAAGAAATAAATCAAAGTAACTGTGTTAAGTCCTCTTTAATTTTCTTCTTAATTATATGTAGAGCTTTCCTTATCTTTTTCTCCTCTCCTTTAGCAGAAATTCCAAGATCATCTTTGGTGGTAACTTATGAAAAACAGAATATGCTTTGGTTGCTCTCACCAACTACAGATATTGGATAAGCCACCCTGTCACATGTCATAAAGTCAATGAATCTTAAAATACCACTCTGTCTATTATTAGAGAAATAGGCACCTCAGGCTACTTTAAAGAAAATCTTGTGGTGATCCACAAATATGCTGCATAGTCCCATGAAGACAGCAGCCAAGGCACTCACAAAGGAAAGAAAAGATGGTTTTATTTTAACAGTTGCAGTGCAACCACTGCAGAAACAGTTCACACTTTCCATGTCTGTACATATACACATTTTACAAACCTCTATATACAAAGCATATTTCAATTCTTCATCAAACACAGACATTTAGTGATGAATATGCATGGAACAGGAAGAAGAGAAGTAATGCAATAGGCCTTCTTTTAGAAAACAGAATCTTGTATACATTTTGTTTTCATCGATATCATAGGCCATCATCTGTACAACATCTGGGTGCCAGGTAAGTATTCTTATGTTTCAACTAGCTCCAAGACTGAAAAATTCCTTCATTCGGAGACTATGTCTTAAAAGTACATTTAGTAGTTTATTTTTAATTTAGAAATTGCATGATTGCTTTTCCCAAGACATTGAGAATAGCATCTTTGTCCTTCAAGCATGTATTTCTATTCACTGTTAGGTCATATCCGCAATGACTTTTGCCTGACATTTTATTAATCAGAACTTCCTCAGATGTTTTCATCTTCCTCCAGATTTCTGGAATCCTGCTTAAAAAATGGTGTCACATTTCAGCCTAATTTCTAGCTTTTGGTACAGAAGAACAATTAAAGGATTGCATAGCAAAATGAGTGGTCTGACTGCTTAATCCTTGATATCCTGTAGAATTCTTTACTCGGCACCAGCTCAGCCTGCTAATTTGTTCCTATTCCTATGGCCCATTTGCTCTGTTTCTGTTTGTCCTACCTGTGCTCTAAGTTTGAGTGGCATCCAGCCATGGGGAGGAGCTCCAGCAAACTCAACATCCTTCACAGATGGATGGAAAAAATTATCTTGTACCATTGTTATTGCCTTATCTTCTCTGAACTTTTTTTTTTGGTCCCTAAAGGCCTTCTTGAAAGCACCACGCTCTGCTGCATCTGTAAAAGGGATTTATTACAAGTTTTTGATGCTTTTCCTAAGTGACTCTTCAAACTCTTTCTGTCATGCTTTATATATTTGCATTTAATCTCTAATGGTTCTTGATGCATTCTGCATTTTTATTTGGACTTAAATTTAGCTTTTGAGGGGTACTTTTGATTATTTAACTCTGTAATCCTGTACTTTCTGTTTAACCATGGTGGCTCATTTTCATCCCTCTAAAGGCCCCTATTTCTCACCAATCATTACACTATGACTGTAAAAAGTTTTAGGGACTAAATGTCAGTGAATACTAACACACTCTGCCATACATTTAACATAAGCACATGCTGTTTCCTTGGATCTACACTTTGAAACACTTGAAATTAAATTCCAACAAGTAATGCTTTACTGTCAGAGGGTCACAGTGTATTTACACTACAGTAGGAACATGCTCAATAAGAAATTTGCTTATGAGCCACAAGTCCCTATGAAAATAAAAATTAAAAATCAAAAATTAAAATTAAAAATAAAAATAAAGATAAATATTAAAAATAAAAATAAAATAAAAATAAAAATAAATATAAAAATAAAAATTTAATCCAAGTAATGAATTGTTAAATTGTTAAATTACTTTTCATTAAATATGTTTCTTCATAGCATAGAGAGCTCAAGTAAGCATGACCTAAAATACAGCCAAGGTGAAAATACTGTAAAAGTGCAAATATATAGAGATAGAGGTCAACAGACAGGTACATAGGAGATAGGCAATTAAAAAAGTTTCCTAATTAAATATGTTAGAAAAATCTTGGGTCTAACAACCCAAGAGGCTGTCACCGCACTTGGTTAGACCATTCAGACTACTCCAGTGACCAGCAAGGGAGCTAAGAGCCCCTGTCACAGAAAGCCTTACAGTTACTAGGAAAGCAAAGCAATTGTCTTCTTTCATCCTGGAAGCAGCTCTTTTTCAAGCTGGTGCTTTAATTCACTGCACTGTCACTTACTCTGCCAATAGATTGTTACCACTCAAAGTCTGAATTTCTCTCCTTGGTGTGTGCATATATATCCTTTGTATATTCCACTTATATCTAAGTATTAAACTAATTGTACATAATGCAGAAACTGACATGGAGTACATACATGGGGATGTTTCATAGACTCATAGAATGGCTTGGGTTAGGAGGGACCTTAAAGATTACCTAGTTCTAACGCAACTGCCATGAGCAGGGACATCTTCTACTACATCAGGTTGCTCAGAGACCCATCCACCCTGAATTTGAACACTTTCAGGAATGGGGCATCCATAGCTTCTCTTGACAGCTTGTTCCAGTGCCTCACCACCCTCACAAGAAACAATTTCTTCCTGATATCTAATCTAAACTTTTTTTCAGTTTGAAACCTTATATACACACACATGCCTTCATAAATAGTCGCCATCCTTCTTGTAGGCTCCCTTCCTGTACCTGAAATTTGCCTTTAGGTCACCTCAAAACTTTCTCTTCTCTAAGCTTAACAATCCCAATTCTCTCAGCTTTTCCTTCAGAGAGGAGCTCCATCTCTAATCAACTTTGCAGCCCTCCTCTGGAATTGCTTCAACAGGTTTATGTTCTTTTTGTGCTGGGGACCCCAGAGTTGGATGCAACATTTCAGGTGGGGTCTCGCGAGAGCAGAGCAGAGGGGCAGAATGCCCTCCCTGGCCCTGCTGGTCAGGGAGGGGATTAACAATTCATCCACTCTGGATGCAGCCCAGGACACATTTGGCTTTCTGGACTGGGAGCACCCATGGCTGGGTCAGCTCCAGCCTCTCATCCACCAACAACCCCAAGTCCTTCTCCTCAGGACTCCTCCCAGTCTGTTCCATCCCCCCCAGTCCGTACTGATGTCGGGGATTTCTCCAACTTAGGTGTGGCATTTGTATATCAAAATTTAGTTACAAGCTTGCGTTATGCTCTACAAGTTATCACAACATTCATTGAAAGAATTTGGGTTTTGACTACGTGCCAGACAGAACACAGTGTGGATGTTAAAATTTTTATTATTAAAAAAATACTTAAAAGAAATCACATATATTTTGTTAAAGAAGGGGCAAGCAAGGACTTTTTTTTAAAATTCAACCTAAAAAATTCTAAATAGAAATTAAAATATTTAACCTAAAATAATAGCAACTAAAATGTAATTTAGAGCCAAATTACAATGACAGAGAAAAAAATTAATTCTACTGACAAAGTCATGATTTTAAATTACTTACAACACTGCAATCACTTTGCAATCCTTCTATTTTTCATTAAATGAGGACTGGAGAAATTATGCACAGATTTTAAAAATAGTTATGTTCAACATCATAAAAAATCGTAACAACAATATAGGTTTTAACTTTTTTGGTTTTACGTCATTTGTCTTATGTTCTGCAAACCTGTGTTGATCTGAAAACAGTTACCTATTTGAAGTTGGAGCAATTATTCCAGGACAGATCTTTGGGATAGGGCAGATCTACTGAACATGGTCACTGGCTGCTGCCCCTCCAGCTGATCAGAGGTCCTCCCTGCTGACATACTGGTCTGTCTTCCTCCATCTTTCTCCCTGAGGAGAGGATACAGCCTCAAAAATCCAGACAGTCTCTAACATGGCCTCTTTGGCACACCCAGGCTGCTGAAGGAAGATACATAGCATTTAGTCACTGAGAGCTTACCCCATGTCTCCTCAGAAGCGTGTTCCTGTTATGCAAGCAACAAGTGAGAACCTGAATATTGCTAATTTTGGTCATTCCCAGTAAAGATTCTAGGCAAGTACATTTGTCAAAGAAATACCTAAAAATCTTTCCCTGCTTCTTCTTTCACTTTAATATGATTTTAATTTGTGTAATTTTATGAAAATGAACAGGGAAAAATTAAGTCCATTGGATGGCTTCCTGCTGGCAAATATATTAGCCAAAAGCAGAGTCAAACTTTTCAGAATCCCAGCTGCTTTAAAAGACTACACAGAGCTACTCAACTGATGTTGGGCAATTATGGAATAATCTTCAAGATGCTCATAGCTAAAAATTAAATTAAATCCTAGAAGCATAAAAGAAGAAATGAAAATCTGACACTGGTTATTACTGTATTCCATTTCACGGTTTTAAAAGAACTTCATCTAATGACTATTTAATGTGTGAGAACGGCTCAAAGTTATTTCAAAGGGATTGCTGTCATATAGGGGCAGATGCTGGATCTTTGGCACAGATGTAACAAGAAATGTATATTTCCCCTTGTGCCCTGGAGACATAGTCCCTCAGTCTTTATGCATCTCCATATCTGTGCCTAAGCACTTCAGCTTTTTATGTGCATTGTTCAAGACTGTTTGCTGAAGCAAAACTTCATATTTCATAGGCATATTTGTGGGTAAGCAAACATTTTTACTGCTATGCAGCTCCAAAGATTTGGATAGTCAAAACTGTATTCCTCTCTAGCCTTTTTTCCTTTCAAGCCTGTTAAAATACCAACATATTAGAAGCTCGAAAATTTTAAAATTTCTTAGGTATAAATGTAGTCATCTTTTCAATTTTATTATAAACATAAAGATAGGCAGGTGACCTATTTCTTCTGAAATTACTTAATTTTATGGAAATCATCTACTGCAATTAGAATATTTGTGTCTGGATTTTCAAAACTGTCAGAATCCAGAGTCCCAGAAATGCTCACATAATGTCTTGTGTGACCACTGAAACCAGAGGTCTGTATACCCTTGCTGTTTACAAAATACACCCAAGCATTTCAAGTGACTATTCAAGTTCCTTTAGAAGTGTGGCCTTCAAAGATTACTCACATTGGGAGATAACTTCTCATTTATACACTTAAAATGTGTCACCAAAGTAAGCTATTGGTGCACCTTGGATGAAATTAATTTAAAATTAAATTAATTTCAAATGAAATTAATAATTCAAATAAAATTAATTAATTTTAAATGAAATTAATTTAAAATTAAAGCTCAGTCCTTGGTTGCACGGCTGATCAGCAATAAAATGATCTACAGTCCAGGTGTAAGGAAATATAAATCTCAGATCCTGCTAAGTTTATAAAATTTTTCCCTTTTCCCCTCAATTTCATTACCCAAAAGTCGAACACTATAAAATATAGAGTCACTCCATATTTGACCAAGGCTTTTTATCACTTTGTCTACAGTGGTACATATACATTCAGTTTATAAAGTTTGCACTTTGAATAATAATTAGTTTAGCTATATTGCTCATAACTTCATCATTGACAAGGTGCTGTTAGGTCATAGGTGGTGTTAGGTCAAGGATATCAAAGGTCTTTTCCAACCTAGCTAATTCTGTGATTCTGTTAAAATGTAAGCATATCTGAAGTTCAGCACTGGGAGTTTATCAGATTAATATCGGACATACAGAAACATATTTATTTAAGTAAATTGGTGGCGTTAGTTGCACAGTATCTCTCTATACCTTTTAAACACCAATGAACAGCTGAAAGATCAGAGGTACATAGTCTGCTCAAAGATTCTCTTTCCTGAGAGCATACAGATAAAGGACAACTGTAGCTAGGCAAATCTTCCTTTACTAATGTAATGTAGGTGGGAGACGCCAGCCTACATTTCCACAGACACACTAATTATCACCTGCTAATGATGTCTTCCTTGGAGATACTCATCAGTGTCTTTTTCTACTTAATGAGTCTAAATTATTTAAGGTAATCTTGATATAGCACTATCTCCTGATAACTGATTTCTTAATTTATTAACAGCTAAATGATGATTTAAAACATGATAATAATTACTAATTTTTAATAATTTGACTTTATTGACAGGCATACTCAAGTTTCAGAATTTGCCCATTAGAACACTCAATTTTTTCAGATGATGTTCCCACTATATTCTTGATTATCAAGAGTGGGAAGCGAGAAATTGTCTTGAAAATTTTAATTGTGGTATCGATATACACATTTCTTACTAGACATTCCTTAACTAAAGCAAACAATTATATGCTTTTAACAGAAGCTCCAGTATATTTGTTTAAGTCACTATTTTGCTTGTTTAAATTTTTAAACAAATGCAGAAAATTTTATCTAAATGTAAATTTATCGCATTTTTCAGTTTCAGCTTGTAGAACAGTATCCCAGATCTATTTTATTTTTAGGTCTGGTGTTTGGGAAAAAAATACCTTGACATGGGTAAACTCAAAAAGCAAGTATAACTACAAATTTCTGTAGCAAAGACGTTTGAGGTACATTTAGATTCAGGGAAAATGCTGGGGAAATGGGAGAACATAGACTACTTAGTACATATATCAATAGTTTTAGTCAAAAATGAATGAAGCTTTAAATAAAAGTGCCTATTTTTTGTTGCATCTGTGTTTTAGAAATATTAATTCCTGTGCCCTTTGGTTTCTCATGAATATACAACACTTAAGGAAATGAAGGAATAAGGCAACTCTTTTGATACTTAGGACTATATATACTCACATTAATGCTAGTGCATAGTGGATGGAGAATCAGGATTCCAAAGAAATTCTATGACCTTCAGATCAACAGCTCTGAGTGAGTTTTTTTGCCAGTCCCATTGTTCTCCCAGATATAAGCAAAGAAAACAAACCAATACTTTACTAAGATAAACCCTTTAATTTACCAGTCTCACAAGCCTACAAGTAAAAACCTTTAAGACTATGTATTGTCTTCTTCAAATATTTTTTTAATCTATTCCATTTGAATATTTGCCTGAATCAAGACCACAGGAAAAACATCATTATACCTAAGTATTACACAGTTCTCATTGGGCAGAGATCCTGAACAGGGACCTGACAGAAAAACAGTGGTGTCTGTCCAAATAGCCATTCTGTGGGATGAAAGCTGAACAAAGTCCATAATTTGGGATTTATCATTACAGCGTTTGGACTGGAGCAGAAAGAGAAATTTAATTACTCAATAAATTACTCTTTATCAGTTTCTCAAATCTGAACATCAGGGGAAGTGCCTGGGTTTCACTGCAAAGTAACATCTTTTCAAGTATTCCAAGATATAGCAGGGTTTTGTACTATGTACTCCCCTCAGTCCCAATGTATTTGCTTTTTCATTAGGGCACTATCTGACAAAAGACCAGATCTATGAAGTCTGTGCAATTCTTTGTCCTACTTTGAACTCCTGAAGTCCAAACTTGGAATCATTCCATGCAAAATGAAATAATAATATTCATGGAAACATGTCATTCAACCATTTCCAGATGAAGAAAACTGCTTTCCCGTCCTTTTCCTCCTTAATCTTCAACACTTATCTCCTTTTAATTGAGTCCTGCGTCTCAGCTTCTAGAAGTGTCCTACATAAAACAATTACTATTCACTCTCTTCAGAGAATGTACAGTATACCTGCCCAAAAAAAACTGAGAAAGGAAAGGAAAATTGTAATATATGCAAGAAATATTCAACAGTAGGTTAGTGTTTATAATTCTGAGCTGATGTATAAAGTCAAAGAAAAGCCAAGATTTTCTTTTTGTACCATTTTATTTGTCCATGGAAAAAAAAATTGTATCCTGTTAATTTTTGTAATCAAGGACTATTTTGGTTTTCTGTTATGTGTGTTAATGGAAATAAATACTTCCCCACATCATAACAGCTTATTGTTGTGAAAACTAACTGTTCCAAACAAGCCTCATTTAAACCTTTTTTTTCCTAAATAATGTGATGTAGGATAATAGGATTTAGTTCTTCCTCCTGATAATATACTTGCTGAAAAAATATAGGAAAAGTTAACTTGTAACTTTGACAACCAACTGACCTATTAGCATATTAATGAGCATTCTGAACTAAGAGACTGTACTGGCAGCTAAAGGGCCAAAGTGCATATTCTTGCACTGTTGTCATAACAACAAAACAATAGATAATGTGGAATGTGTGTAAAGAAAATTTGAAAATATTTGAAACAAAAAATTTGTCTGCAGATTAGAAAAGCCAGTAAGCTTCCTCCTTATGCACTTAGTCTCAGATGTAGGCAAAACTTTTTAAAGTTAAAAGCAGCATGATATTTTATAAATTGGCTTGACTGATTATAAATTTATCAAGAAACCTTCCTGCCCTCTCTGTAAAAGACAATGATTCAACTTTCCAGATTGTCTCCACGTCAGCTGTCAAGCACTGGCGGCAGAAACTCAGGTACAGACTAACCAGATCTTTATATTGATCAAGGTCTGGACAAACAAAGGAACTTCATGCAAACTTCAGTACGTTCCAAAATGTAATTAAATTGAGGCAACTCTGCGGCACCTTTGCTAGAAGTGAGTCTCATTGAGGAGAATTTTTCATATCCAACCTGCTGTTTTACAACTTGTCTTTGAAAGAGAAGAAGGATTGCAGAGAAACGATCAGAGGCTACAATCATTTTAATCTCACCAAGGGTATATTTTTAAGATGTCAGTGATAATCTTGTAGTGCCACAATATGATTAGGATACAATCAGGAATGCAAGAACAACAAAATATTTTCTAACACGCCTACATGTGCCTATGCAGAAAAACGTGGTTGGAAGACAGATTTATTGTTGATCAATATAGTCTCTTATAGATTATATTGTGAAATAGGTTATGTTTTAATCTGGTTCTCAGTATATCAGCATCTATATATTAATATTCAATAAATATATCTATATATGTGTATGTATATAGTATAGATGAGACTGAAGATATAGAATTTTGAATTAGTGAAGGTCCACTGTCATTTTCTGACTAAGCTAAAGAAAAGTAAAGAAAACATACACGACTTCACTGAACAATGTAACTGTCTCTAATGAATGTCTTCCCTAACTGCCAACACAGTTTTCATACATAAATAACAACATCTCTGTACAACTGAGCCAGTCAGGCATGAAGTGATGGGTGGATTGCTTTGAGATCAAAGCTGCACCACTGAACACAGAGCAAAGTACTGACTTCACAGTTTTTGCTGTTATTATGACAAATTACACACAAGCTGGTAGATGTAGATTTAGAAAACATGTAAACATCTAAACAACATCTAAAATGACACCCAGACTCCTAACACATGTACCTGCCTAAGGTCACCCTCTGGCTACTATTTGAAGTTTGAAAAAAAGACGAAATATACCATTGGTTTGCCCACCAATTAAAAACATACTATATTGAGAAAATGATCAATTTCAACTTTTGAACACATAATTTTCTTAAAATAGCTAAAAAGATCTCTGTGTCAAAATAGCAACATTAAAGTTTTGTCTGAGGCTGGGTATATATTTCCAGGATGAACATCTTATGCTTAATGAAACAAGTGTGCACACAAGAAATAGAAGTGGAATAACAGGATTGCTATTAGACAGGATCATTCAGGTTACTAGTAGAAACAAAAAGAAAGAAACCTAATGCATTCTGAAAACCTTTTTTCCTATTTCTTTTCAAAATGAATGAAATATTCAGAGTTATATTTCTCTGAATAGTAATAGAGAAAAAAATATTTTTTGTATTACCTACACATAGGAAAATGCACATAAAGAAACTCGACCCTGTAACTGCCAATGAAATGCTGTATGTGAGCAATAATACACCCATAACTTCAGGTGTTGATTTAAGACAATGTGAATATCCCTTAAAAGTCACTACATCTTTTGAAAAATGTCACTGTGCGTGTGTGTGCCTCACTGAGCATTGTATCAGTCCTATCCCTGAAGGTGCGACTGTAGGGACAACATAACTGACAATATTCAGAATCTGCCACTTTTTCTCAGTGCCTCCAAGGAGAAGATAGCTCTGATTTTGTTTTGCATAGAAGAAGGAAAAAATTCCAAATTTCTATAATTTCTTTGGAAGACATAACTATATTAGGGAAAAAAATAGAATATTCACTATTGGTAAAATTTCCTGTCTAAAGCTTATTGATCCAATTTAGCACCAGCTGCTACACAACAAAAGTAAAGCCAGCCTTCTGCAATTTCTATAAATGTTTTAACCAGCAAAGTGTTAAGTAGTTACTTACAGAAACAAATACCAAATCAAATTACTCAAAACGATATTACAGCTAATGTCTCAAAATTAATTAATTTTAACCTATTTTTGTCACATTGTAAACAGTTCTCTAATTGTTCATGTAAAAAAAACCCTGCATGCACTTTCTAGAATGATTTCTATACTTACACACTGACAGGAGAAAACCACTGTGCTTTATGGGACCTATGACAAGTCCTGCAGATTCAATCAGCCTCTGCAGCCTGATTATCTATGTCCGGGAGTATGTCTGTAAACCCTTTATTTACTCTGATAGGTGAGAGGCTGTATCAAAACACCTACAACACAATTACTTGCTTGGCTTAGTCTCTGAAGAAATTTTGAACTTGAAAAAAATTAATAAAGATTACTTTAAAAAACGTACGATCATTAAACAAATCCTTACAACTAATGTTTTCTCCAGCAAAGAAGCAGAATAAAGTGTTCCGGTCTTTACCTTAATATTAGAATGTAGATAAGTTCATACTCTTGTTCTTCAAGCGCTGCAACATCTCAAGTGACAGGCACTAGAAACTACCTTCCTTTTAATTAGGATAAAACTAGCAAATACAAGGTTGAAGAGGTAAGCCCTCATCTAATTACCATTTTATAAGTTTGCAATGAACAGTAGGAACACTTCTTAATGTGCTGCAATGGCATTTTCCTTGCAAAATGGTGGAAGGCATTTGAGAATGAATGAAGCCATTAAATACACCTCTTTTTCTCCTGTAATTTAAACAAAAGTAAAAAGAAATGAGAAGGCTGTCTGGACACGTGACAGTTGATGTTCAAGCCAGCACCTCGGTGGCATAGTGATTTCATATGAGAGAGAAAGGTGAGTGAAGGAAAAGACATTAATTGCAAGTTTAAAATATCTATTTTAGAACAGGTTCCTGTAATAAATTCTAAAAGAAATCTAAGAACATATTTTTTACTAAGTTTATGCCTCTTGCATATCCTTTTTTTTTCTGCTTAGCAACAATTACTGCAGATATTGTCAGGTTTTGATCAGAAAAACCATCATAACTATTTCAAGTATGAAACTTTCATAGTAAGGGGGGTGAAATCTCAAATTCAAAGTATTTTCATGTAGGCTCAATTTTCATGATGAAAAACTTTAATTCTGAAGAATTTGTCCTTACATTTTGCTGTCCACAAAGGTCTCTATTCAACATGTCCTGGAGCCCTTTCTCAATATAAATAGAAATAGCTGGACACAGAATATGCTTCCCCAGCTAATACAGAGCTCACACAATAAAGCAGTTTGTAAATTATTCTCGGAATGGAGAGCTTTGTAGCTTTTGTCAAAACAGGGCAGGAAAAATAAAATTGTGTGCATTTTCATGGAGAAACAGTAAAAGGAGTGAATGTGGAACATTCAGTATATGCTGCTGACACTGTTTAATTGCAGGAGAGTTTTAGATCCTGGTCATTGAGAATGTCTTGAATAAATTACTTCCATTAATCAATTGTTAAGAATTGGTATGTAAATTACTATGCAAACTTAATTAACTGCTTCTCTATTTTTAGTATCTAAAAACCCCCCACTTTAATAATATATCATCTCCCTCTCTTTTTTTTTTTTTTACAGCAAATTAAAGGAATTATCTTTGTTAATATTTGATTTGGCATGAAAAAAATATTAAGGTAACCATGACAACAGTGTCAGTAGCAATAAATCAGCTGAATTACAATAATGACAGTATGTAAGCAATGGAATGTGAGCCTTTAAGGGAGCAGCATGTTCTGACACAGTATAACTATTATGAGGACACCCTGGCTTATGCTTTCTTTCATTTATGTTAAAGGCTCTTATTCCCAGAGGTGCTGAATGTAATGGAGCTTTTAACGAAGTGGGATGAGTCAGAGATATGTATAACTATTCAAATACTACACAAAAATGTAGATAAGAAAGAACTCTACAAGCCAGGTTTTTTACGTACGTTTTTGATATAAGCCATTACGAACTGAAGAATGGCATGCTGTAATAGTTGTAGTAGTTGAGTGAATTCAGATTGGTCAGCAATTTTATTAAAATATACTGTGCTCCATCAGAAATACCCTTAATAGTCAAACTTCCAAGTCTTAGGAAAGCAAATATTTGAAAGAGGTCCCTAACACTGGAAACATAACATGCAATGAGTCCCAGGCTCTTTGGTCTGTGTCCCACTCTTCCCCAATCCATGGAATTCCCTGATAATTTGTCTTGTTCAACTTGAAGAAGAGATGATTGAGGGCAGTCTGCAACATCATGAAGGGGGACAATGGAGGAAAGGTGGTGAACTCTGCTTTCTGGTGATCAGAAATGGACACAAGGGAGAAGAATGAAGCTGCATCAGCCAAAGTTCAGACTGGAATGGAGGAAAAAGTTGTTCACCAGATGGGTGGTCACAGCATCAAGCCTGCAGAGTTCAAGCAGCATCTGGATGATGCTGCCAGTCATAGGGTTTAGTTCTATCTAGGTCTGAGAGTAGCAGAGAGTTGGACTCAATGATCTTTATGGGTCCCTTCCAGCTTGAGAGATATGCTACGGCTCAGTGATTGCTTGCATAGGCTCAAGAGGGAAAGGGCATGACAAAGAGTATATTGTGGAATTTAGTATTTCTATTTTTGACTGATTTGAATGCAAGGTTTCAGTATCACCACAGAGTAATGAAACACAATTTATTAAATTTCAAAGAAATTTCTCTTGTAGTTTTTTGGGGTTTTTTTTTTAATGAGGCATGAGGAAAACATATCCAGCTTAATATTGTCTTCAAATTTTTATAGTCATCTCCAAAGAAATTGCAACATATTACCTAAGTCTGATTGTTCATTAACGTGGAAATAGTTTGCACAGCACATGATTCTTCTAAAGTTAAAGAATAATTGAGGAAAAAAATAGAGAATATGGTATGTTTATAGCATGGATGGAGACTAAGCGAATTCATTTGTTTTGTATTATGAAAATTCATTGAGATAAAAATAGAAAATTTGCTAGGAACAAGCTATTCACATTCTGAAAGAAAATCATGGAACTTCAGCTGCAGCTTGTGTATGGAAGATTAGACACAGGGCTGATCTTTCTCTCACATTTTAAAGAAATTTCTGAAGTTATTTTCAGATTTTTATTTTGCTACCTTGCAATTGAATGCAGGTCATTCCTTTAGAGGAAATTGCTAGAGTTTAGATTACAGTTTCTTCATAAAATAAAAGAAAAAACCCACCACCGACAGGAAGAAAAAAAAACCCCTATGGCTCCAGTCAAAGATGTTTGTTTCTCCAGCTTTTATTTGACCATTTTTCAACACTTTCTTTCAGCTTAAATGACATTAGTGCTAGACTAATTTGAAGACCACCCCCTCTTCCAACTTCTACTTTCACCTCATATAGGCACTTAGGCCAATAAACAAGATGACTCAGAGCAGTTTTCTGCTTTCTTGGTGCAGGAGTGATTGTCTGTGGGAGTGTGCATTTATGCATGAGAAAGGGAAAAATTATTCCAGAAGAGGAGGAGGAAGATAAAAGGGAGTAAGATGTGCATCAAAATGGCATTACAGAATTTCAGCTCCAAGAAAGTTTGCTGGAGACTGAAATGTGGATGATGTTATCCAGGCTAATCTTGGTGTAACAAAGCTCATAAATATGCTATTCAAATATTGTATTTAGTTACAAAATACGGAACTTCCAAGTGAATCCAAGAAAACAGGATGGCTGAGGGGCCAAATTCAAAGAGGAAGACACACTAGTTTTAATTCTCTAGCAAACTCCAGCGAAGTATAATGCACCCAACAAGAGTGCCTACCAACATTCCTGGCTCTGCATTTCTAGACAGCAAAGACAGCCAATATTCCATACTGCAGAGCAGAGGATAAATTTTCCTCAGCAAATAGAACTATCATAACTGGAAATAAAAAAATAGAGACATGGAGAAACAACACAACACAGTCCAGTCTAAGGCTGTATTTGGTTTATTATCCCTCCAAAGATGGATGTCCTTTGTTGTGTGCTTCAGTAAGGCACATTTTTTTTTCTTTTCTTTCACCCTATTCAGCTGTCTAAGACCAATAATTACTTTCTCACGTTTAGTTCAAAGTACGGGTCAAAAGTCTCAACTTTTTAGTTTAGCAAGCATGTCCAAACAGACCAGGCAAGTTAGTACAGGGGAAATTGAGAGCTCTTTTTCCTAAATGAATTGATTTTGCTGAAGGTAGCAGGGAGGAAAGAAAGAGTGGGGATTTAGGGACACATTACAACTAAAAATACAGAAACACAAATCACAGAAGATTTTCATTAATTGGGTGAACACATCCAGGTGCTTTAAAATACTTGTGAATAGCTCTTAATCCTTTCCCAAGTCCAGAGGTATTTTAATATTTAAGGGCATTAAGCCCCTTTTTTGTGGTAAGACATTTTAAGATTCCTTTATACTATATATCCATATGCTTTGTAATGCAATATGCTTACTTTTAATTGTTAGCATTGAAATCATATTTTGCTTGTATTAGTATCAATTTCTCAATTTCCTACAAATTGTTTCCACTGAATTGGATCCACTGTGGGCTCTCTCTGTTTTGTTCTTTCCATCATTTTTTATGTTTGCTCTTTTACCTTCACAAAATTTCAGCTTCTCTTTCTACTGTATCTAAAAGGTCAATTCTTATAAGAGCATAGCACCCTTCTTTGTTTTTTCTTTGGGTTTTTCTTTCACAAGAAATATCCAAAATATATATTTGCATCAATATAAAAAGATTTTAAAAACTATTGCCAATGAAAGGTTGTTTGATTTTTTTTTTTTGTGGTTTGTTTTTTGTTTGGTTGTTTTGTTTTTTTTTTTTTTAAATGTGATTTCACAAAGAAATAATGTTAAACTGTGGGAAAAGGACATGATATTTTGAGGCAGTGCGACCGTGTTCCTTTGTCCTCTAGGCAGAATGACAAAATTTGTCTGGGATAAAGAGAGGTCGGTTGAAAAGAAAAAAAAAGGGGGCATCTCCTTTATTCCCAGTGTATCATGATGTTCCACCTCAACTTTAATATCTACTTGCCCTAGGTGCAAAACAGGAGTATTTCACAGAGTGCTCATTGAAGGTTTTTTTCATTTATCAGGAGCACTGGATAAGCTCTGACTGAGAACTACTATTGTGAGCAGGATGAGCAGAAGTTATCTCACACTGCAGTTCAAATGGAAATTAGCAGAATGCATCAGGAACTTCATGTTCAAAGTTCAGGCTTTTCTTTCATCATATTTCGTAATGTCTGCTGGAACCAATTATATGTCTTGAGATTTTTAGTATTTCATATTTATCACTTAATATAATTTGATATTTAAGAAATAAAGTGCTCTAAGTTGGAATAGGTTTATCTAGAATTCTGCCAGAATGTATATTTTTACAGTCTATATATTAACATTTATACATCCGTATTCACATATATTGCCCAACTGTTTAAGCCTTGGTTTGGTATGGAGTCAAGACTGATGTTGCAATATTCCTTATCAGTATTTCCTTTCCTTCAAGTTAAAATATTTGGTATTTCCTAATCTGCTATTAATTTGGAGAAATCTAGAAGCAGGAAAAAAAAAATTCCAATCTATCGTACAGATTTATAGTATATATACAAATGTATACAAAATGAAGATGAAATCTTCCTGATTGGAGATGAATTTTTTGGACATGAAAAAGTTTATGAACTGAATGAGTTCTACAAAGCTGCAACTCTAAACTGCAGAGGAACCAAGAATTATTTTAGCTACAGGAAACATTTGACATTCATTATTTCTGGCATATCCTGCCATTCTTGTCCTTTTCAAAGAGCTCAGAAGAATTTGCATTCATAATGATAGTCTGAATGACCCTATTTGTAAAAATAAGATAATAGAATTAAAAAGAAAGCAAATATCATGTTTTCTATGCACAAAAATTCTTCAGTATAGGAAGGAAAAACATATAAACATGAGGCAAGGAATGTCTCTATGATAAGATGAGTTACAATAAAAGCTCTTGTTCTCTCTTTTTTGGCAATTATTCAGCAGTATATAGGCATGGGGTTAGCTGCTTCAGGTTTAGATTTGTTTAGGATTGTTTTTAATCCAGTGATCATGAAAATGTTTATGTGATTAGGACTATCTTTCAAACTATAAGGTCATTTTATTATTAAAACTCTGTTTTAATAATAAAATAGCCAACATTCTTCTAATGCAGCTCGAAAAAAAGTCTCCTAATGGAGTACATTTCTATAGAATTAGGTCTGTACTCATTTATTTCATAAAACTATATTTCTATGTTATTTTCAGAGTATTAGTTGTCCCAATTCATGAATTTTACTTATTAGGAAGTGCATGAATTACAGCCATTTATTTTAAAGTTCTGTTTTAAACACTGTTTCCAGCCCTCTAACTAGGTTAGGAAATAAGTGACTTGATTCCCCTTTAGGGTCTGAAACTTTTTAGCAGATTTCAAATGAAAAACATAAAGAAGTCTAAAAAAACCAGGACTTTACTGATATAAAACTATTCATGTAAGAAGCATTGTAAAGCATTAGCTGGACTGAAGTTGGTCCCTCCACTTTACTCATTTAAAAAAAAACAAACAAACAAAGCTCACAAACATATATATGTCTTTCTCCTTCTCATGTATTTTTGTTTGTTGCAATTGCTATTTATTAAACCTGAAATTTTTCACCTCTTTGCATTAGAATGACCTTGGCTATATAAGAGATTTTATGATGCTCTTATTAACTAATATTATGTGCAGTTTCCAGACCACTGTAGCAGCATTTACTTCAATGTTATCCAGGCTAATCTTGGTGCAGATACAATCATAACTCAGTGACTTCTTTTATAGGCAAAACACTCCACAGTTAATATCTTTTCCATTTTGTCAATGTGTAAATTGTTCCTTTCCAAGGAAGGCTACATACTAAACTAGGCAATGCATCTTTCAGAAAATATGCCGTTCAAAAAGGTGGTTTTTCTAGACCAGCAGGAAAAAGTTTGCAGCTCTGCATGTTAAGAGCTTTATCTCAAAACAATCTTTGGGTATTCAAGTGATTCCTGTAGAATGGGAGGAAATTTGCAAGGAATCATCTTGGCTATGGATTTAAGCCCCCCAGTAACGGTGGTCACAATGGGCAGAAAATGAGTGAAGGTATTACTTTCTAACCACTGCCATTAAACACAAGCCCCCAAGTAGCTCCTGTACACCACTGGAAGAAACCACAGGTATTACCAAAGACTCAGGGAATTTGCTGGATGTGAATATCATGTTGATAGCTGAGAGGTAGTTTTATTTTATTTTTCATTTCACCACAGAGAAAAAAGCAGTAACCTCTGAGAACTTCCTAAAGGCAATTCAGAATTTAACACATTGATAGAAAAGCTTAGCTAAAACTTAGATTTTGAAGAAATATTCAGAAACAGGAGCTGTTTTAAATGCCTTGTTAAAAGTTGAATTATCCATTATTAGTCATCACTTCAATACTGAGACAGGAGGAAGGTTTCTGCATTTAATCTGAGAAGTTATGAGAGTCTGAATAAACAGAATCCCTTTACAGTGAGTTAAGGACTATTTATCTTTTCATCCATATTTTCCATTTGCACTGTCTGCCTGCCTTTTCACCATTATCCCAGAATAATAATTGTATTTGGTAGTCACTTTCAAACCTAATTACAACCAAACAATTCCTACAGTTTAATTAAAATTATCAGAGTGGAAAAGAGGATTCCTAATTAGTGACTCTTTTAAAATTAAGCAAAAGGCTACTGTGTTATTTCATCTATATGAGACATCACAAAACCAGCTTGGGAAAGAGCAAATGTATGAAGCAGGGAGATGGGAGATGCATTATATGATATTCTAACCCCAGTAAACAGTCCAGTCATGACTTTAAAAAACTTGGGAAATGAGATGTTATAAATTCCAGTCATCAGGAAGCTCTTTGGAGATTAATTCTTTTCAGTGACCCTTAGTTTTACTACGTCTTATCACTTAGTTCTATTGATAAAGGTGATATACTATAAATACTACGTTAGCTTAGACTTCAATGCTTTAAGTGTTTCAGTGACATTATCCTAGGTGACTTCCTGGTTTAAATACACATAAAAAAGTGTTTCAACAGGCATTACAGTTTCCGTTTATGCTGGAGAACCACACACACATTTATAACTGCACAAAGTGGAGCACATTGCACTACTATAGCTAAATATATATATATGTATATATATATATATAAGAAATAGGCCCCACAGAGCAAGCTCTGGGAAAATGGACACAGCTATACTTCCATCAGAAAGACCATCTTCATGGAAGTGTGTTGTTTCAAGGGAAGGGCAAAGCAAATATTGACTCTAGCCAGACTTACCATGGTCCCTCTGTACTTTCATCACACTTTCTTTCTACTCAGCTTACTACTCTCCATTGTGTATCAAGCGTCAGCCTTTCATTCACTAAAAATGCCATCCTGAATATTCCCCATAGACACTTCTGTGCTCTTGTTACAACTGCCACTCAAGGAGAAAACAACCTGTGGGCATCCACAACATCTCTACTTTCTTTTCTATCAAATTACATGTGTACAATGTCACCTACAACCATACCTAGCCTATTCCGTACTCGTAGCTGTCTTGCTGTTAATTTGCATTAATAATTGCCTTCCACCAGCGACAAAAGTATCCTTGGATTCATTAATCCTTTAGTTTCTAGCATAATGAGGTCAGGGAAGATGAGTTGGCCAGGGCAAAAAGAAAGAAAAATTAAAAACCCCCAATGCTCTACTTGTTTTCACGCACAAAATACATACAGATTGTATGTATCCATACTCACATTACTACACAGTTCTATGCATGTGAGCAATTCCACTCAAGGCAAAAAGGCCATTTACTATTTCAGAAATAAATACTTTGCATGCAAGTATTTGTGTTTGGCATATAAGTTGTTATATTTTCCCAAAGACCTTTTTCCAAGATCCATTCTTATTTGTTTTTACCCATTCCTGTTCCTCCATTTATGGACCATCAACAGCCAAAATAAGGGTAGTTTTTCTATCTGAGAAAGAGGAAGAGAGAAAGAAAGAAAAAGAAAGAAGGAAGGAAGGAAGGAAGGAAGGAAGGAAGGAAAGAAAGAAAGAAAGAAAGAAAGAAAGAAAGAAAGAAAGAAAGAAAGAAAGAAAGAAAGAAAGGACAAAGGAAAGAAAGAATCCAAAAGAGCTTTTAACTACTCTGTCATCAGGGGTAGTCAGCATGGATTCGGTAAAGGTAAATCATGTTTGACCAATGTGATGGCCTTCTTTGATGAAAAAATCTGCTGGGATGAAGGAGAAGGAGAGCAATGAATGTTGTCTGCCTCAATTTCAGCAAGGCTTTTGACAGTTTCTCACAACATCCTCATAGACAAACTCAGGAAGTGTGGAATGGAGGAATGATCAGTGAGGTGGGTTGTAATCAGTGGCAGAGGGTCTAGTTGGAAGCCTAGTGGTATCCCACAAGGTTCAATACTGGGCACAGCAGTACTTTATTTACTCATCAGTGATTTAGATGAAGGGGTAGATTCTTTCTTAGCACATTGACTGATGACACAAATATGGGAGGAGCAGCTGATACCCCAGACATGCAGCTCTTCAGAAGGACCATAACAGGTTGGAAAGTTGGATGGAGAAGAACAATCTCAAATTCAACAAAGGCAAAAGCAGGGTCCTGGAGAGGAATAACCCCATGTGCCAGCACAGGCTGGGGATGGACCTGCTGGAAAGCAGCTCTGCAGAGAAGGAGCTGGGGGTCCTGGTGGACAACAAGCTGTCCATGAGTCAGCAGCTTGTCCTTGTGGCTGAGAACACAAATGGGGTCCTGGGGTGCATTAGGAAGAGCATTGCCAGCAGGTGAGGGAGGTGATTCTGCCCCTCTTCCCAGCCCTGGCGAAGCCTCACCTGGAGTGCTGTGCCCAGCCTTGCGCTCCTCAGTAAAAGAGTCATGGAGATCCTGGAGCAGGTCCAGCAGAGAGCAATGAAGATGATGAAAACCCTGGGGCATCTTTCTTACAAGGGCAGACTGAGGAAGCTGAGCCTGTTCAGCCTTGAGAAGAGACATATGAGAGGGGACCTCATCAATGTCTGTCACTATCTGAAGGGAAGGTGCCAAGATGGATCCAGGCTCTTCTCAATGGTGCTGAGCAATAGGACAAGAGAAAATGGACAGAATTGGATGCACAGGAAGTTCCATCTGAATATGAGGAAGAACTTTACTGTGCAGTGACTGTGCAGTGGAACAGATTGTCCAGACACTTTGTGGAATCTCCCTCTCTGGGGATATTCAAGAGCACTCGACACAGTGCTGCGCCATGTGCTCTAGAATGTGCCATGGGCTCTGTTCATCCTCTGCTTGGACAGAGAGGGTGGACCAGAGGAGCCACTGTAGTCCCTTCCAACCTCACCCATTCTGTGATTCCCCTTCTCCCCGTGTTGCTACTCTACGCGCAGTGATCACAAACTAACAGAACAGGCATTTTACACAAGCAAGTACATTCTGACAGTGTTTCCTGAGAGACACAATTCTTAACAACCCAGAAAACAGAACCCTGAAGAAACTGCTATTAAAAAAACAAAACCTGTGATTCACTACCACTGAGACTAATACAGGTAAAGCAGACAGAGAAGGATTTTTTATATATCTCCACTGTTATTCTTCATTAACCAGAGTATAAACAGCCTAGATATGGAAAGAGAAGAGCAGTTCAGAAAATACTCAATCATCAGCATATGAAGTTCAAATCCATGTATTTACTATGAGAGAGACCAGTTGTAATGGTAGCAATTTTTATATTTTTTTTTTCTGCAATAATGTCAAATGTTTTCTACTCTTGTCAGATAGAAAATAATGTCTTTACTGGCAAAGCCTCCTCCTCTAATGCTTAGTTTCATCCTTATGAAAACAAGAATTTCAGGATGAGAACATAATTGAAAAAGGTTAGAAACGGAAAAGAGACAAATTATTTTTTCCCTTGTTGTGCTTTCTGAAATCTTTAATGCTGTCAATATCCAACAATTATTTATGTCATTAAATTCCAAGACATGGCTCCAACCTCCATTTCATGAAGTCTGTAAAATATGATTAGTCTGAGCACATCTCTGATTCTCTTAAGTATCTCTTGCTGTCTGCCCACTCCTAGATACATGAAATTTGCTGTGTGTCCTTGCAGTGTGATTCATTACAGACTTTATTATGAACTCAGCACTCAGAGATTTCATCAGTGACCTTGCATTTTTACTTTACCAGTTCCCTCTGTCCCTATCCCTCATCAGTAGATACAGAGCACCTTCTGTTTTGATCAGCTTTCAGGAAGTGCTAGAGGATGCTTTTCTCTCCCTGCTTCACTGCTGTTTGCTTAGAGCCTACGTGACTAGTACCATCTCTACAGGAAGGCAAATATATCTAACAAGCCTTGGCAATGCATTAAGACAGTCTTGCATGAAAATTCTTCTTCATAAAGCTTTTCAAAAACCTTTATAAACTTCTCTGTCATATGTGCTCATTTTTCCTTTGACAGAAAATTAACGGTTGTCCAAATAAAAAAGAAATTGTGGGAAAATTAATTGGAACATTTGATGGTTTAGTGGCTAAATATTAAAACTTCCCTTGCCATCGTATTTTTCATTTATATTTTTATTTCATGAAACCTGAAGGGAGTATTTTTTAATCTTTTGCATTAATTATTTTCATTTCAAATCTAGGAAGCCTGTGTTTTGCATATTTAGATCTTTGCATTCTTTAGGAATGCCTTTAGCAACTGTTATGTTGTCACAACACAATTTAACTTTGATGACATTTTGCAAAAGAATCTCTGAAATTTAGGAAGCAAAAAGGCACATAGCCATTTTAACAGAAGATTGCAATAAAAATAATCCTGTCAAAGTAGTTTTTTACAAAAATTGCATAACTTCCAATTTATTATATTAATTCACAGTAATTTTGAGGCAGCAGAAAGATGAAAACTCAATTAATCCAAATAAGCTTCACTCCCCATCCCCCATTGCCCCCTGAAAAAAGAAGATTGCTGGAGTTTACTATGAATCAGATCAGGCCACTCTGGAATCTAGATGATTATTTAATCAGAAACATATACACACACATTAAAAAAAACCACAAACAAACAAATAATCAAACAAATATTTTGTTAAATTCACCCTAAAAAATTAACTGTGGTATTCACCTTTTTTTTCAGGTGGACATTAGTATTTCTTAGATATTTTTCAAACCTCAATTGAATTCTTTAATCAGGAAAATAAAACAGAGACAGGTTGGGGAACTACATGAACAAACAATATTTTTTCAGCAGATTTGGCACATTATAAAGCTTTTAAATTACACAATTATTAATTCTAACAGAATCTCAGATTGACCAAGGTTTGAAGAGACTTCTAGAGGTCATGTGGTCCAACCTCACTGCGCCTAAAGCCACTTGCCCAGGACCATGACCAATAACACCCCTCAGGAAAATTTCTATCCAACTTTATCTTTTAGCTGGCAGCCAGAAAGCACAGCCTGTTGTGACCTGGGTTTAAAACCTCAGGGAAAAGACATTATCTCAGTAGGATGGATTCCATGGACCATATACACATGTAATTGTATAGAAAAGATAGTTTGATTTTAGTTGTATAAAAACGGTTAAGAAACTGACATGTAGAAAAGTATTATATTCAAAGAAAGCTATTTAATTTGGCCTTATCCTTCCTTTATTGAAGAAACACTACCTTTGTTCTTGTTTCAAGACTCCCAGTTACATTTTCTCATGGCACAAGCAGTTTATGTGATTACATATTTTGTCAATAGAACCTTGTGTCATTCACTGCACTCAGGGAACAAAGAGGCAAAATTAAAAGCACAATCAAAAATCAAATGTGTCTTGGTTGTCAAGTACTTAATTTTACAAGCCAAATAATGTTCCATAACAGGGGAACATTAGATAGATACAATAGATTTGCATAATCTAAGAGGAACAACAGATTAGAGTGCCTGACATTTAAAATTCTATTCTGTCTACTATCTGTAGTTATTTAGTCTTAAAAAGAGATTGAACTGAATATTTGTAGACTATGGTCCAGCAGGATGGTGTTTAGCATTTTTTTGCTTGCTTTGTTGTACTCCAGTGACTTCCCTCTCCCATCAGTAGCAAGAAGATTTACCCTCAGAGAACTATGAAGAGTCCTAATCACGTTTTCTCACTAACATGATCTTTCAACACATGGTTAGATCAGGTACACTGAATTTGAAATATCTTGACCAACAGTAAATATGAAAACTAAGCACTGCAAGGAAAAGGAAGATTAATAAAAATACATACATAAAGTGATACAAAGCCAAGATAAAATTCGTATTACTTTGTTTTAGAAGAACATTTACCTTCAGAAAAGAAAAAAAAAAATCTAAAAATAATACTTAGCATTTAAAACATTGATAAGAATATAAAAAATTCCTATGTGATTTATTTGAATAATTTGAAATCTCAGTTTGGTTTTGCACGGACACTGTGGCTCGAATTTAGGATGCCCTTAGGCTGAAGTGCCTGGAGCAGACAGAAAGGCCTGATGGGCACGTGAGAGCCAAGCTAAAATACACCTGCAATCCTGTAGGTTTGGAGCTGCTGTTTTATTCTTTAGTGTTTTTCTCATATACCTAGGAGGCAACAATCCTCTAATAGAAAAGTCTTCTCTTGACCATTGTTTTAAAACTTGTCAGAGTATGCCTGAAAACCTTATTTTGCAGAGACAAAGTGTATGACAAAGTAGAATTATTTGCAGTACAAGTAAATAGTCAATTGTACATATTAGATGCTGTGAACCAATTACAAAGGTGATTTTGAAAAGTTTTCCCAAATGGAGACATTAAGTCCCCCATTACAATGGAGAATACCAATGACTGGTCTCAAAGCATAAAACTCCCTGGCCAAAATACTTTCAACAAGTCTCCCAAATCTACCCAGGTTATCATTTAATATTATATCCATGAAAGAAAAACTAGAAAAGCTATTTCTTTTATGTCATACTGCCACATGTGTGGGCAGTGCTTTGACATTAACCGGTCATAAAGTATAAATTTTCCTGCTACTGATCTGCAAAATACTCCAAGCATTAATTATTTAGCATAGAAGGATGATTTTCCAATTTCTTATAATCAAGGAATGCTAAAAACTCATCTTTTGAGGTCTGTAGTAGACCAGACACAATTACAAGTCAGTCTTTCAGTTCTTAGTAAAATGCATTATTTGTCTGAATTTCACATCTCAATGTTTTCAGTGTTTATCAGTAAGTAGATAAGAGCCTGAAGTATTTGAAAAGATGTGCTGCAGGGCATCAGACATCCTCAAAGTTTGGAAAGCATTTTTCCTTGGGTTGTTTTGACTTGGCATCATCTTTCTTTCTACAGTTCAGGAGTTTTAAAACATTAAAGTCATTGAGAATGAATTTATTGGTTCACTATTCTCCTTTGGCTCAGATGCATGTCTGTCTCAATGTCCTTCTCTGTAAAATTTTAGGCATAGACAGATTCTTTTGGGGCAGAAATTCTCCTTCCCTTTTCCCTTGTAAATCCTGATGTTATTAATGATGTTCTTTGTGGGAGGCAACCCCTTGATTCTTTATCAGGGCTGCAATCCAATCAAATGTCACACTTTAATTGATGAAATTATATATTGCAAAAATAATTTTTAATAATATAAACTGGAAATAAAAAAAAAAAATCAAGTTCTACAATTCTGTGATTGTAATGACTCAGGTCCGACAGTTGTCACATTTATTCAGCCAAAATAAACCTACCTCACTAGTGATCTGAAATTTTACAAGCACTGTTGAACAGGAGACATCAATTCAATATTTCTCTTTTATCCAAGCAGGTAACTTTTAAAGTGGAGAAAAAAATCAAGTTCATATGAAATGTCTTTTCTATTGAGTTTTGGAAGGTTGCACATCACACAAATAGATTTTAATTGACCTATTGATGAAACAGTCTTCCTCTATTTAAATACTTTATTAAATGTATCATAGAATTCAATATTATGGGTGTGCAGGCAAAATTGAAGAGTTCCATTAAAATATATTTGCTTTTCATAGCTTTAGGTAAAAATTAACTTTATGAATTTTCTGCAATTATTATTGTACTGCATTATAAATGTCTTTGAGTGTTCTCAACTCTAAGGTAAGCTTGAATCATTTCAGTTTTACCACTGCTACAGATCACAAATAATTTCTCCTGGAAGTTATAAACAAAGTATCTATGCTTTTCTGTGTCCTAATTGTCTGTGTTTTGAAAGAGTGCCCCTCAAATTATCTGATGATAGATAAACAAGGTACAAAATAATTAGAATGTTTAATTAAAAAGATGAGTCACTATCAGACTTTAAGTTTTATGAAAAGTAAAATAATTCAGATGAAAACATGAATTTCAGTGACAGATAAAGAACAGTTATACAGAGATATGTTTAAAGTAGTATTTTAACTGGCAATTGATTAACTGTTTAGTTAAGAAATTTAGACAGGAAAATATTTAATAAAGATATTATCAAATAGCTATTCAACTTTTCTGCACAAGTGCAGAAAAAATTCCTATGCAGGCTGACTCACACAAGTTTATCAGAAAACAAAAAAGTCTACATACGTCTTTGTCTGCATTATAAGCATTGAAAAAAATAGAAGTCAGAAGTCTCACTTTCTAATTCGTATTTGTGGGCCCAGTTTATCCAACGCTCTAGAGAAATCTTCAGGTTATCTATGACATTAAAAAATCAGCAGACTCAGTGAGAATGTTGCTTCCAAACTTGAATGCAATCTCACCTGTGATCAGCCTGGAGATGCAGCAAAACATGGCCAGCATTTAACAAGCTTTTCCCCCAGGAAGCACATGGTTGTTAAGAGTCTGAAGTATTTCATTTAGATTCTGCAAACATACTAAATTCCCCAGCCATAGACACTGTCTATAAAATCTACTTCTGCAGTTAATTGTGAGATCACCAGGCATTTTTAGGGAGGCCTAAGCATTTATTAATGGATACTTCTTTCCATAGTGAGATCCACTACAAAAACATCAACTCCAGCCCTGCTGAGGAGGCAATTTGTACTCTCACACAGCTGAGAGCTGCTATTACAGCTACCCACTGAAAGCACAGGAAAGTGCAGAGAATTTTCTTACAGAAACGCCAGAAATTTATTACTTCTTTGACCTGGCCAAATCTTGTCAAAGTCTGTAGTTTGTATCTGGATGAGACAAGGCATTGGGGTGAGGGGTTGTACTGGAGGGAAATTAAAACAGTCAAAAATTTTTTATGTTTTTCAGATGTTAGATGTTTAACTAGATGTGTACTGAAAAGTCTTTTAAGACATGCAAAATAATACTACCCAACAGTATTAAAACTGCTTGTGTCTAGTTTTGTTCTTCAGAGTCTTGTTTGATCTTCATTTTGTCTTTGTAGTTTCTTTCTGAACTGTAATCCATGCTCCAGTCAAACCTGTTATGTTCAAGCATGAGCTGCTATTTTAGCAAACATTATTGTCTCTAATGAATTCTTGTCCTCTTCACTATCTCTTCAATGCTTATAAGGCATACAAGTCTCCTGCTCCATTAATTAGATTCTGTGAAAAAAAATAAAAATTAAAAACACCACAAAACAGCCTGAAGCCTTTTTTTCCTAAATTTTTCACTTTAGCCTCCTCTGCTTTTTTTTATTTATTGTGCAGAAGTCTGCCATTCAGTTGTTCACTGCACATCACTGAAAGAGGCACAGGCAGCTGTTACTAGGCACTACCAGCTGAAGACATGCATACTTATGTTCACTCAGAGGTGGCCATCATTTGATATTCAAAAGGGCTGAAGATACAACTACACCACTGTATGTATAGTTTTTTAACAGACTACAGGATGTGCCTCAGATTTTTTGGTCTCATTTTTGCTGCTTTTTGGTGATTATTATCATCCTTTACAATACACAGCAAAAGGCATGTACACAGAATGTGTTAGAGAAGCCCTCAAAATGCAGGAGGAGAGGATGAATGATTGCATTAATAATTTTAAAAACTATTCTTATAAAGAAATAAGTGCCAGAGAAAATATGGTTTCTGGCGGTACTGTTAACCTGTGGCATTCCTACAAAACCCTGCACAACTCCAGTTCGTCTCCTGGAGCCATCTACTGTCCCTGCAAGGCCTGCGTGGATATAGGGATGATGCTGTGAAATATGTTGCACAAAATCAGATTTTATTAGGACATAAATCAATCCAAGTAGTATTCTCAGAAGACTTTGTAATTCTGAGATGTGTCATAGTGTCTTAGCAAGACAAGAAAGGAGCTTCTACTGCTTAGTTCTCTTCCTGAAAAAAAAGTAAAATGGAAAGATTAGATACTTCCAGTTTCCAAATCATGGTATCATGCTTTATCATTCAATAACAGCATTTTCTTTCAATGCTTCTTCAAAGAATATTAACATGAATACAATATTTGCTATGCTAACAAAGCCATACCCCCTTTCCCCAGTGCCCAAGGCAGCTGTAAAGACACTGTCAGAGTGTATATTTCAATTATTCCTAAGGGTGACAATAACACAATAGACACAACAAGAAATAATTGTACTTGAAATTTTATCTGTGTATCCAAGAGATAGACATGTCAATTAAATCTCACTTCTTTCTCTCTGTCCATGAATATTTCAGCATAACTCATAGTAAACAAATAGTGGTTATATCACTGAGGTCGAAGTATTATTATATCATTGTAGACACAACACTAGGCTTCATGAAAAGCACATTTAATATCAAACCCCACATACCTGTGTTTGATCTAAAAAAAAAAAAAATATTTACACTTAAAATATTCCCAACGTTTTACTCAGCTATTTATTTCCTGCAATGTGTGATGCTTTCCCCTACAGATATTGTGTGTAAAGGCTATAGTCCTATTTTTTTTATTTTTAATTGACTAAATCTAAGATGTTTTAGTACAGGAGGAAGGATCTTTGAACACCTATTTTGCAGAGGTACTTCTTTTGAAAGATATGATCCATAAAGCATCAACAAATACACTTTGCTAAACTACTGTTCTTTAATAGCTCACCAACTGAGCACTGAAAAAGGCATGGTCTACATTAATAGAGATAAGAAAATGTACAGAACAAACTGAATTTTCAATTTTCACAGGGGATTGAAAAAAAAATGGAGGCTATAAGGTCCAAAGTTAAAAAAAAAAAAAAATTAAAATCTCCCATTGTAGACAGTATCTGTGGAGTCCACACTAACCATTTTGTTCTGTTCCCAAGGACTGGGCTGAGTTCCCAGCACACAACTCTGGCATTTCAGAGAATATGCTCTGCTCCTTCCAAAGGATCTAAAAGGATCCAACCCTTACTTTCATCCCACAAGAAAAAGGAACACAGCTGAAATCTTCACACACAATGGTGTTCTGCTAATACAAATCCTTAACTCATTATAAATGATTAAAACATTTGCTAGTAAACTTGTATAATGCCATAGGAGCATTAGGCTGCATCTGCATGAACTATAGGTCAGTTTACTAAATGTAAAGTCATTAACACCTATTTTCTGTACACATCTATCATAGTACATGCCTAGCAGAAAAAATAAATCACGATTTGGTATTAAGTATTTTTTAATGTTGAAAATGTTGTTGCTAGTTAGTGGCTATACATTCTTTCACAGTACTATGTACATGCCTACACACATGCAAACTAAAACAGTTGTAAGATGTGGGTTTGGTCAGTGGAAAACCTAGTAATATTTCAGATTCACCTTCCAACCCCTGGGTTTAGTTATGTGCTAGTTATCCTCGATGCAGTTGTTCCAGAATTGCCTTTGCCACAGCAGGGTACATGACATTGACCTTTCCTATTCACTTGGCGGAGCTGGCTCAGCTGGACAAAATGTCAGTACTGGATTTGTACATCTTTATTATAAAAACCTATGCTACCTCTAAAGAAGACCAGACAGTATGGATATAAGGCAAAGGTTCAGCAAGAGCCAGCTTACGCTCTGGCAGACTGAGAGTGCCCAAAATATTGGCATATGTCCTTGCAGATATGCCTGTGGGAGTAACTGATGCCAGAAAAATTCACACAGTGGATGAGAGAGGTCACATAAATTTGGGGGCATTAAAAAGAGATGGTATGCCATTTTAGCATACCACTTTTGCCTTGCAGGGCTCTGGGATGGGATAACTCTACGGTCACAGAGAAGCAGGTCTTCAGTTAAACATTTTATCATGAGTGAAGAATAAGGACACTATTCCAGAATGACAGAGGATAGGAGTGTGTGTGTCTTAATCTTAAAGGTCAGAATTGGTCTTTGAGAACCTGAAGCAAGAACTTAAAACTGTGTTGGATAAGTTTAGCAGCTAGAATAACATGATGGAAGTGTAAGACCTGGAAAGGTATTAGGCACACTTAGGGTCTACTGCACACTGTGAAGACAGCTTTGAAATTACCCTAGTAGTTTCCTACTTGAAAAGATCACTGAGATGAAGGACCATGTCAGGGATGGTGTCAAAGTTTAATAGCAGGACCTTACTGGCATCAAATCTGCTGTTAAGCATAGCTGCAGAGAGCAGCTTCACACAGGAGAGTTCAAAGTTTCTAATTTGCAAAAGCTCTTAAAGCCGTTTTACTTCTAACTGATTAACACCCATTATCCTATTCATTGAGCCTGCACTTCATGTCCTAAATATAATCTGTTAATTCTTAGGTGCAATTTAGGTCTACATTCTGGCAACTAGACAGCAATGGCAAAGGTACAAACTGGGGGCTGCTTGCTATTTATTAACTCAGAGTCGGCAATTCTCTTTATAGCCCAGTGGTAGAAAGAAGACCAAGTATTTTGATCTTCTTGTTGAGGGAGTAGTATTTCCTCATTTACTTGTTGAGGGAGTAGTATGAAACAAAGAGAGAGACAAGAACATCCTCGTCAACGAGTGACAGGTATTTTATAAAATTAGTCATAAGAACAGCAAATATTAAACAGAAGTGTAGAAGTACATACATCAACAATAGTACTCCATTTTGAAAATTCCAAGTGGCTTTAGGTGTGAAAATAAGGTCTGGTGTTGTGGGCACTGCCAAATTTCAGTATAGCCTCGAGCTCAAAACATGAATTCTTTGTGAATTAACAATGTCACTTTCTTTCCAAGAGAGGTGTGGGTGGACTTTCAATGACTTGGAAAGTGAGAACAGTCAGTTTCATGGTGTGCAGCATTTGATCTATTTCTAAACTGTTAAAAATACTCTTTTTTTTCCATGGATATTGCAAAATTTCTAAGTAGGTCTTTTCCTCAAAGGGACTGCAAGATCAGAACAAGGAGAACACAGACCATTCTAGAAATTCTACACTCTTGGCTATGCATTTGGGCACAAGGTGAATAAATTAAAAGTAGAAATGTCATTTTGAAAGAGAAAGTATAAATTTATGCCACCTTTAAAGACAGAATCAATTTTGGAACACTGTAAGGGGACTGATTTTTTTCTCTATTATTTTTATGCAAGTCCTTCTATTTGGTTGACCTCAGTCTATGTTTTATAAGATCACTAATCTTTCAAAAATGTAATAAGTGCTTACTATGAGAATTCTTGTAAGACTTACTTAAACAAACTTGTTCTACTTTTAAACAAAGGATTAGAAACCAATTGCAGTATACAGATTCTTAGTTCTAAAATAAATCTAACATCAGCTCAGGCAGGTATCTCTCTGTCTGTATGGTTTATTCTATAACTGACAGATTTGATATTGCAGTTTCTCCCATGTTTCTATTTCATTATAAAACCAGTAGTCAAAACTTCAACTGATTGTCAGTGCAGGCCCTGATGGCAGTATCAGGAATATTTGGTTGCACTTGATAACTCCAGTGAGATAGGTTTGCCCAAGGAATGTTGAACTAACAACAACACTGGATAAATTTAAGTAATAAGTAGTTTTTCTATAAACATACCAAATTAACAAGTAACAACTAAAGAAATTAGGAATAGTCCACAAACTAAATGCCAAGATTAAATTCCAATTAATCCAAAAGAAAATCTGGGTTCAACTCTTTAGAAACTGAACAGAAATTATAAAAGGGCTAGGAAAAAAAAAAAGTAAACTAATAAACACTGTCTTAATAATGGGTGTTAGATCTGCCTCTCTGTAGTCTCTTCCTCTCTGTAAGTCTCAAAGTTCAGATTTAGACTTTGCTATTTCACTGATTGCAATGTATAATGCAGGCCAATAGACTGATTTCTGGGAGAGGGTAAAGAGTAGGACTCCTGCAGCACCACTTTATACTGACTTTACACCTGGTCTATTTGCCTGCAGTAAATGGTCTCTGCTAGGGTCAGCTTACAGAAGTGATGAGACAAGCTTGTCCTCCAAGGATTCATCATGAACATGGAGCAGCATGATCAGTCTGAAGTAGTTGTGAGAGTTTATCTTACTGACTTGTCTTTTCGTTTTATCTTCTGAACAGAAAAAAAATAAGGAAAATTTTTAAAAAAGATTGCTCTCCCATTTGATGGTTTCTTATAAATTAGGGAAAGAAATCGAAAGCACAAAAAGGTTTATTAATATGAAATATCGTCCAATAGAACACATTATCATTCTTACCATGGGTTTGGTATGTTCATTGTAATGGCTCATCAGAATATATTGCCCTATCTTTTGCACTCTTATTATTTATAAATAAATATGTTTATCAACTCCTGAAATAAATTTTCTTGTATAGTACTCTTTGAAGTAAGGTAGTCTTACCATTATTCCAAATCTCAGAGCCTAAAAAGATCACCTGAAAACACTATTAATATGTTGGATCTTATTATTCAGATTTTCTCAGTGCCATTACAGATAGATTGCAGAAATTGATGTATGTTGAGAATTTTGAATTTATTTTCATAAGATGGACTTGTTAAGTTTAAATACTTCTTTACTGTGATTACACCAACCTAACTGCACACAACCACTCAGGTTGGGGGTTATTTTGTATTTTCTTTTTCCAGAATTGCAGCCTCAATTCAGATAATTTACTTCACCATCTTATGTAAACAGCTTATCTTTGTAACAATATCAAAAAATCACCTCAGAAAAAGCAAAAAATTTGAATACACACCATGGCCTGCTGTGTACTGCTTCCAAATAAAACTTTATCTCCTCTAGTTCTTCAGCTAAGCAACTTGTGCACGGTTAAAAAGGCAAACTTTGGGAGCAGAGTATGTCTGTGTTTTGTATGGGTTACATTTCCAATGGAGAAAAGAGGATAAAACTACCACTGATAATGTTGCAAACAAGTATCTTTCAAATAATTCACATTCAAATGAAACTATCATCTTTGAAAAATGTATTCTTTTTATTCCCTCCTGCCATTCTATGGCTCATGAATAGACTTTCAATTGCCAGTTGCCCTTCACATAATTTATATATGCTAAGAACCATGCATGCATTCAGAGATAATTGTCTGCACTGTGCTTTTACTATAAGATCATATCTCTTGTTACACATTTTTTTAAAAAAAATCTTAATTCAAAATTTTGCCTACATAAGTCCCTTTCTAACAGATTTAAATAAAGAGAATATGCCCCACATATATATATATATTTGTGTGTATATATATCACAGCTGCAGGCACAATAATGGATTGACACATGGTCTTCCCTTTCTGCTATCAAAAGGTTCTGATCTACCCAGGAATGCACATTCATTTTTCAGAACAGCCGTAAGAGGACATCATGGGTAGAGACTGGATAAAAAAGGGAACTAATGCATTCCCAGTCTCCAGAACTACTTGCGAAGGGTCCTATATTTGTCTATAAACCTGTGACCTATCCCCCATGAACTGTGATTTCTCCTTAAGCTGAATTAGCCCTTCACTGTGTAGTGTAATTCCAGTGATAGTTTGCCTGTGTGTGCAAATAGCTCCCAGTTAATACATTTAAAACCAAAATGTCACCATGTTCAAAAGCTCCAATAACTTGACATTTTACTGACATATTCATGGAAACAAGGCAGAAACTAAGACATCCTATCCATAGTTGCCCCTACTTTTCCTTTTTGTATCTCACTATTAGGATTAAAGAGTGATGGGGCTGTTTCTCTCCTCCCCTTGGCCAATGGAATTTTAATTATAAAATGTAAAGGTGAAAAGGAAAGATAATGTGCTTAAAGGTCTGGCTTGTGCATGTAAAGTAACTATCTGATAAATTTAAGAAGATGGTTGTGTTTTATGGTGGTTGTCATTTACCCAGGATCATGGAAGGGGTTGTCACCAAGCTGTTGGGTACCCTGACCAGAAGTTCTACAAAACAGTGCTAAATTGGCATGATAAAACAGGCTGGAATCTCAAGAGAGAATAATATATTCAGTTTTTTTTAACTGAGATGGCTGTTCTCAGTATTATTGACGATAATCTACCAAATTTCAGAAAAACAACTCTGATATTATCCTAGCAGTATAAAAAAGATTCAGCATGAGCTTCTGCAGTCCCAATCTAATCTGAGACCACACCAGAACACATGAATCTCCTTCGAAATTCTGTCCTCCTTCAGTTATTCTGGAGATGGAAGAAGATGGGAACAAAAGTTGCCAGACCGTTGTGCAAAAGCTTTACAAATTCACTTCCCAAAGATGAAGTAAGTATTTGTGGGTACTCTGCTTCAGGAACCTGTGACCACAGCATAGACAGCTTAATGAGACTGTGCAGCTGTACATGCAAATAATTTTGACCACAAAACTCACCTGAAACTTTTGGATAAATCTGAAGAAAGCTGATTAACTGGCAAGCTAGTTTAATTCATGACCACTACATTAATATATAGGGTTAAAAAAAATGGATTTTCTACCATTATGTGTGCTAAATCCCATTCTCTTGGAAAAATTAATATTTGCGAAGGGATTGTTCAAGGACACAGCGAGATTGAACCAGTTGATGGGTGTGTTCTTTCTGAGTAAGGGTAGACAGAAAGATAGATGAGCTGTTTAAATCATAATTATTCCTCAATAAAACCTGCTCCTTGAGCAATGCAAGAAGTAACAGAATCCTTCTCCTAAGTCTGATGTTACGATGTGTTTAATCCTTAGGAAAAAAAAGTATGTGCTCAAACCCCCAAGCTATTTACGCATGTTTTTTATTAGGTGGAGTTGAAGTTACTGAGGATCTTCAGGCAAAGAGATTTGATTTTGAGAACTTCAATGACCCATTTATGCAGAAAGCATCAATCTGAGCCCCACAGACTAAAAGCTAACCTTGAGTCCTACCTCTGAATGGTAGAAACAGCCATTTCCTGCCACTCCAATATTATTTCCTAAAATAGTATTAGAAACAGGAGATGCACTGTGATTCTTCCATATTTTCCATCTTCTGTCCATTAGGGCAATCACACTTCAGGTACTTTTCAAGCCATCCTCCCTGCTGACACTTCTATTTATTCTCTTTTTTATAATTTTGATCCATATGAACTGGGAAGCTACTTAACAGAAGGCTTTCATTTCTACATTGTATGAAAAAGTGATGTTTTACCTTTTAAACCTTCTACTTTTTGCCAGCTCCAAGATCCTGTGCCACAATTCCCTACAGATTTCTTCACATGGTACAAAGTTATGTAAAACTTCATTGTGCTCCTTCTGCATGCATCCTCTTTGAAAGCTGAGTGTCTTAGTCAGTTCAGCTTTCCTGACGTGGAAATTTTTCTGTTTCTCACCCCCCTTCTTAAAAACCTCTATATCTCACAGTCCTTCTGCATCCTTTTTGAGAAACAATGTCCTACAATCCATCCAGCATTTAAGCTGCAAAAGCATTATGAATTCACAGCATCATACTGATACCCTGTTTTGTATCCTGTTCTTTCCAGATAATTCCCATGTGCTCTTTGGATGGCTGGTTCATGCCAAGATGATATCCTCAGACAGCTACCCATAAAGACTCCAAGGTCTTGTTCAACCCAACCTCCTGGGCATTTGCTATTTTTAAATTTCAGCTGAAATTTCTCATTCATTCTATTCAGCTTTTTGCAAAAGCTTTTTCTGTTGAGAATGTTTTTCAACTGCTAGTACCCTGAATAAATTTCTATTATCCAGAAATTATGTAATCTTTCCTGAAATTATGCAATTTATTGATATCAAAAGTATTGCATGATGCAGACCTCACCTTAGGTCAGCGCCATTCCACAGGTAAAACCACTCCCTTGTGAAAACTGGACATTCAATCCTTGTAATTATTTTTGGTAGCCAGAAAGAAATCAAACTCTGTTATTTCTTGCCAGTTTTTATTTCTTTGAAAGTTGTTTTCATAACCTTTGCCAAAGCTTTTTGGAAGGACTTATCAAATCGATCACCCTCAATCACATGCTTATATGCCTAATGACTCCATTGCCTTTCTTCTTTCAATAGTTCGTTAGGATTGTTAATTGCCCTTTACACATGACTAAAGGAATTCCTGGCAGCCTGTACAAGAAGTTTTTGCACTTAGTCACATCTATACACTCAGAAAGTATACTTGTACTTGCTTTAGATCCACAGGAAGCACTGGAGACAATGGATATTTCAAGCTTACATGCAGATGTCTCTGCTTCTTGTACCCAAATGACGTCTTTAAAGCTGAATCAATAATCATATGAGTTTCACTTCATTACAGACTTTTGAACTCAACATTTGCATTTGAATGTTTTCATATTTACATATGTCCTTTTTTTGTGTTTAGGAAAAGAAGCTGTGGCTGCCCACCAGTACCCCATCTTTTACAGCAAGAAACAAATCTGGCATACAATGTCTTCAAAAAAAAAAAGCAATGACAGAAAATTTTAGAATTAAACTCTTTGGTATTTTCTATATGTGGATGATAATGTCTCAATACATCTATTTGAATTGAATTGTGTTAAGCAAACAAAAAATGTTGTCCAGTCTGAAAATAGCACAGCTGGTTACATGGTGAAGCATTTCATTATTACAGAGGGACAGTGATATAAGGATGGGAAATGCGTAATAAAGAGCAAGAGAGGATAGTAAACACTGGCTGCTTTGAAGTTAAAAATTCCTGAGATCCTGAGCTAATGGAAGAAAGCAAGCCGTTGAATATCTGCACCAATAGACCCTTCCTATTCACAGACCATATCACAGTCACCTACAGCAGAGATTTTAGGCCACTGTTCAACAGTGTCTATTGATTTTCCACAGTTAATGAAAATGGAAAGAAAGAACTATTAACTCTTTCCATTCCTTCTTTTTTAGTAGAGATGGCTCATCTCTTGCGCTTTGCTTTTAGTAGGCATCTGATATTGGCATTTTATTTAATAAGAGTGTATATGAGATCCAACCGTATCTCCTGACAACGCACACTAACACAAGGCTTGTCGAGATTAGAGTATATGACCCTTCACTCCAGAGAATAAAGTTTATGATACAATACAAAAAATGTTTATTGAATATGCAGAACTGTGAGCACCATCTGTTTGCCTTGTTTGTCTAACCTCATGGGTTTTTCACTACAGCTGCTAATTGTATTATGGTATTTTCATGACAGACTAGTTCTGTTTCAGAATTCATAAGGGCATATTCCAGTTTATATCTGCCTAATCTTCAGAATTACAACTGACTTAAACTTTTCCTGTATTGTTTTTTGTAGTGCTTCAAGAACTACTACATTTTTTTGGACACTTATTACCTGCTCAAAAATATTTTTTAATTGAAAATCTGTGGTTAGCTTAATTAAAATATGCTCTGTCATGCATGCCAGAAGCACTACAGGCTTAAAGTAAAAACAATTGTAAGTAGAGACTTGGTTCTCATTTACACAAATGTAAGTTAATCAAGTAAGTTGAAACACAAAGAGACTCACGTAATTTTATTTTGTGAGCTGCTTTCTTATTTCTCTTCATTTTTGTCATACCATACCATTACTGGATGTAAATTGAACTGTGCAAATTTTTTTCAACACGTGGATGCCTACATGCAGATGGTTAACTCTACTCCCTGAAAAGCAGATTGTCATGCCAAATAAGTCACAATTTAAACTGACCATCATTTTCCCAACTGAACCATATAAATGTATCATTTTAAAATGACAGAAAGACTCCAATACTCCCACAAAGAAATCTCAGAAAACAGATTAAAAGAATTACCAAAAAAAAAAAAAAAAATTAAAGTGGCATTAGTAAAAGCCATGGACCATCCTCCGGTGAATAGAATCATAAAACTAGGAATGCATGTATTTGCTTTCTAAAAAGTATAGAGTCAATGATCTAAGCCAAGCAAATAGGAGAATAGAATTCTTTGTCATTCATTAAGGACAAATTCAACCTCTGTTCACATGGGTAACAGGAAGCAGAGCCTCAGCTCTGCATTCTTTTCCATTATAAGCATAATTGACTATTCTATCTATTTCCATTGTGTCAAAGTATGGAGCTAAGAAACAGCACTGCCTTTGCATACAGAAAAGCTCCTGGGTGTATTAGTTGTTCCTCTAGATCAAGTGCTGCATATTGCTGCACTTGAACTCTTTATTATGCTGAAAAAATACATTGTGTGCATCAGGCAGGAGTTATTTTGTTTTTAATTTGTCTCAAACTAATATTCATTTACTCCACCAGAGATCTAAAACCAGGAGAAAAAAATATTCACTTTCCTTCTATAACTTAGTCACTTAGAAATGACTATTCTGAAGATGTTCTCCATCTTTATAAATACGTGACCCTGTTTTGTTGCTTTTGGAGTAATCCAGGAAAAAATGACACTTAATCAGACCTGATAACTCAACAGATTTCTCCAGTAAACAATTGTTTTTATTCAATACACATCATCTTTTGCTTTGAATGAGATTTCTCTGATTTGCAGAAGTCCAGATCACAAAGGGTCTGAGACACCTGCACGTGTTCAGGCCATTTTGCTCTCTTGTGCAACGAATGCCACTGCTAAACAAAATGCTAGAACTGAATATGCTGCAGCTGAAACAGTTAATCCAAACCATCCTGAGTCAGTCCTACTGGGCTTCCATAACTGACTGACACAGTTATCCAACAATTCAGATACGTGTGGGGATGTCTGTTTTGAATAGAATACTTTTTTCCAAGACAAGGAATTATTAAGATTTTTGCTACATGTTCAAGGCACTTTTGCCACAGTGGGCCTTAGTTTCCAGGTTTGTATTTCTAATAAGCATTTATGTGAAAAAATATTTAGGAGTAGTTCAATAGGCAGCAGGGAACTTAGTCATTTAGGACTTGAATGCTTTTGAATCTACCATGTCCATCTGAATGGATGACTGCAGGAACTTTGTATCACACTGACTTCAGTGGCTCTAGCCCACAGCCTCTCAGTTAGTTCTTTTGAAATCTCCCTACATGTTTCTAGATAGAAAAGAAAAATAAAGAGTAACCACAAATATCAAACAGCATATTGTGATAAATCAAACTTAAATTTGTTCATGTTTTTTAAACATAGAAGGGGTTGCAGATATTGTTCACTAATACAAGACCTGAGGAATTGAAGCCTGAATTTTATCAAATAACAAAAGTGCTAAAACTAAAATAAGTTACTTTAGACTTTATCAGCATGAGCTGGAATATTTTCCTTTTAATTATCACTTCTGGAGAGTTTTCACCCTCAGAGACCGGGGCTCTCACAAGAAGGTTATTAAGCTATGTACTAGAAGTGAAGCATCTGCACAAGCTCAGGAGAGTATGTTGTGCCTGAACTTGGTGACAGAAAAATTCTGTAAGTAACAAATATTCTTGTTTTGAGTTAAATATATTCATATAACAAGTCCTGATGTTCTGACGGTGAGGTGTGTGTGGAGTAAGGAAGAGAATTCCAGGAGAACTGACCTTTGCCTCACGATAGAGAGCACTAAGTCCAGAGATTTTTTTCCACAGGTATTTATTCTAGGCTCAGTTATTATTTCTACAGAAATAAATTCTAAATTCAGTTATTTTTAAAGAGTGTAAGAAAAAATAGTTTTTGTGAGGGGAAAAAAAAAAAAGCATTAGAAAATATTCTTGACAATACACAGAATCATTTGAGTTGGAAGGGATCTCTGAAGAACATCTGGTCCAACCCCCCTCTGCTACAGCAGGGTCCCTTAAAGGGAGTGATACAAGAATGCATCTAGGTGGGTTTTGAATTTCTCCAGAGAGGGAGATTCCACAACCTCCCTGGGCAGGCTATTCCAGTGCTCTGCCATCCTCAACATAAAGTTCTTCCTTATGCTGAGGTGAAACTACTTGTATTTTAGTTTATGGCCATCGTTTCTCATCCTGAAAGTAGAGAAAAAATATTTGGACAGACCAGAAAAATTATCATATTTTAAAAATGGATTGTAATTTAGGAAGTTTAATTAAGTAATTTTTATTTCTTCCTTTTTATCTCTGAGTTTTGGAAAACAACACAATCTTGCTTCTTGCTCTTTCACCATCTAAATGACAGAACAAATACATGTAGTCTCAAAATACCTGGCACTCTTTGCCATCAATGCAGACCAGAAGCATTCATTGTTAAAATCAAATGTAATAAGAAGATATCAAAATTTAAGATGCATTAAAAAGCAAACTATCACAGACCAGCTAGAAAATAAGTATGGGAAATATCAGTGAAAAGCATTTACTGAGACATTTCAACATCATGACCTTCTCTTAGAAAACTGCCAGTTTCCCAGGACAGAAGTTTTCATAGGAAAATTCTAACGTTCATTAACCTTTAATTCAATCCCCTGGTTCCAGTAAGGAATTTCTGCTTGACTACCAAAACCAGGATGGCAATGGGAGCAGCTTTTCTCTAAAAGAAATATTTCTAACATTACTTACTTCTAAGTAAGAGCCTTGGTCAGGGTAGCTCACAGGTCCACTCCTTACTATTCTCACCTGACATAGAATCAAAACATTTTACCTCATGAGAAAACACACCCTCTACTAGGAACAGATATAGTTGCAAGCCTAGAGACAAAGACAGAAAACAGCCTGTCAGGAAGTATGATTCACACTACATTCACTGTATTCCCCTATTTAAAAAAAAAAAAAATTGCATTTAAAAGGAATTTTTTGTAAAAATCTTATTTTTAAAATATTTTTTTACATGGATCCCCCAAAAAATGGTGAACACCAGAAATTATAGTTTGGAAAACCAGTAATATGGCTTATTTATCAAATTAATTATTTTTCAGAATCAAAGTTAAACATGAATAATAAAATTTTAGCTAAAGATAAGCTTCTAGAGCATTAAGAGGGTCATAGCTAAGGGTGTCAGCCAAATTGTCCTCAGTAATTTCATCTCCATGACACAGTCCAGAACAACAGAGTCAAAAGAAATTCAGTCTGGAACAGTTTAGACTCCCTCTTGTTATCCAGCACTTCAAATTCTGTTCCTTAGGCACACTTTCATCATTGAGTGGAAGGGCAGAGAGGAGTCAAGGAAAAGATTTCCAAGTTTTTCCTTTACATTTTCCCAGAAAAGCAGCCGTTGTTTATGTCAAAACCCTCTCTGATCTCTGCAGGATGGTGAATACTGTGTATGGGTCAAGGAATGTCGTATGCAAGTTCTTCACTCACATATCTGTGAAATCCCACTGACTTTAGCCAAGGTGCTGCATTTGAAGCAAAAAGATTTTTCAAGTCATTCAATAGGCACACAGCATACGTTGGTATTTCTGCTCATCTCCAGGAGGAATATTTTCCCTTTTTAGTGTAGCTGCACAGCATGAAATAAGCCTTCTCTGCACTGCTCTGCAGAGGTGCACCACTTCCAGCTTACATAAACCAGGACTTCTTGTACTCTTGACTGTGTGTGCCGTAAAAGCCTTTCATGTCTAAGGCTGAAAGAGCAAGGTAGGTATGATTGTTTGAAAATGAAAGGATGTGCAGTTATTCTAAAATTACAGGCTTTGTACTTCCGTTAAAAAATAAGTAATTAATTAATTTAATTAGTTATACAGCAGTTCTGTTTGAGGTTTGGGTAAAATCCCTATATTTTTCCCCAAAAGACCCTATATTTTCCCTCATTCTTCTCAAGTGCACATGAAAGAACCTTTTCTCTTTCTCTTCTCCCATTGAAAAACAAAAGAAAATATGTGAGAGGATGAAAGACAAAGAACACTGCACCAACTATTTTGTTTCTACATTCATAAAAGTGATCCTTTTTTTGATAAATCAGCTTAGAAGTTTTCACTCTAAGAATTGCTACCGATTCTAGTTGCTACCCAGAAGTTATGTCACAATTTTTAAAGTGACATTGAGGCTTCCTCACGGATGAAAACTCCACCTAGATTCCAGCATATTATATAATTATTTCACAAAGAACTGAACTGTCCGGACATTTTTGGACACTTGAAGATAAAGTGGGTTTATCCACATCCAATTTATGAAGCTTGTGCGTAGCAGCTCCACCTTTGCACAGGATTCTGTAAGTTACAAATATTTCTAGACCATCCAGTTCACTCCAGAAAATCAGCTGGGCAAATAAATATTTCCTTCTGTTCTCACAAGCCTTTTTGGTGTTACATTTAAAAAAATGTTAAAAGCTTTAATTAATATAAGCTTTAACACCTAAAATAGTCAATAATCTGAGAACCCCTGGTGATTATATCAGTGGTATTATGACACCAAGATAAAGTATAACTACTAATTAAATCCCCATCATATTCACAAAATTTTACAGTCATGTTGAACATGAAGGATTTAAAAAGATGCAAAAGCTATGTATAAATCTGTCCACATTCAGAAACATCCCTACTATTCTGTAAAGTATTTGTCCATATTGTTTGCTTTTTTGAGGTTTAACAAGTCTACCGGAGGATACAGATATTACTCATTTGCATCTTTCTATCAGGAATAAAATAGAAAATAAGAAGAAAGCACACAAAAAAACAATCAAGCAAAGGGCTTGTAACATTCCAGGAATAAGCAAAACCATTGGATAACACTATCTTTTATACAGCAGGATTCCTTGAGGGTTTGCAACATCAACAAAACATCAGTATTCTTCCAGTCAAATGACTGAATCTTCATCCTAGTAACAATTGCTTTCTATTACATAGAAAGCAGCATATGGTAAGTATTTATACAAGATCATCAGCCAGATGTGCATCAACATTCACAAATAAAAGCTGAATTAACACAGCATCTGCTGAGAATTTTTCCCAGCATGCCAGGATAGTTCCAGGCAGAATCTGAGCTTGTGTTGTAGGATCCAAGCTAATTTACCATCTACTCACCAATATATTGGTCCCAGATTTCTAAAACAGCACTAAGCTGAAATGGCAAATACAACCTAGGATCAGAGAGCAGCTTAAAAGCTCCTGAGGTCTGATATCACAGACAAAAAACATATTTAAAATGAAAATTTGCACTATCAAAAGAGCTAGAACCAGAGCATGACCTAGCTCATTGTAAGAGATCTTTTCCTCTTACAAGGGGAAGATGTTGGTAATTAATGCTCGCTTAGATATTTCAAAATTTCTACCACAAAAATTTCTACCTATGCAAAAATGTAAAAATGTTAAAAGAAGTTTGAAGAACATTTTTTTAAATTAAAAACAGGAAGAATGTGCTTTAGAAACCAACATCCTCAGAAAAAAATCACTTAAAGACAGTAAGCATAGTGCTTTGGCCTATAATGATTTTTTACAAACAGTTTTGTGCAAAAATTTAAACCTTAAATGATTTTTTACTTCATAAATATGTCCTAAAACATCATGTCTGCTACAGAGATGACGGCATCCATCTTTCTTTATGTTCTTATATTCAGGACTTGTACAAATTTGTATGTACTATTAAAAAATATGACTAAAACATTTCTTGCTGCTCCCTGTTGCTCTGCCCTTAATTTATTCTGTTCTGACTTAAAGGAAAACCATACAATCATGGGATACCACAGGTTGGAAGGAACGACAAGAGGTCTGTATCTCAACAACTTGCTCAAGGCAGGGACAGCTATGGGATTGAGTTAGGATGCTCAGGGCCTTATCTAGGCTGGTCTTAAAAATTTCCAAGAATGGAAACGGCATGAACTCTCTGGGCACTTGATTCACTAAGGGAAGATCCTAAATCCATGTTCTTGAAAACCTCTCTGTGGGTACTCTGGGGCTGCTGTTAGTAGCCCCATGTGCATCTCCTCTCTGAGCAGAGGGTCCCCATCTCTCATCCTCCCTTCATTGGGCAAATGTTCTTATCCTCATCTGTTCCAGTGGCCCCTTGCTGAACTCACTGTCATTTTACATCCCTTATACTGTAGAGCTCCAAACTGGATTTAGTATGTTCTAAGGAGCTCCATGGAAAAGGGAATTATCCCTTCTCTTCAGATGCTGGCCATGACCCTTCTTATGCAGCCCAGGAGGTTTCTGGCTTTCTCTGCAGCCAGAGCAGGCTCACATTCAACTCCCTGCACACAAGGACCAGAGTGCTTCTGCACACAGCAGCTCCTCAGAATGGCACTTCTCAAGCTGTACCACTGCAAGGGACTTTTCTTTACCAGACATCAGACTTTTGCATCTGCCCCTGTATAACTTCATCAGATTACTTCTGGGCTGTTCTTGCAGCCTGTCTTGGTCCTTCTGGATGGTAGCATTGCCCATGGTTGTAGCCACTACTGGCCCCATTTCACTCCTATCTGCAGATTTCATGTGTGCACTACAACACTTCCTTCATTCATTAACAGAGATGCTAAACAGATCAGATAATAGTATAAACCCATTCAGTATTTCACCTCCAGAGAGTGCAACTTGTTAACGACCACACTCTGAGTCCACTCATCCAGAATTTTATCCACCTGACTGACTATATGTCATCCACCCATAAAGACCATAATTTCCTAACATACATACAAGAATATTCCAGAAGACTATACCAGAAACCTTGGTGAAGACAAGGTAAATGACATTCAACGTTTTCCCATCATTTATGAAGCCAGCTATTTCAACCTAGAGGTCAACAAGACTGGTCAGGCATTGTATAGCCTCAGCTTTCACAGCATCAATCCTTATATCCCTATACAGAGAAGATTTGTAAATTCCTCCTCTGTAGCATCTACCTACTATCTTTGTAGCTGCTGTTCAGTCACAAAGATGTCCTGCTAAATCTAACTTGTTTGCTTCAGTACCAGGATGGAATTGTTCTTGAGCCTGAAAGAAACTGCCTTTAGAGGTTTCCTACATTTTCCTAAATCCTTTGCTCTTCAGAAGTGACTTCCATGGGATTCTATGTATTAGGTCCCTGATTAAGCTAAAGTTTGTTCTCCTGAAATCCAGGGAAAGTATTCTGCTACCCTTCCACCTCATTCCCCTCAGGACCTTTTACTCCACTGCTTCATGCTCAACACAGCCAAGGTTACCAGTGATTAACACATCCCCAAGAGGTTCTTTCTTATTAGTGAATACAAGTCAAGTTATGCATCAGCTCTGGTTGCTGCAGGGGGTGCCAAGAGCAAAGAGATGCCCCAGCAGCATCCCTGGACCCCTGTGTGCTCCCCACCCTGTGAACCAATCTGCAAACTGCCAAATACCTGCCTGCAGGACATACTCATCCAACTTTAAGTTGTGCAGCTGTTTGCCCAGGCAAAGAGCAGAGAGAAGCCACACATAGGATTAATTCCTTCTTGCAAGCCTTGAAAGCCTTGCAATCCTGTCAGAATGCTTTCCAAGAATGAGTGACTTAGCTCAGGAACACTGTTTCCTTCACATTCACAGCAAGACCACTTCACTGAAATACAGGAGGAGGCTGTGCCACTACTTCAGGGAGAAAGGCTTTGAAGACTGCAAGACCATCCTTAGTAGATGTCACGGTTGATGTCCCAGAGGCACCTGTTTGGATTTTCTTCCCATAGGTTAGCTTGACACTGTAAAACTGCATCCATGTAAAATGTAATCTAAAAGAACAGAAGTACATGGAACTTTATATTTCTTGTGTTTAAACACTGCACAGCACTTTTTGAGAAGGGGTCAAGAGAAATCCAGTAAATGGCCAGTACCTATCTAGTTATCTGTCCAAGGTTATAACAATGGGCAGATCTTCCAGCTCTTTGCCAAATTCAGCTGAGTAATAAAAAGAAGTAATTTAAGGCTGTTACCATGATCTTGAATATCTTGTAGCTTGAGCACTTCTTGTTGTTCCACTGCTGACTCTTGAAAACTACTTCAGGGAAGTACCTTCATGGGCTGTGCTTTTGAGAAGATACGTGAGTTTTGTTTCCATTAACTAGCTACCTACATTTCCCAAAACACACACTTTCCTCTTCCAAACACTTCTCTGTTTTTCTGACTATTGTTCCTCTGTGGTTTCACTCAAAGAACGTAATCACAAACTCACCACCACGTCTCACTAAAGCCCCAGTTTGCATGCTGATTTTGCAGATACACACCATAGAGCTCTGTTCTGCACACATTTACCTTTTTTTTTTTTTTTGAGGTTTCCAGCTGTCTGCATTCCTGTTCACAAAATAAATAAACAACAGATACATAATGTACAGAAACTTCAAGGATCATTAAAAAAAGACAGGATTTTTCCCCAGGAAGGGAGACAATACTCAGTTTTAATAGAGGAATAATGTGAAAAATGTAATGGAGATGCTTTGTGTTAATAAAACATAGGGGTAAATGAAAATGATTGAAGAATGAAAGACATGAAATTTTAATTTGAATTTCAATTGCTAACTTCTACTGTATGCATTACAATTTTAGCTAAACAAATAAGGTATGTGAATCCATGAGAATACATGGAAACAGTTTGAGCAGACATGCCAGTTCAATGATTGAAGTCTAATTTCATACTATAGAAGCTATATTTTAAACAGTGTATCTGAAATTCAGCTATTTTACAACAGTGGTAAATGGTAGATCAAACTCATGCTGATAAATTCAGTACTTTGGGATATGATCTAATTTACAACAAACCGGTTGATTCAACAGAAATTCCAATAGATATTTGGCTAAGACAAACAAAATTACGAAGTATCACAGCAACCTGCATTATAAAGCTTGGATTCTGCTGCAGATAATAATACAAAAAACTATACTTGGATCAGGAACAGAATGGTAGAATAGTCTTGTTTGAATCAGTAACAGAAATAATAAATTGAGAAAAACTCCAAAAATCTGCAAGTAACTCTCAATTGAGTTATCCCCAAAGCAGCAAAAAAATCCATTATTGACAATGCTTGCTGGGAATAATGTCTCTTGGCTCTACAAAATGCCTGAGAAATTCTTTGCCAGGAAGCACACAGGCTTAATCTCTCTGGGGTTCTGCTGCTGGAGAAACAGTACCTTAATAGGGACCTTTCTTTCTGAAAAAGAACAGTTTTTATTAGATTCTGAAGGAAAAGATTTGGGTCATTCCTCAGAGACTTGTTGTCTGGAGAAAGAAAGTGAACTATTTAAGGCTTCTCTTGTAAGAAAAAGAAAAACTTATTTCCTGAAGACTCTCTCTCTCTCAATAAATACCCTGTACTACTAAGCGCTATACTAGTCTTTCATGCAATTCAGAAATGAAAGAAAATATAAACATAATCTGAACAACATATGTTGCGATTTTTTATATTAAACTTTCAATTATTGTAATCTCATCAACAGCTTTCAGAAATTTTCTGGTTAGCATTACATTTACTCTATGCTCTGATGTCAATGCAAACTTCTTATGTGACTCTTATTGCTGTACTTGCTGTACATTTTTGGTGAAAGATAATAAAGAAAATAGTTTTAAATGTTTTTAAAGCAATTACTGAAATTTTTACTTTATATTACAAAACAGAAAGTGAATCAGTCTGATGGAATTAATGCAGTAACTACAGATGCAGATCAGTTATAACTTCCATCTTTATGCACCTTACCATCCAGATTACTATAGGAAAAAAAAAAAAAAACTATTTCTTTACAATGGTTACTATTATGTTAAGAAGAGCCAAAACCTTTACAAAAATGTATATGAAATAGTGGTAGATGTATAAAAATAAACAACTTCTGATTCCAATATCCTTGAAAATTATTTCTGTGTACCAATCTACTCATAAGAAGTTTCTGAATTGACAAGAAATGGTGAAACATACCTGACACATGGCTGTGATTATTTTCAGAGTGAGGATAGTCAGACAACAGAAAGATAATCAAGTTGGCTGGTTGATGCTGGATGGAAACATATGAGAACTTGCACATACACTGTGCAGTTTAGTCATGCAGGCCTCTTCTCCCAGCATTTTCAACTCTTTCTCTAATAATAATCTGTCCAAAGTTTCACTCTTTTTCCAGCATAAGATTGAGGACTGAAGTTCAATATCCTATTCTGACATGTAAAGAGGTAATTTAGTGTCTTGTGGGCTTCATATAAGACTGACACAAAGAAAAAACACAATCTGAATGTTGAAGAAGCTCAGTTCCAAAAACCATGGCTTCCTACTTCCAGAAGCATTTTTTCTTTCATGGTGTTCAAGATCAAAATAAACCAAGGCTCTCACCTGACAGTAAAATTAATAAAAATATATACTGTACTGGGTCTGACTCAGTTGGAGATAATTTTCTTAATGGTATCTTATGTGGTTCTATGGTTTGGGTTTGTGACTGGAGAGTGTTCGTAACACACTGGCATTTTGACTGCTGCTGAGCAGCGCTTGTGCCCATGACACATTCAGAAAATCCTCAGGCACTGACAGAAGCCTTTAGGCTCATGACCTAAAACATCTTGGGATCTCTCACGACAACCAGCATGCTTTTATAAAATACATTGATATCTCTTACAAATATTCTGCTTTAGACAAATATCTGAAATAATTCAGATAGAATGCAGGTTTCATTACCAGTTCATTCCTCAGATGACAAAATGATACTGCCTTCATATCATTAAAGCAGAAGCAAGGGAAAAGAAAACCTGAACAGATTAGATTGCATATTAATTTAGGATTTCTCTTTCTATCAAGCAGTAAAGATTAATCAGCTTATTCTCTGTGCTTTTCCATGAATATTCTTTGTGTATACTCATGAATCATTATTGAATATTTGATATTGTCAATCGCACATAAAAAGAGGATGTAAAAATTACTGGACTACTTTTATATTTAATAGTTTATCAAGCGATTATATGTCTTTCACAAAATTATGCTGTATCAGAAGGTTTGTTTTCAAGTTTGTTGAAAGGTTTTTTTCAGGCTCAACTTGAAACATAGCTGTACAGAAATAAGAGATTTACTTCTCGCCTTTTAAAATAACTTCATTACATAAATTATTTTTGAGCAGGTCAGTTTTATCTGACCTAATGAATTCACAAACTTGACTAACACAATAAATTACACAGAAGCAAGGACTTCAGAAGTTATAAAAAAAAATTTCAACTCCCACAAGAAAATGATCTCTTTGAATTTACCTAAGAAACTTTACCCCCCTTTCTCCTTCCCAATTCAAATAATTATGAATTTTGCAGTGCATTATCTAACAGATGTTTTCAGAATTTTTGCTGTTTCTACTGTATAAGCCATAAAATTTAGCATACTGTGCATCTGGAGTATTGATTTTTTTGGTTGTTTGAGACATGAAACATAATAGAAGATGCAACTTATATCAGCTGAAATACAAGTACCAAAGTAGTTCTCTTGTCAACTACTTTAAAAAAATTATCAAGAAAAAAATAGAGGGTTTAGAACATTTATTTCTGTCACATTCATTGACTTAACTATTACAAGCTAGTCTTGATTAAATTAAATATTGCTTTCTGTGCCTAAGCACTCAGGAAATATCTGAGGGAATAAAAAGTAAATAGCAAGAATTGGTAACAAAATGCATTACCATTTACATCTGTATTTCTCATTTCTCATTGTACCCTGCTTAACAAGTACTTAACTTAAAAATCCATGGCTTTGGGAACTTGATATCGGGTACCTTACGTTCCAATTTCAGGATTTGTGTGTAAAAAAACCATTTAGGCACATTGGAGCCCTTCTTTTTCTGCAGTATATTCTTGTGTTCACACTGGAGCAATCAAGAGATGAGAGAATATGACATGAGCAGAATGTGGCACAACCAAAGCTTTTGTGATCCTGAAGACAATAAAATTAACCAAAATACATTTTTCACTCTTGGACATATCACATATCTAAATGAAAGGACTTAAATAAAATAAAACATTCCTTTATTAACCACACCTAAAGCAATGATTTTGGCAATTTTGCTACAATTATATTGCCCAACAAATCTGATGTCTAGGTCTTTTGGTGAGGTTTAGCTTAGTTTTAGGAAACATTTTGCAGCATGGCTTAAGTTAAAGTTTACACAGTTCACTGATCTGGCCTACATGTTCACTTTAATTTCTTGTAATTATCTTCACAATCTTCAGGGATTTCTTCTCCTCTAAAGAAATAACAGCACCTTTTTATTCTTGACTTTGAACCAGCTATAAATTTGCTTGATATATCAGTTCTAAAAATTACATAAATATATCTTAACTGCATACTTTACAGGAGCTGCTGAAATGGTGCACTATTTCTTATATAGCTAGATGAAAACTAAATTATGCAATTTTAATGACAGCCCAGGCAACTTCTTTACTTGCCTGAGCATCCAGACATCTGCTATCTGTTTCTATCAAGATTCTGGATGGCTCTAAGGGTTACTGGATGAAATTTTATGACTCTTGCTCTAAAGGTTAGAATCAGAGAATCAGGAAGATCAGTTCCCAGCTTAAATTTTATGAAGACAGAAACAATTGCTTCATTTCATGCACTTTATGTGCACCTGCTAAAGAGAGGAGATTGGATACAAATGGATAAGGACATCCCTATTCTGCCAGTAGAGCAGATAAGTCATTCTTATTCACCAATAATATCCTTTAAATTGGCAAAATGATAAGTAGATAAGACCCAGTTGCAAGGCCAAAAAGGTACCACATACAAACAAAACTCTCCCCCCATTATGTGTTTTTCCTCCTAGATCATAATAAAAAGTCCATGATGCAGACCCTTGGGCCAAAACACATATAATACAGCAGGTTCATGAAATTTGTGAAACTTTAAACAAGGGTGGGGCGGAATGATTTCTATGAAATATTAAAATAATTTTCTTAGGAGGATGATTCTATAGAATACAGAGGATGATTCTACAGAATACAGGCTTCTAAGTTTGTCTAAAATTTAGCTGAAAAGTGCTGAAATACTTCAAACTTTTCTTGTTGGGTATCAGCTATGTCTCTGACATTTTTTTTTTCTTAAAATGCAACTTGGCATACCAAACATGAGATCAGTTATTTCTTTATTTCAATCAATCACATTCAACACAATTTTCTCTTATCAAAGCAGAATGTGTAGTGTTCACTTAACTAATTTGCCGAGTCAGCTTTTATTCAAAGGAAAGGAAGGAGTAAAGAATGGAACTAATAGTAAAGATATCAGTATTGTTAAGTGCAAGGTTCAAAAAGTCATGTACCTAGATCTCAGATGATGTCTCCAGCGTTCTATAAAAAACTTTTAAAAGTTCCTTTTAAAAAAATGTGGTAATCAAATAAATTATCTAATGAATGATCTTATCCAATGTTAATAGCAGTACTAAAATTTCTGAGGAAGCCTTCTCTTTTCATGACATTTCCACACTTTCAGAGTCATCAGAGTAATTCAGTGTTTTCTATTCAAATACATCCAGGAGTGATTAATTCAAATCCAGCCATAATAATAATGTACTTTATCTTAATCCAATATGATTTTTTGCATCTAGGTAT